>NC_132989.1:25739756-26039756 GCF_048564905.1 Vicugna pacos | reverse complement strand
GTGAGTACTTTATTTATTTTTATGACTGAATGATATTTAATTGAATGAATATATTACATTTTGTTTATCCATTCATCAGTTGATGGACAATTGGATTATCTCCACTTTGGACTATTATGAATAATGCTGCTGTGAACATTTATGTACAAGTTTTTGTGTAGACATATATTTTCAATTCTCTTGGGTATATACCTAGGCATGGGATTACTGAGTCATGTGGTAACTCTGTGTTTAACTTTTGGAGAAACTGTCAAACTATTTTCCAAAGTGGCTGCATCAATTTACATTCCCACCAGCAATGTATAAGAGTTTCAATTTCTCCGCATCCTCACCAACGCATATTATTATCTGTCTTTTTAATTATAGCGATCCTAGTAGATGTAAAATCATATATAATTGTGGATTTGAATTGAATTTCTCTCATAACCAGGGAAGTTGAACATCTTTATTTATTCTGGACACAGGATCCTTGTCATTTAGATGATTTGCAGATATTTTGTCCCATATGTGGGTTGTCTTTTTGTTTCCTTGATAGTGTCCTATGAAACACTGAAGATTTTAGTTTTAACGAAATTAAATGTATCTTCTTTTTCCCTTTATCTGCTTGTGATTTAGGTATCACATCTAAGAAGCCATTGTCTAATCCAAGGTCATAAATATGTATGTCTGCATTTTATTTTAAGAGTGTTATAATTTTATCTCTTGCGTTTAGGTCTTTGATCCATTTTGAATTCATTTTTGTATATGGTGTGAAGTAAGGGGTCCAAATTCTTCTTTTTTTTCTTTTTTGTATGTAGATAGCCAGTTTTCTCAGCATTATTTATTAAAAACACTATTGTTTCCCCATTTAATTTTCTTGGAACCCTTGTCAAAATTCATTTGGCTATTCTGGACTCTCAGTTCTGTTTCATTGATCTATATGTCTAACCTATGCCAGTACCACTCAGACTTGAATTGTAGGTTTGTAGTAAATATTGAAATCGGGAAGAATGAGTCTTCTAAAATTGTTTTCAAAATGATGTTGGTTATTCTAGGTCCATTGTATTTCCATGTGAATTTTAGAATCAGCTTGATAATTTCTAGAAAAATTGAAAGGCAGATGAAATTTTGATAGAGATTGATTTGAACCTGTGGATCAGTTTGGGGAGTATTGCCATCTTAGCTTTATGAAGTCTTCTAATCCTTGAACATATAATGTCTTTCCATTTATTTAGGTCTTTAATTTCTTTCAACAGGTTTTGTAGTTTCAGGGTACGTATCTTGTACTTCATTTGTTAAATGTATTACTAAGTATTTTATTCTTTTTGATGCTGTTATTAATGAAATTGTTTTCTTAATTTCATTTTCAGATTATTCATTCCTAACATAGAAACACAACTGCTTTTTGTATATATACCCTGTATCCTGCAATCTTGCCAAATTAGTTTATTAGCTCTTACAGTTTTAATTTTTTAAGAATTCCTTGGAATTTTCCATATACAAGTTCATGTCATCTGAAAATAATCTTTTTTATTCATCTATTTACTGCCTTCTTTTGTGTTCAATAAATATTTTCTATTGCACTTTATAACTTCCTTGTCATTTTTTTTACTTTATATTTTTGAGTTATTTTCTTAGTGGTTGCCCTGGTGAGTATGACTTAACTTACAACAATCTAGTTCAGATTAATACTGAAATGATTGCAATAGTATGCAAAAACTTTGCCCCTGTATGGCTCCACTCTTTCCTTCCTCCTTTGTGCTTTGTTATACAAATTACCTTTATATATTGTATGCTCATCAACATATGGATTTATATTTATTGCTTTTTTTTACCTATGTAGTTACCTTTACTAGTGCTTTTTATTTTTTCATGTGGATTCAAGTTACTGTCTGGTGTCCTTTGGTTTCATCCTGAAAGACTAACTTAGCATTTCCTGTAGAACAGATATGCTAGCAACAAATTCTCTTAAGTTTTTGTTGATCAAGGAATGTCTTAACATTGCCTTCATTTTTAGAAGGATAATTTTGCCAGATACAGAATTCTTTATTAGCAGCTTTTTTTTTTTCTGGTACTTTTAGTATTTTTCTTCTATGTCATACCACTGCCTCTGGCCACCCTGATTTCTGATGATAAATCAGCTGTTAACCTCTTTGAGAACTCCTTGTATGTGAAGAATTCCTTCTCTCTTGTTGCTTTCAAGAATCTATTTTTGTCTTTGTCTTTGGTTATGATGTGTCCAATCTTCAAGTTTTTTAGTTTATCTTACCTGGATTTTGTTGAACTTCTTGATTCTGTAAGTTAATGTTTTCATCAAAATTTGAGAAGTTTTCAGTTAATATTTCTTTAAATATTCTTTTGCCCATTTCTCTCTCTCTCTCTCTACTGCCCTTCTCAAACTAACGTTATGTATATATTGGTATTCTTGAGGGTTCCCAATAGGTCTCTAATCCTCTGTTCATTTTTCTTTGTTCTTTTTTCTTTCTGTTTCTTAGACTGGATAATCTCAACTGACATATCTTCAAATTTCCTGATTTTTTTCCTTTGCTTGCTCAGATCTGCTGTTGAGTCCCTCTACAGAATTTTGTGTTTCAGCAACTGTGTTTTCCAAGTGTAGAATTCTTATTGGTTCTTTTATGTATAATTCCTATTCTTTATTGAAATTCTTTACTTGGTAAGACTTTGTTATCACACTTTCCTTCTTTATGCATGATTCCCTTTATTCTTTTAATATTTCATAGTCTTGTCTGGTTTTTCAGACATTGTCTATTGAATTCGATCCTGCTCAGTCAGTTGTGTGCCTGTGTCTGACCATCAGAACCATGACCTCAGGGGAAATGCTTGTACCTATGTAGAATGTAGTGGCCCTTCATCTGTCTACTGTGTACTAAGGGCAAAGGATCAAAAATGAGGAATCTGCTCCTCACAACTCATAAATTATAATATCTGCCTTCATTGCTTACCACTAATATTTTACCCAAGGTTTCCCTCAAGAACTCTTGTGAATCAATTGATTCTCTGTGTCTGGCACACTTTTATAGCTAAAAGACAGTGGTGGTCATCTACACAGAATAAAATAAGATCACTTTCTAGCCTATGAGACTTAAATTAAACATGAACTTTTCCCATTAAAGCTTTTCTTTTTCTCACTGCGTACAAATGTGTAATCATGGAAGACCTACTCTTTATTTAAATCCATCATTTTCAAATGAGAGTCTCTTGGTTTTAAAATCCTGCCAGGGAATTTAGTGTCAGGACTGTTCATTTGATTTTAGGGTTCCAGAATGTACTAAGCCCAGTCAATAGACAGTCCTTAGTCTTTCAGATACTTACAGATCCACAGTGGACATATTTCCTCACCCAGTTTCACCATCTGCTAGTACTTTGATCAACAGAAAGCAAATATCCCAGGGCCACCTAGAAAAACAAAGACTTAGATTACCCCAGACCGTGGTAAACAGATGCGATTGGCCCACTGAGCTTTGAACCCTGAAATTGCACCACACACAGACATCATCAGAACGTTGCCAGAGGTTACAACACACACATTCTTGGCGCCATTGTTCTGATTGACTCAGACCAGCTGAACATCTTAAACTAAGTAATAAGTGGATTATGACAATGAAAGAAATGATACTCTCCTGTTTGGGGACTAAAATGTTTCTCTGGCCACTAATACCTCCTAAAAAAGGAACTGTCAACATGAATGACTCTCAAAGTTACAGTACTGCTTCACTGTTCAGTGACTGAAGCTCACATTCAGTGCATATTTTGTGCAAGGCACTAAACTGAGCGCTATAAGAATGTGAAGATGAGTAGGGAGGCAAGCAAGCCAGGAGAGACTGAGAACATGGCAGAAGTCAATCCTGGATATGAGAATAAGGGTGAGTGCAGGTGGAAGGAGTGTTGATGGTCCTGTAGTTGTCTGAGCCCATGAAGCATTTCAAAGGGCCTTATAAATCTAGGCTACTCCCAAGATTTGCTTGTTTCCAACAATAAAGATGGAATTTTAAAATTTCATTTGACCCTAGGGAGATCTGCAACTGCTCCAGGAATATTCATATTGGATACCATGAGAGAAGATAGGGAAGTAATTACTGGATATTTAAATATTTGTGCAAGTATTTGTACAAGATACACTTGTGTTTTTATCTGTTCTCAAAGTTTACTTCTAAATTGTTTTTTGATGTGTATCAGAGATATAAAATAATATTTGTCTGTTACTGCTGAATAGGAACTATCAAGAAAAAGAACTTGGTCAGACCTGTTGGACATAACAGGTAGAAAGTGTGACCTGCAGAGTAGATTACTCTACTAAACTGAACTTTTTGCCAGACAGCAGGGTAAACAGAAGTTTTCAGGGAAAATATAACAGCCCTAGTCCAGAAGTATCTTTTGTAATTGCAAATTTAGAGAGTTTGTTTCTGCTGGAGATGTTGTTTTCTCTCCACATTAAACATCTGTCAGGGTTCGCCAAAGAAACAGCACCAACAGGCTCTATGTGTGGGTATGTGTATACAAAACACAATGTATTTATTTATATGTATAGAATAGATACACACAAAATCCTTTTCATACTATATTCTGAAGAGAGAGAGTATGTATTATTTTAAGGAATTGGTGCATGCAATTGTGGAGGCTGGCAAGTCCAACATCTTCAGGGCAGGTGGGCAGGAGGATGGAGACCCAGGGCAGAGTTGATGTTGCAGCTTGGCGTCCGAAGGCCACCTGAGGGCAGAATTCTCTCTTTCTTGAGGGACCTCCATCTTTTTTCTCTTAAGACCTCACTTGATTCACTAAGACCTTTCCACGTTATTTGAGAATAATTTACTCAAAGTCTACTGATTTAAATGTTAATCTGAAAAACACCTTCACAGAGGTATTTATGTGATCTTTGACCAAATATTTGGGTACCGTGGCCTGGCCAAGTTGATGTATAAAATTAACCATCACAACATCCATCACCTTTGTTTCAGGAATAAAAATGTAACTATGTGCTTCCACTTGAAAAGCCAAACTAGAACAGAAGCAAAGCTTGGCATGCCATGGGAGCCTTCATGGGACTTCAGGAAATTTCATTTTGTTGGTTTAATTTATGGATTTTTATATACCCAATTACAATCTCATTGAAAACTTTCCTTATGGTCTGTTCAATTTTTTTAGAACCTTTGATGAGGCATTAGAGGAGAAATAAGACATAATGGAAATGATTTGAGTCTCGGAGAAAATCCCTAATTCCCACGTTTCATTAGCATGTTTTGCATTTCATGAGCACTCTACACATCTCTTTGCATTTTACCAGTGCCAAACCATACAGAAACAGAAGGGCTGTCAAGCAAGAGCAAAGAGTGGGTGGTGTGTGAGAGCAAACAGAATCCCACAAGGAAGTATGCATTCAGGTTAGCCCGCGATGCCCGCATTTTCAATAGCAAATAGCAAATGATCAGCTGTTCCAGTTTATCATTTAAGTACAATGTGAGTTAGAAAAGTGATTTCTGACCCATAGTTTTTGAAACAAAAATCACCTACTAAATGACTTAGGGTTTTTTTGATCATTATCGAATATTTTGAAACATCCTTTTATTATCAAAAGTTACAGTTTGTCCCTTTCTTCCCAAAACCTTGTAAAAAAGACAGAGAGAAAGAAAAGAAAACATTACTAAGGCACACTTAGAAGGGTTACACATAAATCGTCCATTTAACAATTCAGGGTCCTTCATTCCTTCGTGTGTTTCTTTCTTTGAAAGAGAACAAAGCGCCTTTTTGTTTTTGCATTTACTACCTCATTTGTCCTTGCTCCTCATTTGTGCGAAAACTGAAGCTCAGATCCATGCAGTGATGACTGTCTGGCCTCGACTCCTGAGACGCTCTTCTACATTCATTCTCCTTTCTCCAAGGACAGTCTCCCTAGGACAATTGCTAATCCTATGTCTCTTGGAATCACAGGAGCTCCAGAATTGAATAGAATAGAGGTTTTCCCTTATGTGTCTCGCATTCACCTAACACATAGAATGCCTAAAAGCAAAGACAGTGCTCTGTTCTCCAAGAGGCTGAAAATGTGGGGAGTCAGGGGTCCTATTATAGAGTCTTGCCTGAGGAAGTGATGTGTGAAGGTGAGAGGGTAGTCTGGAACATTGGAACGTGCATGAAGGATAAGTGACAATAAAGAAACATTTTAAAGTAGGGACAAGGTATGTTGGAGTCCATGTCAAATAGCCTTAGTCTTCTGAGATAAGTAGAAAATGTCTGGTTGGCAAGGAAATGACCATGAGCATGAGATTAAGCCTGGTTTGGACTGTCCACGGGAGCTGATAAATAGGAAATGAAGGAAAAGGTTGCCAAGCAGCAGGGTCTCGGGAAGCCAGTGTCTGTGACTCTCCAGGAGTGTCTGGCTGCCCAGGAGTGGGAACAGCGGACATGACCAGCAGAGGGAGGTTGCAAGGTAACTAAAGCACAGGGTCGACGAGCTAGATTCGCAGTGCTGACTGTGAGTTCTAGCCTAGACAGAGAGGCAAGAAAGAAGCCAGCTGGGAACTGAGAGAGGTTTGAGAAACTAAAGTCATAATGAAATGAGACACGACAGAACTTTTTTGAACACCCCCTTTCTCTCCAAGGAATTCCTTCCTGCCTCCGCCACCACTAAGCATCCTTGTGAGTTTGCCTTTTCTGAAAACTTTTCCTCCTTTATTTCTACTTAAATGCCCTTCCCACTCTTTGAGATTCAGTTCGAGTCCTGTCTGCTTCATGAAGTTCTCCTAGCTGTTTGTAAATTTATTGACGTTCCTTCTCGAAACTCCCTCAGAACTTTTCTAGGGCATTTAAATTATTTCAGAATTACAATCATATATATTATATCCATTGTATATATCTCATTTCCTTGTGAAGACATGCAGCCTCTCTGGGGAGAAGACCTGAGTCACGTGCTGCTTTTATTTCCCTAACATGCTTAAACATTGTTTGAATACAGATAATACACAATGTTTAAAGTATTGGCTGATCATCCAGTAAATAAATGGTGCTATAACCGTACACTTATTTTGAGACTACTTAGTAGGTTTTGTCAGATGTTGGAGAGTTTGCAATGTGCTATCCTGATCACTCATGAGAAGTTCAAAGTATTTGTCAAATAATTCTTATTTCCAATAATTTCTCTCTCTGAATCACTTGACTCTAATAAAATTTTCATGGGCAAGAGGATCCCAAACATTTATTTGCACAGTTATTAAATTAAATGATGACAAAATCAGAAGACCTAAGGCTCTGTCCAGATATTTTATATTTCCTTGGGTTAAGGATAGAGCAAATTTGCACTTTCTTTTAATATGGTGACCAGTATCTTGCAACAAATAAATGTTAAATGATAGTTTATGATAGAGACCCATCAGTGTTTTGTACAGAAAATGACCTCTCTGTGTGGACCAAAATGGCTGCCAAGAGGTCAGCTCTGTCTCTAACCAGCTGATGGCCTTGGACAAGGCACTTCCTCTTTCATCTGTTTCCCTATCCGGGGGAGCATGGGTGGACTTTGGACATTATGAAGCTGTTGGAAACCTTGTGACCAGGAAGTCTGCATCGCCACAACATGACCTTCCACTAGTGGGCGCCATTAAGCAGACTTCAGAACCTCTGTGTCTGCCCTTGAAAGCAGCCTGCGTGCATTTCCCATCAGGACTGACGCATTTGGGTCTGAAATGCAGCAGGCTTATGAAAGTCATTGGCATAATTTGATTCCATCAGCTATTCTAAAGGTCTTCCCTGGCTCTCTGGTTTTGAGTCATGCCTACTCTGGAAGCCTGCAGTTTTGCCACGACAGCCTGTTGCCATCGAAACAGAGTTCATTCTTTGTGGAAAATGCTGATCCTTATAGTGCATTGCTGTCTTTCTTAATAGGGTGGTTAATCTTTTTCTACATATTGAAGGAAAGTATCAGCCTCTCTGGGCTCCTGGACTAATTTTCACAGGCAAAATCTTAGAGGTGACTTAAATTGTAGAAGTTCAGAGCAAGAGAAAAGTTGAAGAATCATTCCAGCCAAATCCTCTTGTTTTACAGAAGAATGTCAGGTCCAGAGAGGAGCAGTGATTAGTCCAAAGCCACCCCGCCCATCAGGGAGTGATTCAGAGCTGGAACCCAGGAATAATTGTGAAACAGACGTAGAACCAAAAAGGGACCCTCGACCAGGTGGTCCCGGTACTTTCATTACTTTAGCTGTCCTCCCAGGCACCTTCAGTGATGTGGAAGGTATGTGAGTTGCAGCTTGCTTTAGTCTGTTTTTGTGTGAAAGTCCTTCATTTTGCCTTTATTTGGCAGCTCATTATGTGCCAAGCATTGGGCTAAACTCCCTTAATGCATTATGTCTCATTTAATCCCAGGCTATGCAGTCTAGTCTTACAAGGACAGGCTCTGGAGCAAGCAGCCTGGGCTCAAATCCCAGCTCCATGGCTCACAGGCCATGCGGATTGGGCAAGTGATGTACCCTGCCTGCACCTCACTTCCCTCTGCTGAGCCTGGGCATAATAATAGAGCCTCCTTCTGTTTGGTGAGATAAAGCATACAAGCCACTTAGCACAGGACTGGGCCCATGGGAAATACCTCCAGAAATGTGAGCTGTTGTTTTTATCAGTCTTACATTAGTTGTCTTCATATTGATATTCAGTATAAGAACCGTCTAAATGTTCCATTTCACATTTATAGTGTGAATTAACTATTAAAAGTGTGTGTTAAAAATTTTTTTAAGTGTGTATAGCTATCAATGTGTTAATAACTGTATTGTTTTCACTTCATCATGCCAATAATGATTTTGTGAGATGAATGCATAAAACCAAAATTGTATAATTATCCTCAGAGGAAATCTATGCTCTTCTTCAAAAAAAAAGCTTATTTTCTCACGATGCCTCTCTTTACCCTCAAACTTGAAAAGGTAAGAACAAAAAGAAGAAAATATTCCAGGTGAAAGGCATCATCCCACTTCTTCCTGATAGTTGTTTTTTGTTTTTGTTTCTGTTTTTCCTTTCAAGATTTGACACTCTGTTCATGGCTCTGACCAGATATCCCTTTTGGCTTTGGGATTACATACTTTCTAATCTGTAGGAGGTGAATAATGGCAGTTAACTTTTTTCTTCATAGAAGGGGGCAGCGAAGACTTTGATTCCCCACCCTGGTTAACGTGAAAGTGTGGCTCAGAACCGTCCATAATGATATACCCACATGTTTACAAGTTACATAATGGCCATCAAAGTTAACAATTCCCCGTGACAGTCTCGGCACTCAGAGCAATAGATGTTTGCAGCTTGATGCATTTTTAAACCTTAAAGCTGGGTCTCTATGTATAAATAGTATGAACAGTTGGACATGAGCGTTACCATGAGGGTGAGATCACTTCCAGGAAAACACTGAAATGTAGCAATGGGAATAACATCTGGCCTTTCAACAGTTGTATTTGATTTAGACTTGGAATCCTACATGAAATATGAAATAGAGGCTGTATTTATTAATGACTTCAGTTTCTGTGCAATCACTCACTTTAACTTGAAGGACCTCTGCAGCCTATTCATTAAACCTACTGTATTTAGGATATGGATACAATGCTCACTTGACTTAGTAATTGCTTACTTGCCTGTTCCTCCCAGCCCATCCAGTCCCCCTTCATACCAAACCAAAGGAATATAGGCAAAGGGGATCCTAGGGAACAAAGTTTGTGATTTTTGTTGATGGTGATAGCCTGGGGCTGGAGAAATTGTCCATTAAATAAGATCAAAATGTGAATCTTTTTTTCCCCCTCTCTCTTTATTTCCATATCTGGATATCATTATAGTTTTCCCTGTGTAGCAATGAAGCCCTCAATCTTTTTTTCCTTAGAACATGGCCAACCAAAATAAAGACTCTTTTCCCAGCCTTCTGTGGAACTAGATGTAAAAGTAACTAAGTTCTGGCCATTGAGATTATAAGCAGAAGTAGTACTTGTGAATTCTAGAAAGTGTTTTTAAAAGGAGGTTGTGAAATCCCTCTTCTTCTCCTCCTTGTGCTTGGAATGTGGTCCTAATGGCTGGAGTTTCAGCAGCCATTTTGGACTAAGGCAGCCTTAAAAATGGAAAATGGAGCGGCAAGATAGAATGAGGCTGGGTCTCTGACACCATGAAGGGTCTTAATCCTGGATGGAGAACCTCCAGATTATTGTGAAAAATAGTACAAAAACAGTAATGTGAATAAAATTTTCAATACAGCTCAATGATTTATCAAAAAAAAAAAAGCTCCTATCATACCATTTGGTCAATTTTTGTGAATATTCCATATGCACTTGAGAAAAAAATGTATCTTTTGCAGTTTGAAGTGTAGAAAATTTGTCCATCCTGTCAGTTTGCTAATCATGTAGTTTACATTTCCTGTATTTCTCATGGCTTTTTGTCTGCCTGTTCTTTCAGTTACTGAAATTGGTGTGCAACAGTTTTCTATTGTGATTGCACATTTCTCTTTCTCTTAATGTTTGAAACTTGATTTGTGCATAAGTATTTTGAGGCTCCTTTATTAGATGTGTACAGTTTTAGAGTACTTACATCATCCTCTGAATTAAACTTTTTATTTTTTGAAAATGTTTTTCTTTATGTCTGGTAATGCATTTTGCTTTGCAGTCTACTTTATCTTTGGATATTAATATAACAAAACCAAATGTATTTAGTGACTTCTATATTACTTTTTCAATCATTTACTTTCATCTTTCTGTATCCTTCTGTTTTAGATATATCTATTGTAAATGTCATATACTTGGGTTTCCATTTTCAATCAAGCCTCATAATCTTGGTCTTCTAATTAGGACATGTTAAACTGTTTTAGCCCCTCTAAAGAAGCAGGATAGCCCTCTACCCATATTTTGGTTTGGATGTTGAAACTGATGACACCATACATACACACCAAAAGGATATGAAAAGGTTTACATACTACTTACATAATTGAGGCTGTCTGAGAAAACAGATGAGACTTCCCAAGCAGACCTGAAATGGCCTGAGAGCAAGGAAAGGAGACCATGGTTAGGGGGTTGGGGTGGGACTGAGATTCCCTCAAACAAAAAGGCTTGTGTGGTTTGAATCTCCCATTGGTGCCATAGGAAGGAGTACTCATATTTTCTTACCAGCTTTCCTACATGTGTAGCAGAGGGGAAGAGGGAAGGGTGAGAATGAAGAACTGTCAGCACTCAAACATCCTCAAGTGGAGGCAGACTTTTTACTGCCTAGACCAGTTCACTTAATGTAAACCTGATAGTTTCAATTAAATCCACCAGCTTAACAGTGCTTTCTGTTTTCAATTCCTGTTCTATATTATTTCTCCCCATTCTTGGCCTCCATTTTATTAATTATTTTTGTATGACATTTATGCCTCTATTAAGTTGAAAGTTTTATATGATTTGTAGTCATTCTTTGAATATTTATTCTAGATATTATTGCATGTATTATCAAAATCCAGTTTTAACTGATGTTTCTGTTTCTTTTCTGGATAATGTAATAGTTTTATTTAGTACTTTAATTCTCTGATATTGTTTGCATTTTAATGTTTATATCTTTTAAACCCACAATACATTATTACTATTTTATGCAGTTGGAAGTTACTCAGATTTACTCACATATTTTCTGTCTTCATTGTTTTTTGTTTTTTTCCGTATCGCCAAGCTTCCATCTGGGATCAGTTTCCTTCTACTAAAAGATACTCTTTAGTATTTCCTTTAATGCAAAGTAGTTGAAGTAAAACATCCCTTATTTTTTATTTGTCTGAATTTTATCATGTCAAAATTTCTGAAGAATATTTTTTGTGGGTATAGAATTCTAGATTAGCAGTTATATCTTTCAGCCCTCTGGGGATATCATTCCAATGTCTCTTGGCTCCCATTTTTTCTGTTTAGAGTTAGCTGTAAGTTCATTGAAGGTAGTCTGTTCTCATTTGTTTTGTCTTTGTTTTCAGCAGGTTTAATATGATGTACCTATGTGTGGATTTTCTTTCATTCCTGTTTTGGGTGCCTAGAGCTTCTAGAATCTAAGGCTTGATATCTTTTATCAGCTTTAGAAAATTCCCAGCCATTGTCTCTTAAAATACTGCTTTTGATCCATTCTCTTTGCAGTCTCCTTTGGAGACTGCAATTATACAATAATATAATATGTTATATTATTGATGATGTAATTAGATGCAGTTCTTATAATTATAGTATAATATGCAATTGTAATATAATATGCAAACATAATATAATATGCAAATATAATATAATATGCAATTATATTCTAATTATAAGACCTACTTCTCATTGTCTTTACTCTGGCTCTTACATTCTCTTTTATATTTTTTAATTATTGTTTTCTTTTCATGCTTCATTCTGAAAATGTTCCTTTTTCTAACGAACACTTCTCAAATTTTAATGTCTTTAAAATCACCTGGGGATCTTTTTAAAGTATAGATTCTTATCAACTAGATCTGTAGTAGGGGCTAAGATTCCACATTTCTAAAAAGCTCCCAGATATTAAAAGGATATTAAGTAAAAACTAAGAAAGTATGAGTAAAGTATACGTTTTAGTCAATAGTAATATATTAATATTGGTTCATTAATTGTAACAAATGTACCATGTTAATATAATATGTTAATGATTGGATGTGGGTTACACAAGAACTCTCTGTACTATCTTTTGAACTTTTCTGAAATCTGAAAAGTATTCTAAAATAGTCTACAGGCATATCTTGTCTTATTGTGCTTCACTGTATTAATGCTTCACAGAATTTTTTTTACAAATTGAAGGTTTGTGGCAACCCTGCATTGTCAAATGACGGTAAGAATTTTGAATGATTAAGTATTTTTAAATTAAGGTATGTATGTTGTTTTTTTAAACATCATGCTAGTGCACACTTAATAGTTTACAGTGCAGTATAAGCATAACTTTTCTATGTACTGGGGGATGAAAACACTCATTTTACTCTCTTGCTTTATTGTGGTGAGAACTTAACTAGAACTTAACACACAAAATCTCCAAGGTATGCCTGTGTTTAAAAAAAAAAGCAACACTCCCAGGTTATATCAGTGCTGCTGGTCTACAAATGACAGTTTAAATATAGTATTCAACCTATCTTACCAGTTTTCTCTAATCTGTTGTTAAACCCATCCATTAAGTTATTGAATTCAGTTATTAGATGTTTAATTTCCCCAATTTACATTTGATTCTTTTTTTAAAAATAATTTTCGTTCTCTGGCAAAAATTCTCAAGCTTGTCTTTTAGGTCTTTGTGTATGTATAGCAGAGTTACCTTAATGTTTGTGTGGTAATTCTCAAATTTGAAGCCTTTTCAGGTCTGTTTCTTCTCTCTATTGTTTTTCGCTCACATTTTCTTGTCTTTGGGTGGCTCTAGTTATTTTTTATCTTGTTTTCGCCATTGTATTTACAAAAATTTTTGTAGAAATACTTAGAGTATTAAGATGATGTTACAACTGCAGAGAGGAATTGTGTTTGCTTTAGCCAGACCCCTAAGCATCCCAGCAAGCCAGGATGAGTTCAGAAAAGCTCAGTCCAGGATTGAGATGCATTGTAGTCCCTGAAAAGGCTTACCTACTTCTTTTTCCCTCTATTTCTGGGATGTAGCTCTTCAGTGTCTCAACCCAAAGCAAGGGGAATCACTTCTATCTTCTTCCACTTGGCAGGCCCTGGATTCCACTGCTTGATCCCCTTGGCTGTAAAAAGTCTGTTCAGACTCTAAGTGTAAGCCGTGGGTTGGAATAGTTCCACCAGAGGCCACTGAGAAGAATGCCTATCCCTCTAATTTTAACATTACACTCCTCTCTCCCAAGTCTTTATAATGTAGAAGTCCCTTTCCTCAACTCAAGTTACCAGTGACTTCAAATGGGACATTCAAGAAGACCATGGGTTTCATTCTACATCCTTTTTCCTCCCTATCCCAAAAACTCACAGATGCAGACTGAAGAATGAACTTGGGAAAGAAGTGAACTGTCAAGGCAAAAATTTAAGTCCAGCTATGTGGTTCTCAAATGTTTGTGGACATCAGAATTCTTGATAAGGTTGCTGAACATGCATATGTCTGGGTCCTATCCCCAGAGGTTTTTGAGTCAAAGTGTTTGCAACACACTCTTTGGATTTATTTTGATGTAGGTGGTCCCTGGACCACAACTTGTAACACCCTTTTGTAATTGTGGCTTGAGCAAAGGAACCCTGAACTGGCTGTGACCAGAGTGAGTTCTCTGGCATGGTTCTGCCTCTGGCTCGCTCTGAGAACTTGGACAACTCTCTGTATGTCTCTATTTCCAAATTAACTTATCAAAAGATGGGCTCCTGACTCACCCCCAGTTCCCCAAATGTTCTGTAAATGAAGATACAAAGTCAACATATGCTCCCTATAACCAATCCTAGAACAGAAATACTTGCTCTTTCGGTATGCTTATCTACTAGGCAGTTTCTAAGCTGAGATCCTCTGGGATTCCTTCTTGTGCATTAATATCAATTAGAACTCTTTGTGGTAGTATTACTGTAGCCACGTGTGACTTTAAGCCTTCATGTCTCTCACTGTCATTAAGAGGATGTGTATTGCCCTAGCACCTTGGCTCCTGAGAAGTAGATGGCTAAGGAGGGCACCTCAGGGCCTGTTTACTTGTACTTGGCTTAGAATTGTGTGATCCCTCTGGCTGTGCAGGCAGAGAGGCTAGTCAGCTCTGGGTAGCATTAGTAGAAGAGGGATCTTTGTTGACTAAGTCCTGGTTTCTGACCTGGGCCCATTTTGAATTGTCTGTGATCTGGTGTGGCCACGTGGTCTCAGCCTGCTGACTAACAGTTAAACATCGACCAGAAATTGTCAATTCAAGAGGGCAAATAAAGATAGCAGAGATAAAGACATAACACCATGTTTTTTTCTCCTATTCTTTAAGCATGACTTATATTTTAAAAAGTCATCTATAAAAGAATGCATTTATCTTAGGGTTTTTTCCCTTTTTCTTTTTCTGTTTGTTTTTTTTTTTTAATGAAGTCAGCTCTTTGGAGGTAAAGTCTGAAAGGAGAAAGACAAGGATAACAGAGGTGAAAGTCACGTGCTCATTATGGCTGGCCGTGGGGGTTGGGAAGTTGCTCTCTAACTAGGTTAGTGGGTGTAAATTGAGAGAATACAAATGTTTATCAAGCACCTACTGAGTGCCAAGCCTTGTCGGGGGAACTCAGGATAAAGAAGTGAATCAAAAGCAATTCTTCCTCATGGAGCTTATATTCCAGTGGAGGAGCCATAGCCCCCACAGTGGGATTGGTTGCTTACTGTCTCATCCCCAACTGTAGTAAGTGCCATGAAGGGAAAGGACATGTTCTGTTACAGCGAACACCAGTGGAGCCTGGCCTAGGCTGAGGGCCAGGACGAAGGGCGGGGCGTGGGAGGGGCTGGCCCTGGGGCGGCACCGAGGGCAGGGAAGGGAGGGCACTCCAGGGAGGAGGAGGGACATGTGGGTGAGAGGAGCCTGCGGTGGGGATGGTGGGGAGGATTGGAGAAGCCCACCACGTGGATGTCATAGCCCCCGTGAGAGACTTCGGAGTATGTTAGAATAAATCACTGAAAGGTTTAAGCAGAGTAAAGCCACAATCGTGGTTGTATCTTGAGAAGAGGACTCTGGCTGCAAGGAGGAGGATGGTTTGGAGAATGGCCGACAAGGGCAGGGAGGAGGACGTGGCAGTGGTAGCAGCAGAGATGGAGAGAAGCGGACAGATTTCAGAGGCATTTAGGAGGGACTACAGGCAGCAAAAGGACAGAAACACTTGTCTGTACCGTGCTGTGCTCACACGCAGCCTCTCTCACAGGCCAGTGGAAAGTATCTGGATGCAGGTCAGCAGTCCTGGTGGCCTCTCTGGTTAGCCCATCACAGAATTCAGAGTGGTCAGTTCCCAGACAGACCTTCCTGAGTGACTGCAGGGCAGAAGTTTCTATCCGACACAGCTCAGGTGTGTGGAGAAGCTGGAAGCCGAGCAGGGCTCCTCTGTGTAGGCACCCTGGGGTAGAGGGGCCACTGGCTCTTAGCTCCCTCATCAGTGAGGAGAGGGAAGGCTGTCTCCCACCTTCTCGGCGCCCCTGCTCCCCTCTCCCTGTCCCACTGTCAGCTAGCTCAGCTCAGTGTGGCCTCTCCACCTCCGTCTTTTCCCTCCCTTCCCACAGGAGGTGATTTTGATTAGAGTAACTGTGGAGGCTACACGAGCTCAGAAAGGGTTCAGTCATTTTCTGTCAAGTTGCAGGTCTTTGCCCTTCTCATCTCATTTTATGTTTCCTCTCGTCATCATATTTTTATGCAGTTTTTTCTCTGGATTTCCCATCCATGATGAGAACAAATGACATGCTAATGGGTTCAATTGGTATCATATGTGGTTGCTTTGAAAGAAGGTGCCAGATTGTGTGAGGGAAGTTATAAGGCAGTGGAAAGTATCCATGGCAATGTTACCCTGTTTAGCAAACATGTTAAGAAAATTTATGCTGAGATAATCAAAGCATAATTTAGAGGTACACTTTAGCAGGTCCAAATTCAAAACTGGTATTTTCCACTGGTGGACTACAAGGTGAAAATAATATTCATACACTTTGTACTTGAACTTTATAGCAACAGTGAGGCAGGCTTTCTCAGACTATGGATAATTATCAAAGTGTCAGGTGACTTTGGGGTGTATCATGATTCATAACAACATCAAATTTCATTTAGGACAAGTACACGCCTTTTCCCCTGCAGTTAGATGACCTTTGGAAATCCCTAATTCACCAGATATTATGTTTTTATTGTTTTTTCTTGCAAATTCCACAAGTATGTTAAGATAGAAACATTTCTATGAAATCCAAAAAAGCTTACTTAACGCAGTCATTATTTATAAGAAGCAAGTGCGTGGCCATCACTCACCAGTGGTGCATCCCCAGTGCTGCTCATCGGAGTCCTCAGTGTTCCAGCAGCAGGTGTCTCTGCATGTCTCAGTGCATTTGGAATGACCTGGAGTGGATGTCACTTACCTAAACTTGGCCCAAGTAAAGAGATTAAAAGCAATAGCATGATGCAGTTTTCTGGTGGAAAACCGAAGGTCTAGTTTCTGTGTTGGCTTTGAAACTGACATCAATTCAGTTTTCCTGCACATACAGTAACGTCAAAACAAATTAGGCCTTGACATATGGGTTCCCTGGGACTTGAACCATACTTGTCCACCTAGGAACTACGTACTACAAAGGAAGTATGAAAAAATCTAAGAGGATCTAAGTGTGCGGGCTTCCTAAGAGTTAGAAATCTAGATCAACCAGCATCCAGTGACACATGCAGCAAGTGACCAGTCGACAGATTTGTGTCATTACAGCGACAAATAACATGCTGCCCTTGTTAATTGTACATGACTCATCATTGGGAGGACTTTTTCCTGGTAGCCTGAGTTAGACACATCCTAGGTAGTGGTATATATATATATATTTAAATGCTGTATAAACATAAAAATTGCCCATTATCCAATTATCCAAAGAGCTATGGCTAATACTTTGTTTTATGTTCTGACAGTCTGTGCCTCTTTTTGTGATTCAAATTGCTTTTTTTATCTAGCAATATATTATGAATACTGTGCTGCACTGATGAAAACAACATGGAAATCTGCTTCATTGGGGTGTCACATGATCACTAAGCATAAGTGTTTAGTACAAAGTAAGCATTCAGTGAATGTCTGAAGCAATAGAATGACAGGTTCTAGCTTTGGCACTGAACCTTAATAGGCACGCACAAGCCTCCCTCTATGAAACAGGTTGATAACATCGACTCTGTTTTCAGTGATCCTTATAGTTACCTCAATCAGCAAAGATTTTCAGTTATGGCATTTTTGCCATTCTTCTGTGTCTGTCATTCATTTGCCAGACTGAAGCCAGGCTACTTAGGTGGCTTAAGCCAGGTGCTGGGTCTGTGGCTGCCTTTCCAACCCAAGAGTCTTCCTGTGCAAACACTAATGGTGGGGCCTTGGCCCCCAGGTGCTCAGTGCAGGGAGAGAAGCATACTCAGCATCCACCCACCCGAAAACACCAGCATGTACCCAGGGGGACCTGGTACAGTCCCTCTTCTTCTGCCCACCCACCCCAACTCTCCCCTGAAATCACAGACAGTTGCCCAACTGAGGATGGTGTTTGCTGTTATTCAGAACACCTAATCCAACTTGGGATCAGCAGAGTTAAACAACCTTATTCTGTGTCAGAAAACCTGAGTTATTGTTTGGGTTAAGTCATTTCCTAATCCATTTATCCACCAGACCTCCCATGTTGAAGGTTGGAGATTCTTCGTTTTCCAAGTTACACAAAAAGAAGAAAATCTGGACTACAGCTCTGTGGGACTCCACTCAGTAACTTGAAAGGGAGGAATAAAAGCAGGGGAGCCAGAGGCCGGCCACACGGAACAGAACATCACCTCCTTTATCTCAAAAGCACAGGCATCTGTCTCCAGAAGGACATGCTGCAGCCCTCGAAAATCGCAATTTGAAAAATTATTCCAAACAGGGTTCAAAACATAGAAATCAGAGGATATAGACACAAAGGAGTAAACACCAACAAAACAGAGGATTTCAGAAATCTTTGAAATGTGCACAGGAAAGAGTTGTTTTCTCTAATTGGTGGCGTTTCAGGTTTAGCTGTCATTTATCACTTCCCTCCCAAACAAAAGTTCCTGAGGCTGCGAGGCTACCGTGAAAAGGCCCTGGAACGTCTCCGTCAGCAGCAGAGGAGGAAGAGCGCACGGCGGCACACTGACAGAGAAGGTACCGTAAAACCTTCTCCCAGGGGCCCACTCCCCTCCTGCCCGGAAATGCCTGTACCCCCGACTGTCCAGCTCACCTGAGACCAGACAATAAGCAATCACATTTGTTGGTTAAAGGTCAGCCTGTATAGAATATAAATATTCCTTTCAAGTAGCTATATTCTCTATCCATGAAACATGTAGGAAGTCTGCTCTATGTCATTTTTCCATTAACATGCAGTCCTAACAGAATTCCAGCTGCCCAATGACATCTGCTCCAGATATCCTCATGATTTATATGACCATGTGGCCAACTCCTTGTATAAATAGATTTTGAGAGGGATCTTGTTCTAAATATAAGGAAAAGTAGAATGATAGGTATTTAATTACATCATCAGATTTGTTTTAGATCTTAGAACATCATATTGTCAACCAGATGTCCACATACCCACATTTATTATTTTATGTCAGTGAAACATGAGTGCTTTAGATGTATGTGTTCCTTGTAATCTGAATATTTTACGTAAGTTATTTCTATAGCAGCCGCAGTCGAGAGAAGGGGCAGATTCTATGAACTCTGCTCTGCGGCTGGTGAAACTCAGTGGTCACGCAATGATTCAAGAATGGGTCATATCCATTCTTTTGACTCTCAGATAACTTTTTGGTTAATGGTTTCATCTCAAGGTTATAAAAGTTTTTTTTCTTTTAATAAAAGAACAAAATACATGACCGTATTTGATTGAGGACAGAGGAGAGTGGCAATGCCATTCAAATGTCAGGAAGTTTTTATGTCTGAGTGGCCCTCTTCTTTGGCTGGGGTTTTTGTGTTAGCTCAACTGCTGTGTGGGGAATGAATGGACTGTCAGGGTACAAGGGTGGCAGTGGGGAGACTATATCACTATTCCAGGTAAGAATACTTGAGTGCTTGATGTTCACAGTGCAGATGAAGAACAAGAGGCTAGTTCAAGACAGATGCAGAAGGTAAATCAAATGGACTTGCTGATGACTTATGGAAGGTGAGGGAGCAGATGGGAAGAAGGTAGCCCTCAGGTTCCTGAGGGGATGGTCTGACCGCTCATTAAGATAGATGATGCAGGAAAAAGCCGGGTCTCAGATCAGGAGTTAAGAATTAAACAAACTGGCATGCTGGTGAGACTTCAGGTGACGGTGTCAGCTAGGGAAGCAGGCAGGGTGCTGGGCCTCACCTCCACGTGCCCTGAGTCAGCTCTGCAGTTATCTGGACAATTGGTGAGCATTCTGTATAAACAATTTTTGGAGAAAATAGCCTATAACCACACACATACGCACAAATCGAAAAACACTCCTGTAAGCAGTGGGCAGTTGGTAAAGTATTTTAATCAGGGAAATGACTTGAATGGATTTGTAGTTAAGTCCACCTGGGAGCAATACAGAGGAGACGGAAGGAGGTTTCAGTCCCCGCTGGCCGCTCACCAGCTGTTTGGATTTGACCTAATTAAGTCAACCCTCTGAGCCCCAGGTTCTTTGTCGGCAAAGTGGAGATAGGATAGCGTCCTTGTTATGAGAATCACAGTTAACCCATCCAGGGTGGTACACACTTAATATGTGTTGGTTCCTTTCTCTGTGACTGGGTGCCTCCCCACGAGGTTCAGCAAGTGGATGGTAGAAGGTTAATTCCAGCAACGTCCTCAGGAGGAGCTGGCAAGCCCGGGCCTGTGGGAGCAGAGCAGAGTCGGGTTACTGGGGTATGGCTGGTGGGTCAGGGAGGTGCTGGGGGTTCTGATGGAGCAGTGTTCAGGGATTCAGGGGGAAAAGAGATACGTGTGGGCTTTGGTCCAGTGGAGGGGCCCCCTGGCATCCATGTGTACAAACAGGCCTGGTGTCTCCCCAGCTAGCCCACAGAGCTGGTCTCCCCCTTCCTTTCTTCCAGAGCCCTCTCCTCCCCTTTTCGTCTCTGCTGCTGCTCTGACTGATACAGGAAAAATGTGGGGCAAGAGGATGGCCATGTCCTAGGTCTCGGTTGAGTCCCTCGGGTATGCCCTGCCAATGTGGGTCATTGGCTTCACACAGGAAAGAATTCAAGAGTGAACCACAGTTGAGTAAAGGTAGATTTATTCAGAGAGATACGTACTCCATAGACAGAGTGCAGGCTGTCTCACAAGGCCAGAGAAAGACAAAGAGGTGTAGGGGTTGGGTGCTCAGATTAAAGTAAAAGTAGATACATTCCATTAAGCATGGTCCGTCTCACTCACAGGGGAGAGGGGATACAAGGTGTGGGGTTGTTAGTTTTTATGGGCTCAGTTACTTCATGTGATAACAAGTGGAAGGATTATTCCAACTACTTTGGGGAAGGGGCAGGGATTCCCAGGAATTGGGCCGCTGCCCACTTTCTGACCTTTTATAGTCAGCTTGGGAACTGTCATAGCGCCTGTGGGTGTGTCATTCACCACGCTAATATGTTACAGTGAGTGTATAATGAAGCTCAAGGTCCACCTGAAGGCACATCTCCACCATCTTGGGCCTCAAGGCCTGCTGGGAGTTGAACCTCTGCCATCGTGGTGCTAACTGCTGTGTCATTCCTTGAGTGGCTGTGCCCTGCCCCCTTCCCTCCTGTCTCGTGGCCACAGCTGAGCTTACGGCTTCCTCCTCTGCCTCCTTGCTGCCTGGATCCCAAGCCTCTGCTTTTCACTAGGCTTTTCACACAGCCTGAGCCCTTGAGCACTCTCTCTTTTCTGACCTCAGAACTTGGTTTCCGCCTCTTTCCAGTCAGGGTGCGAGTTGCTCAGGTAAGAGCTCTTTCCAACCACAGAAGGGACTGCTTTCTGTTTATCTGACTCTCTCCAGGTCTGGAGCCCTGCTGCTTTCTCCTTCCGGTCCAGCCTCTTATCTAGCAGGAGGTGTCCTGAGTGATAGCAGGAAGAAGAGGTCATGGCTGGTAGCCAGACTCCATCAGAAACAGTGCGACCTGGGCTGTGGCCCCTTCTCCGGCACTTAGTCCAGGCAGGGATGCCTTTCATTGGTGGGAAACCCCAAGCCCCTTCCCTGGACCTGGCTCCCTTGGAAGTCAGACTATAACCAGGCTAGTGTCTGGATTCAGAGCCAGGTGGTGGGGCTGGTTCCCAGAGCTCTTCCTCCAGGCCAGGCTGAGGTCTCTTCCAGAGCCCTACCCACCACACCACCTGGGGAGATCTGGTGGGTGGACAGTCTTTGAACCTCCAAATCCAGGCCTCTCTTCCTGAACTCATGCCCCTTTTTGCCCTCCTCTCCCTCTCCTGGGCTTCCGTTGTTGAGCAATCCCTCCTTAAGTCAATGAACTCACCTTTCAAGCCACATCTTTGCTGTCAGCCTGGGAGCTCTTCTAACCGGGAGTCATGACTCTACCTGCATCTTAGGGACCAGTGCCTGAGTAGGAGTCTGTAGGCATTTTCCTGGGCTCTTTTTTTACAACTCACACGCAGATCTCCATTTCACAAAGGTATGTCCTGTGACTTTTCCAGCAAAGCTTTAGTTGCCTTGGAATAGATAAAATTGTTTTTCTTTTTAAGTCAACTTTGAGGCATCATTTTCAAATGATAAAATGCACCCATTTTAAGTATACAGTTTGATGAGTTTTGACAAATGTCTGCATTCATGGAGCCATCACCACAATCAAGATGCAGAACATTTTCCATCCCCCCAAACAGTCCCCTTGTGCCCCTTTGCCATCATCCCCCAACCCCAGCCCCAGGTAACCACTTATCTGCTTTCTGTCAATATAGATTCATTTTGCTTTTTCTAGATTTTGTATAAATAAATAATATAGTATGTACACCTTTGTGTCTTATATTCAGCATGCTTTTGACATTCATCCACATGATAGCATGTTATTAATAATTTATTCCTTTTTTTTTAACTGAGCAGGAGTCTTTTGAATGGAAATAGAAATTTGTTTCCCTCTTCAGCTGATAACAGACATTTTGGTTGTTTCCAGTTAGGAGTATTATGACTACAAATGCCTTTTCTGAGTCTGGATGGAGCACCTGGACTGACCATGGTTATTGCCTTTAGAGGTAGTCTTGGCTGAAAGAGATTTAAATGAGGTGATACTTGCGGAGGTTTATTATTGGATGGAATCCACTACAAGAATGTTTAGCAGTTGAGCCAGGTGCGATGGAATGACAGTACAGTGGGCAGAACTCACTGTGGGGAGTTTTCTTTTATGAGGGAGGGGTGGCATGTTACAGACCCGTCAGATGAGTGAGGACCAGAAGACAGGGGTTGTGCCCCTGGGAGCAGGCTGGGGAAGGTCACAGAAGGAAGCAATCCTGGCAGGTGGGAGGGGCCACACAGATACCCTCAGACCTGAATTAGAGAGTCTGTGTTCAGTGAGAGGGAGAGAAAGGGCTGGAAGGCCTTGAACATTGAGATCTGAAGGCCAGAATTGCTGTCCCCAAGCAAAAGACTTGAGTTGCTGCAGATTTTCAAGAAGGGAAGGGCATGAGTGAAAGCAGTGTTTTGAAAGTTTCTCCTGTCACCGGTGTGTGAGATGGTTTGAATGCAGCAGAGACTGCAAGAAAAGAGAGAATGGTGGGTGTGCTTTTGAGCTTGTTTTCCTAATGGCTTCAAGGGTGAAGTCTGGTTATCTCCCCAGCTGCACAGGCATGCCCAGTGGTGGAGGTCAGCAGAGCAGCCCCGGGGCTGGAAATTGCAGAATCTTCCACTGTCATGGTATATTAGTGTGCTATTGCTGCATAACAAATTTGTTCCAGCTTAGTGGCTAAAACCATTTTTTTTTAATCTCACGGTTTTCGTGGGTCAGGAGTCAGGGCATGCATTAGCTAGATTCTCAGCTCTGAGTCTCACCAGGCTGAAACCAAGGTGTTGACTGGGGCTTTATTCTCACTTGGAGCTCAGGGTTCTCTCTCAAGCTCATTCATGGTGTTGGCACAATTCAGGTCCTGCAGTTAGAGGGTGGAGGTCCCTTGCTGACCTAGAGGCTGCCCCACATCCTAGCTGTGTGGTCCCCTCCATAGGCTGTCACAGCATGGCAGTTTGCTTTCTTGCAGGCGATCAGGAGTGCCTGCTGCTGCTTCATCTCTTTCACAGGCATTCCAGATTAAGTCAGGCCTACCCAGTTGACTCAAGGGACCATAATTACATTTACAGAATCCCTTTTGCCGTGTAAAGTAATATAATCACTGGAGCGATATCCATCCTATTTACAGGCCACCTTGAGTTCCAGGGAGGAGATCAGGCATTGTATACACCAGGGGATGAGAATCTTGGGGGCCATCTTAGGATTCTGTCTACCATATGAGGTTGTTCTTTTGACTCCCTGTTTCTCTGACCTGTAAAGAGAGGGGTTCTGGGCTAGGTCCTCCCAGAGGGTCTGCCCTGTGTTTCCCTTATTTTATGATTATGGAGTCAAGTTGGAAGCACTGTTAACACCTCATCTCGTCTAAAATGTGATTTGAAGATTGTAGTGACCATGTGGGCAGAGGTGACTGAGAATCATTGAGAGGGATGGGGAGGGACAGCTACAGGACAGCAGGTGGGTAAGTTATGGGATGAGTGGTTGGTGTAGTCAATGGGGCTGCTCACACATGTACTGCTCCATAACCTAGCCTATCCCTGGCTGATAAAAAGGAGGACATCACTGTTAATCTTGCTGCCACCTTCTCTCTTTTTTTAACTGAAGTGTGATTAACATACAACATTATATTAGTTTCAGGTTTACTACATAGTGATTCAATATTTGCATGTATTGTGAAATGATCACCACAGTAAGTCTAGCTAACATTTGTCAACATACACAGTGACAAATTTTTTTTCTTGTGATCAGAACTCTTAAGATTCACTCTTTTAGCAACTTCCAGGTTTGTAGTACAGTATTATTTATTATTATCACCATATTGTATGTGAGATCCCCAAGACTTATTTATAACTGGATGTTTGTACCTTTTGACTCCCTTCACCCATTTCACCTGTCTCTGGCGACCACCAATCTATTTGGTATATCTATGAGCTTGGTTCTCCTTTTTCTTTTTTTCAAGATTCCACATATAAGTGAGATCATACAGTATTCGTCTTTCTTTGTCTGACCTATTTCACTTAGCATAATGCCCTCAAGGTCCATCCATGTTGTTGAAAATGGCAGAATTTCCTTCTTTTTATGACTGGATAATATTGCACTGTATGTATAGACTCCATTTTCCTTGTCTCTTCATCTGTTGGTGGACATTCGGGTTGTGTTCTCTGAGGACTCTCATCTTAGCCAGACTCCCGATCCAGTTACCACTGTGAGATGGAGCTGTAGGACCCAATCCAAAAACCTTCATGAAGATTGATTGTCTTGCTGTAAAGCCATGATTTTCTGTCAAATAGAACTACCCACCGCTCACTGAGAGAAGTCACTCTGTCACACCCTCCTGACAAGCTATTTTTGAGAACAAATAAGTGAAATTAGCACATTCAGGGAAGGCTGCCAGTCCAGTGCGTCCATACCTGATTTGGACCTGCCTGATGCAGTTACTTGTCATCTCTTAACGAAAATCTCAATTGCCACACAATCTGCGGCAAATCCTCACTCTTTTCTTTCCCTGCACCTATCATTTGTTTGTCCATCATGGAAGTATCTTTATGATTCTTGTTCTTTCAGACTTTCATGTGGATGCTGTCTTTCTCTTAGGGTCTTTCTTTTCTGTCACTACCTCCAAAAGGCTACTGAACCGTTTCTCCTTCCTGAGCATTTGAAACTCTGTCCCTTGTCTGATGTCTTCTCCAACTGCAGCCACCTTCACACCTGTTCAATAGCCCCCTGTTTACTCCTCTTCCTCTAGGGACCGCTCCACCCCTTTCTTCATAGACCTGCCTTTGCATCCCTCCTCTCTGGGCTTTCTTCTCCTCCTCTCCTTTATCTTAGGGCTTTAGGGCAGCACTTCCTTACTGGGCCTATCTGTAGCCATTCTGTGGCTCTCGAGACCTTTGTCCCTGCTACACAACTACACAACTGCCTGATGAGGGAAAACACTGGGCGGTGCTGGGCTGTCACACAATGATCACATGCAATAATCTGGAATCATCCCAAAGACAGCATAACTCATCAGTGTCTGGAGGTGGGGGCCCCCATGTGGTGCACAGGCAGAGATCACCCTCAAGGAAAGACTTAAACAGTTGCTGCTGTGAGAAGAAATTATGCAGGAGAGCATGTCACCCTGTAAATTATGCCACGGTGTAAAGAGGAGGGAAACGAGACACAGAGAATCTGGCCATTAGAACAGTGGTAATAGCCAGTAGCTAATGAGCACTTACATGTGCCAAGCACTCTGTAGACACTTCCCATGGATTATCTCCTGCAGTCATCATGCTTCCTATGCAGTCACACACGTTTCGTGCCCATCTGTCTGGTGAGGCAACAGAGGCTCAGAGAGTTTAGGTAGCTCACCTAAGGTCACGCAGCACATAAGCAGAAAGCTGGGATGAGATCTTGGACAGGACAGCTCCAGATCCTGTGTTCCTACCCAGGAAAGGACAGTGCCTCAAGGCTAGGGGAAGGAGGGGCCCCACATGCAGGATGGCAGGATGGTGACCCCCAGTTGCCCAGGTTTGTGATTCCATTGGCTGCTGAATGTGATGTCCTCTCTAGCTCCCTGACACAATGCAGACTGAACAAGCTTTGAGCTCACTTTCCCTAAGAGCCTGGAGCCTCAGGGTCCAGGCCACAGGTTCTGGGATTGGCTTGCCTCCTCCGGAGGTAGTGAGAGGTAAGCTGAGGTTTACAGCTCGCAGGCATCCTGCCGCGTTGGACTGCCTTGCCTTTCAGAGTAGGGGAGAATTGAATTATTCTTGCATCAACTCCCCTGACACCCTGAAAACGATAGCATCCCTCCCTCCTTCCTCCGCAGCTTTTCTCTGCTTATGAAATGAAAAGCAGATTGCCCTGGGGGGCTCAGCAGCTCCAATCAGGCCCTTCATCCGAGATGTGTGAGGAGGGGGAGGGCCATCTGCTTCTCATTGCCTGCCGCGGAGCCGCAGTTGGACAATGGGCCAGTGTGCAGCCTGAACCAACCCGAGCAGCCACAGCGTGACCCTGGGCCCGCTGCCTGGCAGGCTGGGGAGTGGCCCTCCTCCCTCCCATGGGCTGGAGCTGGGAACTGGTTTCCTAGAGTGTGGGGGTGGTTTCCCCTCACTTGGCCATTTCTTCTTTCTTTTCTTCCTAGAAAGATGGGTTTCAGCTGTTTCCCTGGACTTCTGGTAACCCAATAAAGCACTATTAATATGTGTGTTTTCACATGGAATGTAACCTACATTCAATGCAGAAACCTAGAAGAGTAAAAAGAAGCAAAAACTAGTGACATTCCCACTATGAAAGGTTTTAGTGTGTGTTCTGCCTGTCTCTTCTCCATGAATATTTTTCAGCATTATTTTTTAAGCAAAGAACCACCTTAAGCACACTTTGGAGTTGGGCAGGATCCTAAGCACTTTACCTGGACACTCTCTAGCTCTGTATAGTACAGCCCTGTAGGGTCAGTGCTTTTCTTCACACCATTTTTACAAACAAAGACACTGCAGGTTAAAAGGGGCAGGAAATCATCCCAGGATCACCCGGGTAGGTGTGTGGGGCCTGGGTTCAGTTGCAGGCTGGGCACTGTAGATCCCACAGCGCCAGGCCACCCCACAACACACCTTTGCATCAACTGTGGGCTAGTTTGTCTTATTTCTCACTAAAACAGTGGATCAGGACCACTTTCCCATTCAGTCTGTACTCCTCCATATGTGATGTTTACAGCTGCATATTTCCCATCACAAGGACTTACCTTAGCAGATTTAGCCAATCCCCTGATTCTGGGTTGTTCCAAATTTTGCCATTGTAATCCTGAGATTATCAGTCAATACAGACATCTTTAAGCCCATCTTCCATGGTTTGGTCATAGTGGGATTTCTGTGAATGGGCATGCATACTATAAAGAGAGTTTCAGAAGATGTGGCAAATTGCGCTTAAGAAAAGTTATAATTGCAACACTGGGTGTTATCTTTCACCTATCAGATTGGCAAGGATTTTTTAAATTTCTGACTCACTTTAAAACTAATTTTTCTAGTGATCAAATAGTACACTTTCTCACTCGTTCAGTGAGAGTTTATTCCCTTGAAAATTTACTGCTCATGATCTTTCCCCTGTTTTCTATTGTGTAATTCATTTTTAAGTTGATTTGCAAAAGTTTATTATATTAAAGACATTGATCCTTTGATGCCTTTGTTGCAAATATGTATATGCTTTTCATATTTTTTTATCTTTTTTTTGTATTTTTGTCAGAAAGATTTAAAAATGTTACACAGCTGATCCAGCAACCCTTTTCTTTGTACTTTCTTCCTCTACTATTTTCTTTTTTCAAACTTCCTTCCGTCTCCCCAACAATATTACATAAACATTAGTATTGAATAGGATTTTTATTCTCTTGTTTAAAATCAAACTTGTCACAACGTGAACTGAACTACTGAGGTGTCAGAATGGGTAACTCAGTGATGGAAAAGAGTGAAATGAAGAAAGCTTATCAGCTAATTGCCCAGGAGAACAAAACTGAGAAACCCATCAACAGTGAAACCGAGATGTAGACTAACATACTTGTTGTTTTGTTTTATAACACAAGTATATGGGAAAGAAATTTATTTGTGTTCCTTTTTTTGATCTGATTTTTCAGACTTGTCAGGAAGATCTCACCTTTCCTTATCTAATTTAGTGGAATTCACTGTGTTTTCTTTAAATGTTAGAAAGTGTTGCTTAATTTTCCTCATAATTATTATAAAGCCAACATTTTATGACTTCAGACATTTTTAGCGTAGAACTACACCCAGTCTCTGTGTGTTCAAATTTAAGATATAATCTACATTCAGAATGCAGAATCAAGGAGTGCCATCCAGACCTCGGCCTCCAGTCCTCAGTCCAGACCCCTCTATGCTTTCTCAATTTCTTCCCCAAGGGAAGAAATAGAAATCTTATGAGTGGACAAGTTTTGGGTAGTTTCTAACTTGTGAAACCTTTAGACATGATGTAATTTACTCATATACATGAGGAAGGATAGCTAAAAAGCAGGAAGGAGCAGCAAACTGTGTACATGAGTGATCCACTGTACTGCTGGGAAGTACTACAGACTGGCCATGTCATTCCAGTGTTACATGTCCCTGGCCCCTCTTTCCTTCCTCCCTCTGGTCTCTTCTAATCACCCCCATTGGCCAAACCCAACCAGAAGCCAGAGGGCAGGAGAGTCCAGACAATGTGGCCTGGAGACGTTACAGATCCGGGGTCACTGAGCAAGGCAGAGGAAAGTGGAGAATGGCTCTGACGGTGAGCAGCAGTGCAAACAGAGGGTAGTCTGACTAAATAATTTAAAAAATTAAAAATCACTCGGAAGTCTACCATCCAGAAATAGCGTTAACACTTTGGTTGTTTTCATCAATGACTGTAATTTGTGTTACTTTTACTCCATTCTTTTTATCTATCTATCTGTATATATATACTTTTTTTTAATTGAAGTATAGTCAGTTTACAGTATTGTGTCAATTTCTGGTGTACAGCAACAATGCTTCAGTCATACATGAACATATATATATTTGTTTTCATATTCTTTTCACCATAAGTTACTACAAGATACTGAATATAGTTCTCTGTGCTCTGCAGTATGAACTTCTTGTTTATCTATCTATCTATATTAGTTATTAGCTGCAAATTTCGAACTCCCAATTTATCCTTTCCCACCCTCTTACCCCCCGGTAACCATAAGTTTGTTTTCCATGTCTGTGAGTCTGTTTCTGTTTTGTAAATAAGTTCATTCGTCTTTTTTTTTTTTTTAGATTCCATATATGAGTGATATCATATGGTATTTTTCTTTCTCTTTCTGGCTTACTTCTGGCTTTCTTAGAATGACATTCTCCAGGTCCATCCATGTTGCTGTAGATGGCATTATTTTAGTCTTTTTCATGAATGAGAAGTAGTCCATTGTGTGTGTATATATATACATACACACACACACACGCGTATACACACACACACACATACACACACACATACACACACGCACACACACACACATACACACACACACACACACACACACACATATATATATATATATACCACAACTTCTTTATCCAGTCATCTGTCGATGGACATTTAGGTTGTTTCCATGTCTTGGCTCTTGTAAATAGTGCTGCTGTGAACATTGGGGTGCATGTGTCTTTTTGAATTAAGGTTCCTTCTGGATATATGCCCAGGAGTGGGATTGCTGTATCATATGGTAACCCTGCTTTTAGTCTTTGAGGAATCTCCATACTGTTTTCCATAATGGCTGCACCAAAGTACATTCTCACCAGCAGTGTAGGAGGGTTCACTTTTCTCCACACCCTCTCCAACATTTATCATTTGTGGACTTTTGAATGATGGCCATTCTGACTGGTGTGAGGTGATACCTCATTGTAGTTTTGATTTACATTTCTCTGATAATTAGCAATATTGAACATTTTTTAATGTGCCTATTGGCCATTTGTATGTCTTCATCAAAGAACTGCTTATTTAGGTCTTCTGCTCATTTTTGGATTGGGTCGTTTGTTTTTTCTTATTAAGTTGTACGAGCTGTCTATATATTCTGGAAATTAAGCCCTTATCTTTCTCATCTTTTGCAAATATTTTCTCCCATTCCATAAGTTGTCTTTTTGTTTTGCTTAGAGTTTCCTTTGCTGTGCAAAAGCTTGTAAGTTTAATTAGGTCTTATTTGTTTATTTTGGCTTTATTTCTGGGTAGACCGCCCTAGGAGAACATTGCTGAGATTTATGTCAGATAATGTTTTGCCTATGTTTTCTTCTAAGAGGTTTATAGTGTCTTGTCTTATGTTTAAGTCTTTAAGCCATTGAATAGTTGAGATTCTCCTAGTTGCTTTTTAAAGCATACTTAATGAAGGAACAGAGATCCATATCAGAAACCATTGAAAGAAGGGCTTGATGACAGATAATAATTGCGTTTGGGTGGTTTATTAACTTTCCCAGTACATTAAACACACAGACACACACACAAAGAATGACCCAAGTCATTCAGTGGGAGTAATTGTTTTCTCATTGTGATTTTTTTGATACAGAAAATGTTAATTTTATAAAGTATTCTCTCAAGCTTCTTGAAATGCAAGTGGTCTTTTTTACTGCACTATGCAGCTATTCTTTTGTGGACAAAATTAAGATTTTTTTTCTATACAAATTTTTAAACCACAGCAGCCTGAGTATGTGATCAGGGTAGCAAATGAGTGATGCATGTATCACCGTGCTCAATTTTTTCCCGCGGCCAGTTATCACTCATGGATCCCCTCATTATTCCCCATGGAGCTCCAATGTGGTTCAGAATCCTCCTCCACACAACAACCCTCAATACAGTGACTCTTACAACATGAGACTTACTGTGTGTTTAGCGATCATTAACAATACAAGTATACTGCCTAGTAGTTTAAGTGGCCATCAACTGTAACAAGATTCCTCCTAAATTATGGGGTGAAAGGTATGGCACAAAAAATTAATTTCTTGGTCTCAGTAATACTGCAAAAGCAGAGAAACAGCTGAGGGAAATAGTGAAGGGTTAAGCCTGCAGTTTCAGAATTCTCCAGTAAAGCACTCTGGCTGGACTCTGAATTTGGGATCTCCATAAAAGAAGTGCATATCCAGAATTCTGTGTTCTCTCATTCTTAAAGTTTATGATCTCAGTCACTGGTGTAAGTCTTCTTTGAGTTCTTACATATCTTAGATTCTCTATTGCCTTTACTCTAAAGGCTACAAAATTTCTGGGTTCCAGCATTCTTCCTTCAAAATGCCATGAAGGCTACCGCATATAGAAGGCTACTGCAAAAGCCTGAAGCCAACCAATTTTTATATTCTTTGCAAGAATTTGTTTTTCTTCCTTGATGCTTATAATGTAAAAGTAAGTTATTTTTAAAGTGCGTATATTTTGCTAGAATGTGTTTTAAGTGAAATCCCTGTGTCACGGTACGGGTCCCTGGAGCCATTGCTGTGTTTGGAAATCCACCAAAATGAGTCACAAAACTCCACAAAAGTGTACTCATGGCTATGATTTATTACAGCAACGTAACAGGAGTGTATACTTGGCTTATAAGGGAAAAGCCTGTGCCTTTTCCCTTATAAGCCAAGTATACACTCCTGTTACGTAAGAGTCTGGAGGAACTTGGGCGCAGGCTTCTTTATGCTCTCTCCCTCCCATCAGGGGTCACCCAGAGCTCACTTTTCGCCTAGTGAGGAAAATGGAACATCATGTGTGATGTGTCTGCCCAGGGAATCCTATTAAAGACTCAGTTCTCAGGTATTTTATTGGGGTCTGACTGTACTGACTCCCTAGCATGTACCAGAATTCCAGACTCCAAGAAGGAAAACAGGTGTTCAGCCTAAACCACGGTGTTTAGTAAAACAGTTTAGGCACAGTGAGCCATTCTTACTTATCATGTAGGTAAAGTTTTATATCAGTGTAGGGAGCGATTTACTAGCCGAGTTCCCTGACACCAGCAAGCATCTGGAGGTCTAAGGACAGCAGCTTCAGGCTTGCTTTGTTAAGTCTTTTGTGCACAGTCCTCTTTAAATGTATTTTCACTTAGAATACTGTGAGCCCTTTCAGTTTGCTTACTAAATAAAGTTTTCTTTCATTATATCTTTCATTATTGCTGTTTATCCAATGTGTGAGTTTCTTCCTTAAGAAGTTCTATAACTCTTGGATGTGGCAAGGTAGACAATGAGGAAGAGAGAAGAACCTGTCCTTCCCTTCCTGTCCTTGTCATCACTTTGCCCTTCTCCTCTGTGTCCTCTGAGTCTCATGCCCATCCTCCATGCTACAGATGCACTTTTCTATGGCATCAGCTTTGTTTCCTGTGAACCTGATGCAGGACTTATTTTTTTCTGGTATTGCATTAAAAACTTTGCAAACCTGAGTGCTTTTTTTCAGACATTCCATGATTATTTTCTAGTTGTTGTTGTTCCCCTTCTGCTGGTCCTCCAACACTTGGAAAATCTCTCTAGATCCATTAATTTTCAGTACAGAGGATGTGGGGGCTCATGCTTGTTGCTGCGTCTGTCATCAGGGGTTTCTGTTAAAAGCCCTACTCAGTAGTTGAGTCATAGACTGTGGTGCAATTTCCTGGCCTTATTCCTAGTGACCAGCAGATTTTTATTTGCTGGACATCTGTTAGGTGAAATCCTCCTTCTCCTTCACCACTGTATAGCTAGGTCAGGACACATTGAAGAAATGGAGTAGGTAGAAAGAATCATGCCCTGGCATGCCTGCCTCCGAGTTCTGCCATCTGTAGGCTGGGGCTATAAGGCCATATCTGTGAGGACTCCCCTCCTGGGCTACTGTGGACCCCAGCTCCTCTGCGTCCACTGTTCCCAGGACATGAGGAGTGCATGCCCTTGGAGGCAGAGAGCTCTCTGGACAGCATCCCTATGTTTGGGATTGCTCAGCCCTTGGGCTCCTGGTTTTAGGGGCTGGCTCCCTGGCCCCCAGAATGGATGGTCCTGAAGTGGCATTCTGAATTCAATGTCTTGCCTGGCATTTGCTTGACTATTGATCCCAATTCACATAATGAGGTTTTCACTTTATTCGGTGTTGTCTTAGATATTTTCAAGAGAAGTTGGGAGCATTTAATGTGGGGCTGTTAACCAAGTGTTGTTTTAAAAATAAAGTTCTAAGGAATCTTCCAGTTAAGGGACTCTCGGGGATCACAAAGATTAAGCAGTATAAGTAGCCGATGGAGATCTCACTAGGGAGCGCAGGTGCACACGGACAGTAACTCACAGTATTACTGCCGGTGCACCAGAAGTGCCGTGGGCTGGGAAGTCAGGAACTCGGGCTTCTCATTCCTGACTCCAGCGTGGATTTGCTGTGTGACCTCTGATTAGGCAGAGCTCCCTTCTGGAACTCTCTTGCCTTGTTTACAAAGGAGCGGATTGGTCTAGAGAATTTCCAGTATGCTTCCAGCTCCAACATGCATCATCTTTTTCGGCTGCTGCGGTTCAGTGGGGAAACTGTAGAAAAGCGGGATCTGCTGACCTTTGGCTAATTGACCACCTCTGTGGGCCAAAGAAACAGAAACTACGGACACCTCTCCATGTCCAGCCTCAGTGCCAGGAAGTGCTCTGGGTCCTACAACCGGTGCCCAGCTCGAACCTTTCCAGTTCTTCTCTTTGCTGGATTTTAAAAGAAAACATAGCATATAAATTGGACGAGTTTGCAGTTTGCAGGTCTTGTCTGTTTGACTCATCCAGCCTGTTTGTGTGTGTGTTTAATATAGCAGAAAATGGATTTCAGGCTTTGTTTTAAAGTGAAAAGCCCTTTTATGACTGATGCATTATTTAACCATAAGGAGTTGGACGATACTTCATGTTGACAATAAGCCACAATCCTTTTGTTGGACCAAGTTTAGACACAGAGTCTAAGGCACAAGCGAGTAACATCTGATACATCACAGTGAGCAAAGACCTGGCCTGGAGCTTCCTGGGCTCCAGGTGGATTTTTGTCTTGTATTCAGAATTCCATATTCTCTGTGAGTGTCTGATGGGCAGAGGTGAGTCAGCATCCCTGCTGTCTGATGAGGCTGCTCCTGGGTATGAACTCCCCCGGGGCAATGGGCTGGAGACCTGGGACCTCAGGGACTCCTGTGCTCTGTCCTCCCCTAGGGACACTGCTGGCTGGCTGTCCTCCTGAGCACTCAATAGGCACAAGACCCCACCACCCTATACTCTCTCCTGTGACATCTCCTTACCCTATGCCAGGATAGGAGGGACACTTAGCAAATTGAGCAGATTATAAAACCCTGCCAAAACTAGATATTCAGGTTAATGCAAAATCCACTTGAGAGACATAAATAATCTAATTAGCTGTTGACATGCAAACAGAATAGATAAATACACACCCTTTCAAGTACATGGTGTCCCAGCTTTCCCTTCTTGCAGGACAAACTGAGATAGATAGATAGATAGATATCTGTCTGTCTATCTATCTATCTATCTATCCATCTACCTATCTATCTATCTATATCTCCATACTTTAGAAGGGGAAATGGTGGGGAGAATTGCTTTTCTAGTCCATATGTGTTGCAAGAAGGGAACATGTATGCATTCCAAAGGATCTTTCTCTGTGGCTTTCCCCATCTTCGCTGCCTGAATGTATTATGCACCAGGAAGGTCGTGCTCTCCTCTTCTGCCCCAGCTGGATCACAGGATTTTCCACACTGTCTTGAATTGGCCTGTGTCTGTCTCTTCTGTCAGTCTGCACTCCTGGAGGTTAAGAACCACACCCCATTATTACCTCAGAAGGAGCCCATGTAGGGGATATGCTCCCAGCAAAGACTTGTTAAGCCAAATAAGTAAGTCAGCTGTAGACTTAGCTAAAGAGCTGAAAGGGTGACATTCCTGAGAAGATAGCTGTATCTGTCCACCAAAACAGCCTGGGTGCATTTTGTTTCTGTATTTGGTAAATATTTATTGAGTACCTACTATGTGCCAGGTATTCTTTTAGATACTGGGGATAGAGCAGTGAACAGGACAAATAAGATTCACACCTACAAGGAGTTTAAATGTAATGGAGAAACAGATAATTAATAACCAATGAAACAAATCAAATAGCAGCAATTGTTAAAGGAATCAAAATAGGGTGATAGATAGTAATGGGGTCAGGGAAGACCTGTCTCCTTTAAAGTGAGCTCTGAGGACAAAAAGAAGTGAGAGAGGAAAGAGCATCCAGATGAGACAGCTAGTACAAAGGTCCTGAGGCAGAACTAAGTGTGGCACGTTAAAGAAACAGGAAGACATGCAGGGTGACTGAAGAGCACAGAGATGGAGTGGGGAGTGAATGGTATGAGACTGGAGAAGCAGGCAGTCTGGAGCCAGATCATACACTGATGATGCTCAGTGCATTGTGAGGCCACAAAAGTGCTTTGAGCTCAGTGGAGGAGGGTGGGGCACATATGTTCATGGAGGCATTTTGAGAAACCAGGGTCTCAGCCTTCTGTGGGGATGACCCTTCATACTTTGATGTTTTCTAGGGAGGAAGGTGATCCTTACTGCACTTTTGCTGCAACCTTGCTTGCTTTGCCCCTCTGGTGCATGTTCAGACCTGTAGAGGAGAGGGCTGGCCCTGGCCCTGGGACTGTGAGGAAGGGAATGGCTCTCGTGAGGATGGAAACCTCAACTTTAGTCTTGAAAGTGTTGAATACTCCACATTGTCCAGGGCTATTTTAGTTGCAAGTGACAGAGACACGTTGCCAACTTGCTAGAGTCAGAAAGAGAATATGCTGGCTGACGAAACTCACTGCAGGCATAGGCTCCAGGCTCAGTGTTAGCAGGACTATCTCTGTCACTTGGTTTCCCCATTGGGTTTCTCTCTTTGTATTGCATTTATTTTCTCCTGCTCTAGGAGAGCTTCCTCCCAAATGCCCTTGGTCCTACAAAGTGAGATCTCTGTTCTGGGTTCCATACATCAGGGGGCCCCATGCTTTGGAGTAACCTGGAAATTTACTATGACCCCTCTGATGCCTGGGGCCAACTGGAGCCCTCAGTTCCATCTCTGAGCTCTGGTCCTCATTTCTTCTCATAGGGCACTCTTTGACTCTTTCACAAGTATGGAGTAAACCAAATGCTCTGAGGAACTTGAGGACTCACATTCATGGGATTATCCTCGGGGCCCTGTGGACAGGCCCCAGTTCCAGGAAGATGGTTTGGGAAGTAGATCACTCTTGCAAGACTGTACGGTATTTGTCTCATAAGATTTCACAAGGCTGGGTCTCCAGAATGGTGCTAACATGCTGATGACTTCTATTACCATCTGACGTAGAATGAGTTCCCAGCTCTGGGCTACTTTGACTCTCTGGCTGCAGCTGCATTTAAAGGCCTGAGTGTCAGTCTCTCCTGTTCAGCACCTGAGTCTACAGCACCAAGGGCAGTGGGTTGGAGGCAGGCATCCTTTATCCTGTTTCCTGTTTCTGTACCCAGGGTGACCACTCCAAACTACACCATACGTCAGGGTCTATGCCACGTGTCCATGCCTGTCTCCTCCAAGGGTTTCGAGACTATTGCTCAGTGGCACCGCTGGGCCCTTACAGTTGATATCCTCTTCTGCATCTGATTGTGTGCCAACACTGTGCCCTCCTGGGCTGACTGTAACCCATGCCAGACGCAGGCACTGCTTGCACAGATCTAGATAACGATGGAGCTCTGGCATTTGCCCACAACCACCAGCGTCTTTCTGCCCTACATTCTCATTTACCTCTTCTCCATCCATGCTTGGAGCTATATAGCCCTTGTAAAGCCAGGACCAAGTGGTCCAGTTTCAAGAAACACAGTCCATCTACCCAAATTAATTTCAAAAAAACTCAAATATTTTATTTTTACTCTTTGGAGAATTTGAAAGGGATCTGTATACGCTCCATAGCAGTTCTCAGCACTTCCCTGGCGTTTCACAGCTGCTCCAACAGGTCTCTCTTCAGAATTCTTACCCGTGCCCAAACTCCTAAACCCAGAGCCCTCAGGGCTTCTCTTCTTCATTTCTACTCCCCACTCCCAGTAATGTATTATCTTGATTTGTGCTGTCCAGTAAAGGTAGCCACCAACCACATGTGGCTATTAAGCACTTGGAACGGAGCTACTATGAATTGAGATGTGCTTTAAGTGTAAAATACATATGGGATTTTGAAGACTTGGTATTTTAAAAAAAAAAGGTACATAAACTATCTAATAATTTTTCTGTTGACTACTTGCTGAAATGCTTTTAAATATTAGGTTATATGAGGTATATATTTAAAATTAATTTTGCCTGTTTCTTTTTCCTTTTTTAATATGGCTACTAGAAAAAATTAAATTACTTGTACTCACATTATATTTCTGTTGAACAGTACTGAGTGAGATCAGTGAAGACTTCCGAGTTTTCTCCTTTTCCTCCTGCTTCTGTGGGTTCTTTTTAACTCCGTCCAGTATCTTGATGCGAAAACACAAAAGTTCCAGTAAGTGGTCTGGCAGAAATGAAACTCTCCTCAGACAGGGATGTCAAAGGGTAAAGCCTCTAAGAGATACTACAATTACCTTAATTATCTCTGTCTCATCATGCCTATGTTAAATAGCTTTTGGATTAAAATAGAAATTTTAGGAAATAACTGACTTCACTGTTCATTGAAATTGTCATCGTAAAACTTTACCAACACAGAAAACCACATTGGATGGAGGAAAGACACTACATTTTTTCCCTAAAACTCTTGCAAGCCCACATTTTGCCCTAGAGTTTAAATTGTTTCATTCATGAGAGAGCTCCTCTCTAATGTCTGTTCTTTCCAGGCTCTGCCACAATCCCATGCTTCTTAGTTGACTCAACTCATGTAAGACAATTAGCTCTTTTTATTTAAAATTGGCAGGCAACATTTTCCTATTTTGTTTTTCTTCACTTGGGTAAATGTCTAGTTCCCAGTCCATCATCACCAATAACGTAAGACTACCATTTATTCTTCATTCCAAGGAGACTGTCCCGAACCATGAAATCAGTGCTGCCGTGACTCACATGTCACATAAAATATGTCTGGGTTTTTGGGAAAACAGCCAAAAGAATTGCTTACTCTAATCTTGTGATAAGAGATAGAAAGTTGTTAAGAATACAGCAAGAGGATTTGTTCTGAGCTTTGAAATATTTTTATTTGATAAGCTTTTGAATTCTTTTTTTTAATTGAAAAGCAGTGCACAGTGACAACTAACAGGGAACTTATTCCAGCGTCTGAGTGTTCACATATGTAAAAAATTATGAGCTGAATAGATGTGTTTGAAACAAGTCATGGCTGAGGAATAACAGAGGATCTTTTACTTGATAATTATATCTCCCTAGGTTAAGAAAGGAGCAATTTACTCTGGGTGGTTGTAGCCAAAGATTTAAAAGCTAACTATTGTATATTAGCCTGTGGTTTTGAAAATCAGAAATGAACTTGGAAGATGGTTTCCTAGAATCTCCAAGGATCTCAGGGAGGGTAAGGAGTCTTTCCCCTGTTTAGTCTTTCCTTCCTATAATGCCATGGGGATTTTTTTGCCCGTAAAGAGCACACATATATAATTTTCAGATTTATTAGTTACCATTTGCTGTGGTATTGTATATTTAATATTGCAGACAGTTGCTTGTTCATATTAATTGAAGAAAGGGAAGTAGAGTATTGTGTAATTAAATGGAATCTCAAAGATTAACGCTGATGTTTGGTAAGCCGTTTCCTCTTCTTACTATAAGTGTCTAATTCATGCTTTTGCTGATAAATAGCAAAACTGCAGTTCTCATCAGAAACTTGGAACTCAGCATATAAATCTCTTAGCGCCTGGTTAACGTTGAGGTGGCATTTTCTTGAACGTTTTTTGGGAAAAGGGGCGGCTTAGAATTTAGATCTTTGGTGACTGTGTTATCTCTGTAGAGATGAATGTATGGGCATATGTGAACAAATGCTTCTCAGTGTTTGGCCCAGAAAAAATGCTCAGTTTTTTCCCTCTCTGGGCTAAAGTTTCTGTGTTGAGTAGAAGTTACACAGTGTGCTGGAAACATTTGTTGAGACACAGGCACTTAAGCAAAAGTTGGAGAAGGACAGCGGCGTCACCTGGCTCTGGACGAGGCCAGCAGCACACGTCACAAAGTCCCAGGGTGGAAGCAGCCTTCAGATGTCTCTTTCCCCACCCCTCCACTCTCTGCCCTTGTCCTAAGCCAAGGGTAATAGATGGCTGTATGTTCCTAAGGATCTCCTCAGGACACCTCCTAGCAGCTTCTGCAACCCGTTCCAAGCCTAACACTCAAGAGAATCTTTTAAACTTGTAATATAAGCTGGCCCTGCCCTAACCTGGGGCCCTGTGGGGGTGCTGCCTTCATACCGCACGTCTAGGTGGGACCCAGGGAGAGACTGACTCATTTCAATCTCTGCTCAAATCCTTTCTCTTAAGTCATATGTACTAAGGAAGCAATACTTTCTAAAATATCTCTTGAGACCTATGGCTTGGTGCTAAGATAAGAACACAGAAAATGGCTGGCTGTTAAACAACTCCTGCCACACACCTGCAAACCTTGTCATTACAAATTATGATCTCAGCAAAAAAGTCAACTTTGGATGTGACCCACACTGATACTTAACAGAACCCTGTCTGAAAATGGGCTGCCAGAGACATAGGAAGGATGGGACCAAAGCACTAACTCAGAAAGATATACAGGGCCCCCTCCACAATGTTCACTGCAGCATTATTTACAGTAGCCAAGGCGTGAAAGCAACCTAAATGTCCATTGATGGATGAATGGATAAAGAAAATACAATATATGCATTTATATAATATAATGTAATATTATTCAACCATAAAAAAGAAGGAAATCCTGCCATTTTTGACAATGTGCATGGACCTCAAGAGCACTATGCTAAAGTGAAATAAATCAGACAGAAATACAATTCTGTATGATCTCCCTTGTATGTGTAATCTAAAAAAAAAAAGAACTCCTGGAAACAGAGAATAGACTGGTTATGGCCAAATAAAGGAGTGGGGGTAGAGTGAAAGGGGTCCAAATGTACAAGCTTCTAGGTTATACAATAAATAAGTCCTGGGGATCTAATGTATTGCATGATGACTATAGTTAACAAGACTGTGTTGCATATTTGAAAGTTACTAAGAGAGTAGATCTGAAAAGTTCTCATCACAAGAAAAAACTCTTTGTAACTAGGTGGTGATGGATGTTAACTAGACTTACCGTGGTGATCATTTCACAAAATATGTCAAGTCATTATGTTGTAAACCTAAAACTTAGACATTGTTATATATTAATTATAAGGCAAAAAAAAAAAAAAGAGTGGGTACCTGGCAAGGGCAGGAGATGAAAGGGAAGAGCGCCACCAACACTAAAGGAGCAGCAGGTGGGATTCCAGATCCCCAGGGAAGGAGGCGTGTGGTCAGCCCTGCTCATGAGCATGTGGATGGCAGCGATGTGAACGGTGGTCCTCCTCCCCGCATTCCGTTTCTAGATGTTAAATATCTGGTTCCCTGCCTGAAATTTTATAAGAGCAAATTACTAAATGATTCCCATAGCATGAAGGGAAAACAGAAGCTGAGTCCAAGTCCAAATGCTAATGCAAGTTTCTGCATTAAAAGAGCATTCATTACAGGCTTGAACTAAGGCCTACTGGGGCTGCCAGAGTGAGCTGGAGGAAGAGAGAGAGAATGTTGCCTTTGATGTTTGGTGGTCGGGTTTCTGCTGGCTGTGGTAGTGAACCTATCTTGTCTCGCCAAAAAGTAAGGCTGTTATTTAGAAGGGAGGGAGCCCACATTTGAAGTTCTGTATTAACACTGCTACAAATGATAGCAAGCTTTTTATTTCTAGGTCACTTTTATGTTGCAGAGACCAAAGCAACTTGCCTAATGTGGGTTTTGCCCACTCCTTTTAGAGTAGTAATTTTAAAGGGGCTTTAATTTAATGGAACAAATTGGCATGCCAGAAAACCCCCAGCAGTGGTGGAGACGGTCTGCAGCACTGTAAAGGCTCTCCTTCCCTGCCTGAATGTTCCAGGCTCTGGAGCCTTTGTGGGCCTGCCCTCTGCCTGGGGAGGGAGCAGGGCAGGGGATGCCGTTGTGTGTGAGCAGCTCTGTGTGCCAAGCCAAGAGGGAGGATAAACGAGGGTAAATGGGACCCCAGTCTGCCCTTGAAGCCTTCAGCCTAAAGGAGCAGGATGGAAAGGGGAAAGACGTCCCCTGTGAATCCAAAGTAGAAACGAGGAAGGGCCATGAGGAAGTCAGAAAGAATGTGATGGGGAGATCAGTGCCAGGCAGAGGGGAGCAGGTGGAGGAGGCGTGTTTTAGATGTGCCTCACAAGATGGGAAGGATTTGGGCAAGAAATAGTACAGAAGACAGATCGAAGGGGTAAGCGTGTAGGAAACTCTGAGGTGTGCTTGGGGAAGAGTAAGTCCTCCAGTTTGGTTGCAAAGTGAGGGAATGTTTGGAGGAAAGTCTGGGAAGAGTAGCCAGGGCCAATTTGGGAGGGTCTGGGAGGGACAGGGCTAGGGGCTGCCTTAGTAGCCCCAGTGAGAAGAGGTGAGTGTGCAGCTGTGAGGGCCTGCGGATGGTGGCTCTCAGCATTGGCTGCATGCGGAGTCAGCCTGGGAGCTTAGAAACTGCTGCTTGGACCACAGGACCTGAGGTGTGGCCTTGGGCTTCATGATTTGTGATTCTAAGGTGCTGCCAAGAACCTCTGGTTTGTGGCAGATTCTGGTTCAGTGGGGTGGGGCTGAATCAGAATCAAGGGCCTGTAGGGCCTGGCCACGCCACACCAGCAGGGCTCCTGCCTGCAGTTTAATCTTCCCAGGAGGGAACACTGAGAAACCCTTTGGCCTCTTTCATCTAGTTGGCTCTGGGATGCTGGGCCCCTGCTGAGGGAGGGCAGCCTTGTTCACTAGTGGTTGCTGACCTTCAGGGACAAATGGGGACTTTAAACTGAAGCACACATATCCCTGGGGCTACAGGAAACCCTTCGGGGGCGGGGGCATGCAGAGTTGTGAGCAGAATCAATTTTCTCAGCCTCCACATGTATGCTCTCCTCCAGCAGATCTGCCTGATGTAGGCAGACCTAAATTCCTGATGACAGAAACTGGTTTGGAGGGCTGATGGGGAGAGAAGACAGCAAAAGGGGCCGAGGAAGTTAAGGGCTAAGACTAAAAGGTAGTAGAATCAAATTTGTCTATTTTATAGAATTTCCTGTATGCTCCAGGGTTTCATAGCAAGTGTCATAAATATTTGTTGTTGTTACTGATATTTTCAAGATGGATATACAAGTTGTTTCCAGAGGTATGAAGAATTTACAGGTAGCTCAACCTAAATTAAATAAATTGTCACACACACACACAGAATACTTAATACTGATTTACCTGTGTCACCTCCCCTTTCCTACTGTCCTCTTTTACACTTGCAGAAGCAAGATTTCCCTCTCTGCTGTCTTACATGGGGCATTGTACCAGGACGCAGAAGTCCCCAGGGTACCCAACAAAAGGCCACTAGATAATGCAGGCTCCCAAGATTAAAGCAAGAAGTCGTGAAGGAGTTGCATGTGTTTTCCTAAAGCTTATCTGTCTCTGCTGGGATTAGAGTTCACAGAGAGATAGTTGTCAGGAGGGCGGGGTAGAATACATTTATCTGAGGTGAAAAATGAAACTGTACGTTTCTGGCTCATGTTGACTCTGAGGACTGTCTTTGCAGTTAAATCAAATAATACTAATACCAATGATTGCAAACACCAGCAGTGGGGACCAGATCATATTCTAAACAGTTTACCTGAATACACCCATTTAATCCCCCAATAGCCCTATAAGTACCTATACCAGTAGCTATAAGTAGGTACCGTTATTATTCCCAGTTTATAGAGAAGTATAAAGTTACATTGATGTGTAAAGTTAAGTAACTTTCTCAAGGTCACATGACTGGTCAGGGGTAGAGTCGGTCTATGTAGAGACATTTTCTATGAATTGTATGTGCTAAATCTACATTTTCAATATTTTGACAAAAATATAATGTAATACGTATACTCAAAATACAGTATTCTTCATCTTTGGCAGTGATTTAAACATATGATAAAAACTTTAAATATCAGCGTTAACATTTGGTTCCGTGACTGTGCGATCTTCGCCCAATCCCGCCCTTTCTGAGGTTCAGTGCCTCCTCTGTAAAAACGAGGCCAACCATCCCCACTCAGCAGGGTGGCTGGAAGATCAGATGAGGGAGCCCAAGAAGTGTCCAGGCCTGCAGCCGGTTCTGGTGAATGGCGGATATTATTAACGTGGTTGGCATCCGGAAAACTGTCTTGGCATGTGGTAAGAGCTCCCTGAATGTGAGCGCCCTTCCCCTTATTAATGGTTACCAGCTTTTATTCCTATGGAAGCCCGTACATCTCATGGAGAGTGGGAGCATGACGCGGCTAGGTTCTGTGCCTCTCTTGTCTTCCCTTTTCAAACTACCTCGAAGAAGACCTCACAGTACACTTCCTCAGCAGGCCGTCCCTGAGTAATTAAGCCTCATGATAACCTTTCTCTTCTCTGATCATTTGACTGGCTTCCTGTAGGTACTCCATAAATAAGTTAATTAATAAGTGAATGAATGCTGGGAATAGGGTAGTGAATGAGGCCAGTGTTTCAACCCCCACTCGCCAAACCTGCAGTCTATGGCACCAGACATTTATGACATTGACAGATGCCACAGGAGGAAAACAAACAGGGCCAGGGCAAGCCCAGAGAAAGGGCATCAAGGAAGGGAAGGACTGACTCCTGGAGGAAGTGTTGCCTAAACTAAAATCCAGTGGACAAGTGGAGGCGAGACATCAGGCTTGTCTGTGAACTGTGTGTTCAGAGGCTTGGAGGTAAGAAAGACCTTGCTGGACCCTGAGAATGGAAAAGACTTTAGTAAACTTGGCCATGGAGAGGAAGGTTTCCCAGTCATAGATTTCATCTTTTGCCTTTCGTTGCCTCTCCTGGATGATGGTATGCCCTGGAAAGCACCAAGAATCTCCTGCATCTTTTGTGTTTATCATCATATGTGCTCCACTATGCAACGCCCACCACCGACACTTGAGTAAATGCTCATTGTGTGTTGAACTTACCAGAAAAGGAGGCCAAGAGCTTCTCTGGAGCTCTTCTCATACCTCCGTGGGTCTGGGCAGCACTGCATGGAACCCTGTCTAGCCAGGAAAAGGGCTCACAGAACCCCATCTACTGCCATGCTCTGAATTATCTTTTCATGCATTATTAGAAAATCAGAATTATGTAAAAGCATTTCGCCTCCCTGGGGCGTGTACCCCAGTGGTCCTGGGGCTGAGGCCACGGGCCTATGGGATGATGAGATGTGTGGCTTGTGTTATCCTGCCTTTCATATCTGACACCAGGGAAGGGCAGATTGTCAGCCGCAGGGACAGAAATGTAGGATTTGTCCGTTTACCCTCTGATTCTGTCACTGGCAGGTGGGATCTCATCACCAGCAGACAGACGGCCTTTCTTGGTACCCAACAGTGGCCCTGGCCATCCACATGCTCTCCCTCTTGCCCTTCTGGGCTTTCTGTCCAAGTCTGCAAATTTTACGCCTGCAAATAACTCAGGGAAACAAGCTCTGGTCACTGACAAATCAAAACCAACTGAGATCAGATGTATCTTTTGAGGCACGAAAGCAAGAATTTTCTCCGATTTTTCAGAGCATTCCTAATCACAGAATTTTCCTGGAAATCCACATGTAAGTGCCACTTGTGGTCTGAAAATCCATGACATTCATTCTTCTGGTTGGCTCCAAGGTGGTCAGTGATACCACTGCACAGGCCAGCTTACTCCCTCTCTGTCTCCTGGAGAAGGCCACCTGTATGTCAAACCAGTTTTCAGTTTTAAAAATTCAGAGTTAATTTTCCCTGTGGTTGGAATGAGCAGGTTGGCTGGCAAGCAAAAATCAGCAGAAGAAGGAGGTTTTCCCGAAAGGCAGAAGAAGATTGAAGCAGAAGTGAGAAGCCTGGACTCTGTTAGCCTGGCCTTAACGGCCTTGGGCCTCTTGGAGCCTGGCTGGTCCATGACCAGAGTCTGTGGTCCAGGCTGAAGTTTCCCATGTGTGGAGACTGGCTAGTTGAAGTCTTCCAGGACCTACCATTTTCTAAGAGCACCTCTTTTGCTACTGAAAGCAGGCCCGACTGTCCTGTGGGAGTGCTTTAATGTGCATATTGTGTAGAATGTCTTCCCTGACAAATCTCCTCTGACCCGAGTCACTGCTGGCTTGGAGTGTGTGCCCCACCTGAGACTGTAAGCACCCTGAGGTCAGGAACAAGCCTGACTTCCTACCTTTTCTTTCAGGAACTATAGAGGAAGCACTTCACCAAAGGTGAGGACAAGGCCATGTACCGTTTCCATAGTGATGGGATGTTTGCCCCAGATCCAGCCCCCCTCTTTCTACATCGTTAAGGTCTCCTGTTAGAGGAAGGCAGCTCTCTCAGGAGACGCCTCGCACTGAGGTTCTTGTGTTTGACTATAATCAACTCTCTGGCCTGTGCCCGCTAAACACTCAGCAAGGGCCATGCTTTCAGCCAAGCATGTCCTCTGAAATGAAAATACAAACAGGCCATTTTGCCGGGACCAGTAGCCGCCTGCTGTTAGCTGGGGAGGAAGGACTTTCATTAGTTATTGTCACCGAGCTGACACTGTGCCAAGCCCCACATCTGGAAACAGTTAGGACGAAAGAGGCACGAAAGCCCAGGCCTCATGACCCTCCAGTCTTCCTTTCTGCTGCTCTATTTATTAATTTACCAGTTTGGAATGATCAACTTGGGTCCCCAGTGTAAATTATAGGGACCAAAGTTAAAAAGAGGCCATGACTGTCACAATACTCTGTGAAAACAGGCCAAGGTCTTTTTATGGGATCTCGGATGAACTTCGTGTCTAAATAAACATATTTTTGAAGTTGCGTATTGTGTTGGACTTTAATCACCAAGCCAAGCCTTTATAAGCTCTGCCTCGAGCCCCAGGCCCCTCCACAGCTCGGCACAACTCGGCCACATCTGTCTCAGAAGCCCCATACAATTTGCACTTCATGTATTTGGACACACACAGGTCTGCCGTTTGCACATCACACAGACACACACAGAGATGCACACTTCTTGTCCCCCTCCCTCTGCTTTCCTTAAACCGTAAGCAACTAGAAAGCTTAGAAGGAGCCTGAATGTGTTTGCATATCACCAGCACACGGGTCATTAGTCGTGATGCTGCCCTGAAGATGCAGGAGAGCCCGAAAGGCCTCAGGCTCCTCTCTGGTGCTTAGTGGTTTTGGAGCTGGGAACATGCTCACATAGAAGACTTGGGTCTATTTTTGAGAAGGACTGAACAGTAAGCCTTAGGATATTTAGTAGATTTCTAAACAATGGAGGGGGGGAAGAAACATGCAGGATGATCCTAAATAGAATAATCACGACGGCATTTTCCTTGGCCATTAAGAATGGATGCACAGACAAGCAGGGCTTTCAGATTCTTGTGTCTCGGGAACTGTAAAGCACTAATGAGAACCAGAAACCCAGACCAGCAAGTATGTCTCTGGTACTAACCCTGTCTCCGGTCTCTGGTTTGATGAGTTGCAGTCTACCTTGCTCACTTGGCTTCCCTCTCAACCAGATGATGAATCACCTCTTCTGGGAAGACTCCGCCATCCCCTGCCGCCCCGCCCACCCTCCACTTCCCCCCACCCCGCCCCCGCCCCGTGGTTGGGTACTTCCCTTTGGAGTCCCTTTCATATCGAGCCATGTATCAGGCACTTATTTCATTGTATGTGCGCCTGGCTCCCCGACCAGACGGAGCGCCTCGTGTTTAGAAAATGATTGACTCATCCCTAGAGCTGCAGCAGGCAGCCCACGCTGGGCTGGTAGCATGAGATCAGGGAGTGTTTGTGGAATTCATCCAGAACCACTCTCTGCAGCAAGCTGGTTGTCCATACATTGTCAATAGTATTTTTTTTAATGATGTAGAGCAGTAGGACTAACTCAAACTCTAGTTCAACTATGACTTCAGAACCGTGCTAATTCTTGGAGGCAAATCTTTTCTGCAGACTCCAGGAGTCATTTTAATTCTTTCATTGTCCTGGAATTTTATTGTATTAAATATTCATTAAAGCGACCTTACCATTAGTTTGAAGAACTAGACACAGAGAATTCATCTCAGGCACAGATAATTAATATTTGATCAGTGATTTAAAAAGGAATAAAAGAGTTGATTTTTTTTTCACATGCCTTGCCAAAGTGTTGTCACATGTGGGATTGTGCCAATTACTAGAAAAAAAAATTACCTTTCACTTCTTATTTTACATACTTTTGTGGTACTTTAAAAGAAACAATGACCTCTTAGTATATTAGTTCCTCCCCAGTGTGAACTACATTAGGAAAGAAAATGATCCATCCTGCCAATCAAAGAGTCAGACAGAGGTCACTGTGAAAGCACAGAAGGCTGTAAAAGGGGTCTAGACAGTGAAGGCGACACGGTGGGACCTTGCCGGCTCCTGCTGCAGTGTGTTTAAGAATCCCACATGAGCTAAGACCGTAAATTAGCACCTGGAGCCCAGAGGAGACCTGAAGGTAAATTGAGGTGTGGCTGGGGGACGGCCCTTCCGGAGGTCCTGGGCTGCAGGGGGCCCAGTGTCAGTGCTGCAGACTCCCTGGGGTGTCTACCCAGACCCCGAGAAAAGACGGATGTGCTTCTCACACACTCAGGGAACCAATCCCCTCTTGCCCATGCTAGCCGAGGAGCATTCTTATCTGTTTAACTCAATTTCTAGAGACTTCATCAGAGACAGACCCTGCAACTGCGTGATTTGGAGGAGCCAACAGCCAGGGCTTCAGGAGCAGCAGTAGCCCTGGGCTCATCGTCCCCTCCCTCCCCGTCCCTGGAAGCACTGGCTCCCTCACTTCCACCAAGCAGCAAACACAGAGCACTCTTTTTTCAGGCTGGGAGTGGCCGTGGCAAGGTTGTTAAGGATTGCTCAATAACTTGAGCTGATCCTCTCAAAGGAATACTGATATCCTGGTGAAATTAAATAGTGGTTCCAGCAGCTCCATTGCCCTGTCTGTCTAGGGTAGGAGGGGAGGGACTGTGCCGGCTGCTTTCCTTCGCAAGGCTGCCTTGCTCACCAGAGCGGCTCCTGGGGACTTGCAAGGGTTTGCTCAGTGAACGTCTGTGCCAGGGAGAGAAGGTTCCAAGGATTTCAAAAAATGCACAACTGCACTAGCTGGAGAGGGATCTACTGCAGTGGTCTAGGTGGGGCAGGTGCTGGAAGCTGGCTTGTTGCCCTTCAGATGCTGACTCCTGCTGACGAGCTTCATCCCTCCTCTGGCAATTGTTTCACCTCTCCCAGCCTTGCCTTCCTCATCTGTAAAACAGGAAAAATGGTGATACCCAACCCACAGGATTACTTTAAGGATGGAAGGACTTGATGCGTAGAAAGTACTTAGAACAGCACCTGCCGTTGGTAAGCGGCAGTTCTTTACCAGGCCAGTGTTCTCTGTGTGCACAGGCATGCACATAGCCACTCTCCTGCCTGCTTCCCTGCATCACTCTCAACCTCAGAGCCTTTCCTGGACTCTGCCTCACCTGGGGGAACCTCAGAGACTTCCCTCTGAGACAGCTTTTGCTGTCTTTAGAAGCAGCTATCCAAGCTCCTTTATGTGCCTCCTCTTGTCATAGCGTTTACCCCCTTCATGTCTGGTGAAATGTCAGGAGCCCCATGAACGAAAAGAGTGAAGCAGAAAATGCTGGGAGAAGTTGGGGAGGGGCTGTGGCACTAGCCGATGCTGGTAAGTGTGCCCTTGGCTCTGTCCTGTTGGAGGGGCCCAGAGCCTGACTACTAGGTGAGGAGGAGTGGAGGGCGCAGAGGAGTCGGGGCAGGTGTTGTGAAGTGATGGGTTTAATTTTGTCCTTTCATCCGAGTAGTGTAAAGGTGCTGATCTGGAGAATGCATATTCTAAAACGTTAAACCCAGCAGGCAGAATTGTGTGGCTTTTATCCCCCAAGCTCTCCAGCCTGCACAGATTGCCTTCTGTACATGGATTCCAAGGTCCAGGGTTTTATGGGCGAGGCAGAGTGGTGTCAGGTTAAGAACAGTTTTCTTAGGCACTTTTCACGTGGCTCTCAGAATGGCTGCTCTGGAGCCAGCAGCTTCCCCTTTCCGTTCTCTGATGCTGGCACAGCTTTGTGTCTGATGAAGTGATACTTTCTTTTCACCTAGCCTGGGGGAATAGTCTGTGAATTTGGGAGCACCAGCCCCGCAGATACTCTGACTCCTTCCTGCTGGGACTGAACACCCGGCTAGGGAGGGTGGGGAGGAGAGTCAGGACCAATGTTCCTTAAGGCCCTTCAGAGTCTCTGTCTGACGCAGGGGGCCACACGAGTCAGTCTAGTCCAAGGTGTGGGGTGAAGCAGCCACCTAAGACAGTGCCAGTCTCTGTCCAGAATCCACTGGAAGAGGCATAAATTGCACCAGCAGGGATTTAGGCTAGACCTTTCCGAACACAGTCAGCCAATCAATTAATGAATCTGTAAGTGTTAGCAGGGCTCTGCTTATAAAAGAAGCACTGGCCAACTGTGATGGCAGACCCAAGGGCTAAAGGCTAGAGGTTGGACACGGCAAAAGAGAGTCTCCATGAAGTAGGAAGGTCATGGAAGAGAGACCAGCTGAAAGAACAGCAGCCCAGAAAGGTTAAGGAATTTGCCTGAATACACACAGCTTCTCAGTAACAAAGCTGGTCTTGAAGGGAGAGTATTACACGAGTAAGTGGAGGAAAAGAGGAGCCCAGTGCTCTGCACAGAGGAAGCAGAAGTGGGGCTCTGTGGGCTGTGTGGGGGGAGGGCGGAGGAAGTACTCACCCTGCAGGAGCCAGAGCTGACTCTGGGACACATGGGAGAGCAGCCTAGAAGGATGAAAAAGAATTCCATGGAGGGCTTAGAGGCCAGGCACAACAGAGGGAGGGCAACACATTAGAAGTATTTTGGTGTAGAGATTACGGGTGGACAAGTTTTATGCTCTAATGTAGCCTTTTCAGTGTGTTCCAAGCTTTGTATTTCTTTTTAAATCAGGGGTAGGGTAGGGGGGAGATGTTCATTTTTTTAGAAAGAAGAAGAAAATAGAAGACTGGATTTTCTCTCATCAACAATAGAAGCCATTGAGAGGGTCCTAAGAAAGCAATGTTTTGGCAGAAGTGGTGTTTGGGGAAGAGACGTCAGGCAGTGGTGGGAGAGATGGATGGCTGCGGTGAGAGTCTGTGGGAGCTGATGTCAAGGAGACTGGCTGGGAGCTGTGAGTGGTGAGAGGCGAGGCCATGGGGATTGGGATATTTGAGTGGTAAATAGGGGATCAGAATCATCTAGGAGTGATTTGGAAAGAACTCTTGTAGGGTCTTGGTGACTGATTACACTGAGGGGTGAGGGGAAGACTGATTACACTGAGGGGTGGGGGGAAAGAGGAAAAACTGGCATCAAGCTTTCCAACCTTGGGCGATGCCACTGGCACGAGTTAAAAAAGGGAGAGGAGCTAGACAGAGGAGCTCTGAGGATTATTGGCCTTGGGGATGCATTGCTTCTCTGAGGCTTTTGCCCTCCATGCAAGGAAACTGGAGGGAAGCAGAGGAAAGGCATGGGTAAGCTTTGCTTCTCAAGCCGACCATCATCTGGTAAGTTCCTTATGGTGGGCATTATTCCATGAAAGTATTTGAGGTCAGGTAATTGAATCAACCTCAAAAGCGTTCTGGAGTCCTCTCTTCTAAAGTATCTCCAAGATATTTTATCTGAGCCAAAACAAAGCAATTCTCTTATGAAAAATCAATTTCCCTGGAAAATAAAGTTGGGTTCTAGCCAACAAGTAGCATTTGGCAAGCCCTGATTACGAAAGATGGTGTTTGGAGAAGTTGTGAAAATAGCAAGTCATTTAGGAAAGTCAACACTGGGGACCTAATACCATGTTAGGGCTGTGACAGCTGTTCTGTCTCCATCACTTGTAGAGGCTGAAGGTGCAGGTTTATTTTAAGTTCTTGCTGTTACAAACCTGTTAGACCACCCATGGCCCCCTTTGCAGGCTTTGAAAGGGGAGAAGAATTGAAGGTGACCCGGACTGAACACAATTTCCTTTCCTTGTTCAGTGTGTGGAAGTCACTGAATACCCAACAGCTAGACCTAGAGAAAAAGCCACTTGCCCGTCCCCCCGGTGTCTTGACTGTCATTCACAGAGTGAGCTGGGCTTCAGTGAGAGCGAAGACTTCCAATGTGGTCATTTTATTGGTACAGATTTTCAGGTGTATTTTTTTTCTTGTCAGTGGCTCTATGGCTTTGAAAAGTTTTACATAAATTGAATCCTATTTTAAAATCATCTGAGCTTTAGCTACTTAACATAAACCTGTAGGCCTGTGCTTCTCAAACTTTGAGGTGCTCACAGATGGCCTGGAGATCTTGTTTAAAATGCAGAGTCTGACTCAGGGCGGGCACGGGGAGTGGCGTCTAAGATGGTGCGTTACTAATAAGTTCCAGGTTGCTGCTGATGCAGCTGTTTGCACATCACATTTTGAGGCAAAGTTATGGAAAATCCTTGAAAAGCCAAAGCTGAATCCCCTAAATGGCACTCTAATCACCCCTTAATTTTAGTCATCAGGGATGCTTCTTGCATTTGCTTGTTAGGTGGATGGAATAATGGCTGTGTGTAAAGTACTATTCTCTGGGCTGTGTGTTGTACAAGGAATGGAAATTTTCCTCCAAATTTGATTCAGATAATTTTAAAAGTTGGAGATCTCATGCCAAAACTCACTTTTTTTTCTCCCTGGCAAGTGTTAGGGAACTGAATCGTAAGAGCTCTCTAATTTGCTACAGGATGGCAGGTTAGAAAGGCCGCATGCCCTCTGGAGATTATTTTGACCATGTCATTCATTCCGTTGATGCCCAGCATCACCCAGAACTTTGGGGAGGACAGCAAAAGGGAGGCATGACGTTGGTCAGGCAGCAAATGGCAGATCTCCTGGTGACAGACCCAGAACCAGTTTCTTTCTTAGTGTCCTTTTGCGGAGAACTTGTTGGAATTACTCTCCCATCTTGATGTTTAAGCCCTGTTGTCAAGCACAACAGGGTTATTTTTGAAAACTAAGACTGTTTCTGGTGACCCTGTATAAGCCACAAAATGTCAAAGTAGTCATTTTTACAAAGTATCTGAAAAAGTCTAGGCATTATTGTTCCAAACCAGTCTCTTTCTTTTCAGTCTGTCTAACACTGAAAGAAAAAGGAAATCTTTCCCAAATGAAAGTGAGCGGTGCTAGCCCTGGTTGGAGGCAGGACATCTGGGATGGGGGACCTCTGCTGCTTTCTCTGGCAGCATCTCTTCCTTGGAAAAACACCCCCCAAAGCAGCCATCTCTGGTGGGAGAACGTGTTTACATTCACAGAGTTCTGCATTTTCTGGTTTTGGAGGAGGGGCAAGCGGAGGGACCTGGAAGTGGAATTTTTTTTTTACATCCAAACAGTAAATGAAGTATTACTGTAATCTCTTTCCTGAGCTCATGGAAAAACTCAAGTCATCGAATGTTAGTTTTACAGAAGAGGGAAGTTTTACAGCGAGATTACCTGACTTGCCCCAAAGCCTGTAAATCTTGCTAGAGGGAGAGCGGGGCTGGCTGGGAAGGCACAGTTCCCAAGCTCTTACACACAAGGAGCATCTCCCCTAAAATTGTGATGCTGCCAGTGCTCCAGCCCCCGGGGAGAAGTCATGCCCGAGCCTGAACCTCTCTGGGCACTTCCCAATGCCCTGTGCCAAGCAGTCATGTTGAAACAGAGAAATGTTTTGCTTTCAATTAATTAAATGATTATTTTCAGATGATTACTTCTGTAGTTTCTAAACTATCCTATCTTTTCAGTGATCTCTATTATATAATGCAATTATTGGGGGGAGGTAAGCAACTCGTATCTGTTCAATGCTTTACTTGAATTATATCATGTAATCTACCCGAGAGTCCTGTGAGGTAACTTTTGCTATCAACTCTATGAGAAAAGTAGCAATTGAGGCTCAGAGGAGTTGAACAACTTTCCCAAGGCCACACAGCTTCTAAGTAGCAGAACTGGGATTTGAACCCAGGTCCTCTACCTCCAGCATGTGTACTCAGCAGCTTTATTATATGAATGCTGTCACTTAGGCAAGGCTGGTAATCCACTTGGAGGATCCTGGCTAGGGGACCCAAGGTTTAAAGCTAAACCATCCAGCAAAGTTGCCAAAGGCTGCTTCCTTTCCTCTCAGCGTGTATCCTTTCCAGAAACTTCCATTCCTGACCCTACCCTTCTGATCAGAATCACCTTGATTTTTATAAAGGGATTATTTTACAGCAGCTCAAACTAGACAATTTATGGAGACTGCCGTGTCCTCAGATCTCAGCCCAGCTTCCCAGCTTGTGATCTTAGCAGCCGTCCACCTTGACTCATTGAGTGGTCATTGCTAGACACCTCTTTCTTTGCACAATCTCTGTCTGAGCACGGTCAGCAGATAGGATTTTAGATGTAGAAATCATCAAAATGCTTCTTCCTATCTCTGGATTTTCTTCCCAAGGCACTAGGAAAAAAGAAAATGATAATGAACACAATGAGGAGAAGGACTCACAGATAAAGTGGAGCTAAATCCCAGGCACCCAAATGAAGGGCTTCATGCTGCAGGAGAGGCATTCTCCCCCTTCAGAAAGTTGCTTTCAGGGAGGTCCACTCATTCCAGACTGAAGTGTGTATTTGACAGTCCTCACCAGCTGGCAGAATTAGCCCCATCTGAACAGAGACTGGCAAAGGGAACATCTCCCCCAAAGTGGCAGAAGTCCCCACCTTGGGACCGGCCCCCACAGGTAGCCAGGGAAGGGAGTGTCTCAGCCCCTTCTTCTGGGGAGATGGGAGGGAAGGATACAGAGAAGGCGTCAGGGCAGGACCCAAGGTCAAAACCACCCCAGGACATCTCCTAGTCTTCAATGAGGAAGATACAAGCTGGGTTAAGAATGTTCCAGAAAATGTTCTATAGTCTTGTGGTCTTTGGTTTCCTAGGTGCCAATCATAGTCTAGGAACCGTTTGGTGATAGGGTCCAGCTTGGACTCTTCCCCACCTGGCAGTGAGGGTGGTTCTCTGAAGTCCTCCTCTCCTGTGGCCTCTCGGGGTCTCCCTGTGTCTCTTTCCTTTCAGGGTTCCTTCTCTGTCTCCCCTCAATCTCTCCAGATGGGTGCTCCCTGGGGCTCTGACCTGCCATCTTCTCCTCCTCTTCCCCTGCTCTTCCTCCTCCTCTTCACCAACTCATGCTCCTGAGGGAGCCTGCCCAAATCCAGGGCTTTAGCTAGGGTTAGGTTAGGGTTAGGTTTGGGTTAGGGTTAGTGTGGTGACTCCAGTCAGCATCTCCAGTCCTCACACCTCCCCTGAACTCTAGACCTTTGAAAGCAGCTCCCTCCTGCACATCTCCATCCAGAAATGAGGATGGCTTGTCAGGCACAATGCAAACACACCTGGAGTCATGCCTCACTCCCATAGGAGTGGGAGTCAAGCCTCTCTTGATTCTGTCCCCTAGCTTCCACCCTGACTCCCCCTTTCCCTTCTCAGTCTTCCTGAAAGAGTCAAAACACCATTGTCTGGCCTCATCCTCCTGCCTTCCCCAGCACCTCTCTGTTTCCCACACAGAAGATGCGCTTCAGATCTATCTGGTGTGCAGTGGTACTCACTGCTTACAGCCCTGTCCTGCTGGAGCTCCCCCGTTTCCTCCCACTCTCCGTCAGCACTCCTTCACCTCCTTGCTGGCTTCTCTCTACCATGCCTCCTCTCCGTCATCTGTCATCACCCACCTCTTACTCCCTGTGCCCCCCAGAGAATCCACCCACTCCCACAGCTTCAGCCACTTACAGCTGAGGATGACTCCCACGTCTGGATCTCCATCCCAGAATCCTCGCTGGAGTCCCAGATCTTTATATTCAGCTGCCCACAAGACCCCTGGATGAATCACAAGCACCTCAAACTCAATGTGTCCCAAACCACTTAACCTCTCCTGGCAAATTTGCTGCCCCTCTCCATGTCCCTCATTCTAGGAATGGTACCACCATCCACCAAGATGCACCTGCCTATAATAGCACCTTAGTCATCCCTGAATCCTCCTCCTCCTCCCCCTACTTCTGAGGTACAGCCCCCAAGTTCTGCCAAGTCTGTGACCTCCTAGACACCCCTCAGTGTGCCACCTTTCTTCATGCCCACCTCCAGTACCACCGATTAAGCTCTCACCTGGTCCCCTCTTGATCAGCTGACCTTCCTCCCTCCAGTCTTGCCTTGTTTGATTTGATCCTCTCCTCACCTGCTCCTGACACTGACCTGCTTCTCCATCACCTGCAGGACTTGGCTGGGGTCTGGGCCCTGTGACATACCTTCCCTTCTCTCTATCCTTGACTCTACCTCCCCATTCTTCAGCCAGTCGGACACCTTGAGAACTCAGAATGCACACCATTTTGCCTGGCTAACTTCTTCTCACCCTTCTGGCCTAGAGCAAGTGTCATATCCTGTCAGGGCCCAGTGCCTGCTCCAGGCTCCCAAGGCCCCAGCTGCCCCTCCCCATGGCACATTATTTACGGTCTGTGGGTCTCCCAACTGTGAGCCTTTTCAGAAAAAGCCTGGATCGCATTCACTCATCCGTCTTTGTCGCCCGGGGCTAGCAGGGACAGGTAGTTGATGGGTGATTAATAGGTGCTTGGGTGAGTACTTACCTCCTCCCAGGTGACTATTTGTTTACTTGCTCTGAGTTCCCTCAGGGCAGAAATCTTGCATTTTCTATCTCTTTGCAGCATCCTCTGGCATGTAGTATTGCACTGACGTTTATTAAAAGAAACAGAGAATGTGTACGAATGGACAGACCCCACCCTTCTCCACGGTTTCCAAGAGTAGCTTGAAGTCTAACAAAATCTACCCCCAATTTTTTTTTTTTTTGGCTTCTGTCAATCGTAAGCTTTCCTCCTTATCAGTCTTAAAGTTATCAAGCCTGAGAGAGCAGAGGGGTGCTCGTGGAATGCAGAGGCAAGTGTGATGGGACGGTATTGCAGAAATCAGCATAGACCGAGACCAGTGAGGGACCTTTGGGCTCAGGACCCTGCAGAGATCAAGGAGACAGTGAAGTAGTGTGTGGCGCTGCCTCTCCCTACTGCCTCCCCTTCCCGGAGGACCTGTAGCCCCGGGTGCCTGCAAGCCTGTCGGAGGACGGCACAGAGGATGAGAGAGGGGGCTGGTTGTGAACGATCGGGGCGGAGGAGAGCGAGGCGTGGGCGTCGAGGGGGAGCGGGCGGGAGCGGGGCGGGCCGGGCCGGGAGGCGGGGGCGCAGTGAGCCCTCCTCCCGCTCCCCGCCCCTCGGGCGGCTCCCTGCGCTCCGCTTACTTAACCTGCCGGCGGCGGCGGCGCTCGCACTGCCCCAGCCGCTCGCCCGGTCCGCGCAGCCTCTCGCTCCATGGCGCTCCTCGGGCGGCTGCTGCCCCTCGCCCTGGCGCTGGCCCTGGGCCCCGCCGCCACCCCGGCGGGCCCCGCCAGGTCGCCCTACCAGCTAGTGCTGCAGCACAGCCGCCTTCGGGGCCGGCAGCACGGGTAAGCGGGCGCCCCGTCGGGGCGACCAAGGGACGGGCCGTCGGGGGCTGTCGGAGTGGGCGGGGGCGCCGGGGACAAAGCCCGAACCCAGAGCTGGTAGCGTGGGGCGCTCGGAGGGACCAGGCCTGCAGGAGGTGGAGGGAGGGAGATGGGGACGATGGAGGGAAAGGCTGCCTCCCGCACTGTGCAGAGGAAGTGGATGGGAGTGTTGACCCGCGACCCCACTTCATGCCAAAAGCATGAGGGATCCTGGGCTTTCAGCTTCTCCCAGCAGATAGCAGAGAGATTTGGCAGCTCTTTTTCTCAGAATCACTGTGGAAAGGTGGTTAGGGCAGAGAGGGAGCCCACCCAACAGGGCACATATTCCAGTCCAGCCAGGTACTTGTCCAGCGCCTGCAGACGTGACACTGGGGTCACACAAGCTGGCAGCATCCAACGTCCCCAGGTGCCTGTTCATCTGGCCAGGCCCTCCACCCACCACCTTGGCGGCAGACAATGCTCTCCAGGCACAGCCAGGGCAGAACGGCATCTGCTCCCCTGCCAGATGAAGGGCAGGAGAGTGTGCTAGGCCTCACACACACTGCGCAGAGGGAGAAACTGAGTCTGGAGTGGATGCACCACTTCCCCACGGTTCTGCAGCATGTACCAGAGCCGGGATTGGAATCTCTCTTAAAACAAGAGCTGGGTTTGTAAATTTGGGACATTATCATTGCAGATACTCCTGCAGGTCTTAGGGGGCAAACCCAGGCAGAAGGTCTGACCTGCTAAAGACCCTAGTGCAGACCCAGGCAGAGGTGGGCCGTGCTTCTGTATCCCATCCCACTTCACACATAGCCATGCTTTGCCGCAGCTTCCAGCCTTCCAGTTGGGTGCACCAACTCCTTTTTCACAAGGAAAAACTATATGTGGCCAGAGGTGTGTAGCTGTTCAAATGCCACTGGGTCTGGTGTTTGCACTCAGGTGGTGCCCAGACCACCATGTGACTGGGCAGATCTGCACTCAGATCAAAACTCACTGTTGGAAGTGATCAGAATTGACTTCACAGGACTTTATAAAGCCTTGGCCCCTACCCTCAGGAGTGTCCCTCGTTGGGAGGAGTCATCGTTGTTCCCTCTGCCTGTGTGTGGCCTTACGGTCTTACTTGGCCTTCAGGTGCCCTGGGCTGTGGCAAGGGGACTGATGGGAGTGAGTCTGGCCACTCAGCAGAGTGAAAGCCATCAGGCCACGCTGCAGCCTCAGTACCCTCCCTGCAGGACAGAGGAGAGCACGGGGATGTCCCAGGGTCTTCAGGAAAATGGAAGGCTCCCCTGTGACTTGGGCTGTGTACAGAAGAATGGGAGCAGGGCAAAAAGATGAGGGGGAGGTGAGCATAAAAGTCAAAATGTGAGCAACTGGCGATTTCATTGTCTCTGCCCAGCTCACCATTGTCCCTCTGCCTTTCTTACCAATGATGCATGTCACATTTGGGTGCTGCAGTCCGTCCGGGAGGTTTCTGTTCCCTTTGTGTCTCAGCCTCTAAGTCAGAAAGAGACCCCAATCACCCTGTCACCCAGCATGGTGACTGTTCACCCCAGAGGTGTTGACAGGGTTTCAGCAGAAACCATGTCTATGGCAAGCCTCCTTCCCTTCAAAGCCCAGTAGAGTCACAGACCAGCTGGAAAATAGGCTTTTTTAAAGAAATGCAAATGCCCTTTTTTATAAATTTCAGATATTAGATCAACTTCCTACCCCACCTCAATCCCTGCAGGCCAGTCCCCTCAATTAGCCGCTCACAGTGCAGTGGGAAAGGGCTGTAGTGGACTGTGAAGGGCAGAATGGGCCACGAAGTCACAGGTGTGCACCGTCCCCTAGGGAAGTCAGGACACACAGGCAGGCGAGCTGTGACAAATGGTTGCAGGTGAGCATTGACTCTGACCTAACTGTCCCTGAAAACCTCACCGGGCTGCCTGGCTTTGCCTTTGGGGCTGGCACCCTGTGCAAAATGGATAACTTTGTTCAAGCCCTTCTTTCAAAGTGAGAACTTCTGGGAAGGGAAGGGAAAGCCCTTTCCTGTTTTAAGGAAATGTAATGCGCACTCCACAATGTGAAGGAAGAAATAGTTAAGTGGGCCATGCTCATCCCCCTTTATCGCTGTCACCACTTTTGCTTTCATCTTCACCGCAACACAGTGAACTCTGTAGTTTGTGTTCCCATTTTACAGTTGGAGACACTGCAGCTGAGTGAGATGGAGTGACTTAGTCCAGACACAGAAAGCTGTCAAGAGAGTCAGACTATGACGTGGTCTCTTGACTCCCAGCTGTATTTGTGTTGCTAGAGAGAAGGAAAAAAATAATACTGAAAAAGAAGTAAAAATGCAGTCACACTTTCTAATATCAACAACCAAAACTGGATGGAATTTTCTGAAGCACTTGATTTTCAAATCCAAACTGAACAGCTGTGCTGTTGTACATGAGGCAGAAGGCCCAGAAATGGCTTGCTTATTTCAGTTAAACTTCAACATGAATTTCCTTTGTGCACAGCCCACCCTTCCTACCCCAATGTGAGAGGGAGTAGGTCACAGAGAACCCCAGCCTCTGCTCCTGTCTCAAAGGGCAGCAGCCATGGAAACACTCCACAGAAGAATGTTGGAGGCACATCCACAAGAGACTCTGAAGATTCGCCAGCCGCCCACGGAAACTTGCAGGAAATTCATCGACAGTAATTGTTTCCTGCTTGGTCAGATAGAAAAACTTCTGAAATTATACAGCAATAAATAGCACCTACGGCTGGAGTGTAGCCAGCAGGGACTCTCAGGATTCTCTGGGGACTGCCATAACCTGTGAATGCCAGGCAGCAAACAGAAGCAAGGTGACGTCTGTAAAAGTCCTCTGGAGGCTTCAGGCATTTAGTCAGACCCAGCAGAGTGAGGGACAGGGGCTGTTCTCTCCAGCCTCAGTTTCTCTTGCCTTCAGATTCTTACAGTGTCTCACTAATATTTACTGTGCCTCCTGGGCCAGCTCATCTTGGGCTGCTGAACCACAAACTGGACAAGAGGTGACATCCACATGGTAGGAGAGACAGGGCAGGGAAGTAAAGGGTCAGCGTGCCCTCTCACCCAATAACCTGGCTCTGAGTATTTGAGAATTGACCAAGTTCCTGCAGCCGATCTGATAGGGATGGCCCATGCAGGTCTCACTGCAGTATCAATGTCTTCCTGAAAAACACCGTGCATCTCAAATGATGGCTATTGATTATATGTGTAAAGTACAGAGGAAATGATATTTACAAGTGATACCTGAAGTTCTCTGGGCATCAAGGCTTTGTGAAAGTGCTTCATCTCCTCACTTTGCTTTCCTCTGGCTTGTGATTCAGCCAGATGAACTGCCTGCCTCTGGCCCAGGAAGCCCCCTTTCTCATTGTTACCACACAGCCACAGCTGCCTCCTTTCCCAGGGGCTCCCAATGAAGGTCCTGCCATCACATGGCCTGAGCACCGTTTGGGTCGGAACTTGGTACACTGGGTAAAATACAAAAGAACATAACCCCACAGCTCTGGGAAAGCAGGCTTCTCAGCAGAGACCTGGGGCTTTTGCACAGGGTTCCTGAGGATGCTTCTGTGCCAGGTGGTCCTGGGAACAGTATTTTCAATAAGGCCATTCCAAGCTCCTCTGCATCCTGCCTGGTGCTCAGCCCCATCAAGAATGTGAAAGAAAGAACAAGGCAGAGCACTTTCCATCAGGGTATTTTGGAGGGTAATTAGAGAGAGGACACACACACTCTAATCAGTTTTGGTTTCTGTTTGGTACCTAGTGTCAAACAAGGGCTGTATCATCCATCAGAGATGACAGAAGAGTGTCACCTGGGGCACTGGAAGAGAGCTTTCTGGGGGAAATGGGACTTAAGCTGAACCCTAAGTGATAAATGATAGAGAGGTCAGTGAGTGAGCATCTCCTGCCAGCCCGGACAGCAGTCAGCCCTGCCCTCTGGTTTCCAGGATGGGCACTCCCGATAGGTGCTGTCTGGGAGCCAGGCAGCTGCCTAGGGATGCAGAGGATGTCTGTGTGTAGAGCTGTCTGGGAGGTGCTGGGGCCCAGACCTCATGACCACAGGACCAGCAATACCCACCGGGAGGCCAGGTTAAAACCTTGGATGTTTGGGTTCAGTGTGGGATGGGGATGCACAGAAAGACTTGGGCCTTCTCTCAAAGCTTCTGCTCTCAGCAAACACACCACTTTTACAGAGTTGGTGTTCTCAACTATAATATGTGATCTAATCACTTTAAGGTGTTTTTATTTACATTTACCAAATGTCTGTCAAAGAAGAATGCTTAAATGAAATACTGTCAGTGTATGAGGTATGCTTTGACAATATTTTAATTGGAGGGGAGTTTTTGGGGGAGCTGATGGAAATCTAAGTCAGAGTGTACCCCCAAGCCAGCCCCTAGTACCAAGACTAAAATGACAGTATGTTCTCCATATGTAGAACATTCTGATGACCCAAAAGGGCCCATGTGATGGGAAAGACATGGAGAGGGATGGACACGCTGACCATCTTGCTAACACTGCAGCTTTTGTTTTCAGCCCCAATGTGTGTGCTGTGCAGAAGCTCATTGGCACCAACAAGAAGTACTTCACCAACTGCAAGCAGTGGTACCAGAGGAAGATCTGTGGCAAATCAACGTGAGTATCTGTAACCACCTAAGACCCCCTCAGCCCCCCAGGAGGCTGCGCTGAGTGGGTGCCGGCTGCAGGTGCCCTCAGGCATGGGCCAGCCTTCTGAAGGATCAGGCTGCCTAAGGAGCCTCGAAGATACGTGTGCAAACATGTCAGGGAACTGTGTGCTTGGGAGTGGCATCTTGAGTAAGCTGGCCAATTTTGTCTTGCATTTTTAAGGCTCCTGACAAGACTTGGATACATTTTTCAGGGCTGATTCGGGGCTACAAGAAGCATAAAATGAGCGAATGTGTCTGTTAAGTGCACAGAGGTGCGTGTCTGTGTGCTTCTTAATCCTCACTAAATGATATAAATTTTCAGCGGAGAAGTCATCAGCTTGACTCTGAGAAAGGAAAAACCCTTCAGTGAACTTCTACGCCATTCCTGCTCCGCAATCCAGGGTAAACTCCCCAACAAGACTTAGCGGGCCTAGAAATATGCACATTGTAAGACAGCGTAGCATACTAAGAGCACAGGCTCAGACTCCCTGTTCCAAAGGCTGGTTCTGCCACTTACCTGGGCAGGTTGCTTCACCTTTGGAACCCTCAACTGCGTTGTCTGTAAAGTGTAAATAACAACAGGACTACCTCATGGGATTGTTATGGGGCTCCAATGAAGCAATGGATATAAGAGGCTAAACCTGGTGCCTGACACCTAGTGAGTGTTCGGTAAATGCTACCTGCTGTTATTTGCAAATCTCGGCCACGCAGACAGAAGTGGGAGTGCGAGAGGGTGTGGACCAGTGTGGTTACAGGAGGGCTTGTAGTTGCCTCCATCAGTCTCCTTAAGTGCCCTGCCGCCTGCGTGTTCTAACAGAATTCCAGGGAAACCTAATCTGTTTTGGCACCAACCATCAACAGATCTCAAACCTGGCTCTCTCCTACAGACAGGAAGGTGTGCTGTGCAGAATTCCCTGAGCCACTTGTGAGGGCCTGACCTTCCTTTCATCTGCGTAATAAGAGGATTAAGAGATGCTTAGCCACTATCTTGAACCCTTTCCCATGTTAGAGATTTTTAGATGTATTGCTTGTGACTAGCTTTAAGAAAGGGAAAACACTCTTTCCTTAAAATATACATGGAAATACGTATCCCAGCTTGTGAACCCAATTGTGTCCTAACAGCTATCAGTCCTAGTATGAATTAGAGAAACTAGGGATCAGGGCAGAGCTGGGAAGAGACCAGCAGCAACCTGGAAGCCTGTCGTGGGCAGGGCTGTAACAGCTGGCTCCCCACTTGACCGAGCCCAGCCTCAAAGCCAAGAGCTGAGTGAGCCAAGAGGACCCACCTCCTGGGTTCAGGGAACTAATACCCAGCCAGAATTCTTGTTGCTGTGGACAAAGGGGATTATGCCAATTTAAATTATCCCAAGTTAAAGAAAAAAAGAATACCTTTGGTACTCTTTGACTATTCCCAAGTGTGTATATTATCCACTTAAATAAATAATTAATTCCTTAATTAAACACAGAGCCACGTCCCACATCATTGCTTCTTGGAAGGTAACCAAAACCCTGGCACCAAGCAAACAGCTCTTCCACATATCAGAGCCCCTGTGTTGTAAGATGCCACCTTTTTGTTATTTCTGGTTCCCTAAAAATAGGACCCGGTTGTAATGTCAAGCTGGCAGCAGGGTGGCACTGGCCATGGTGTTTCGGGGTGGCCCCATGTTGAAGCACTTGCCTGACCCGTTAACAGTAGCTCAGTGACATCCCCCAGCAGTTCCCAGGCTGACGCTGCTGTGGGTGGTGCGTCGCCTTGGCTCATTGGTTCTTGGTACCTTCACCTTCTCCACTGATGTGCCGGGGTGGGTGCAGGCAGTGCAGCTGTATTTTGGCCAGATGTTCTTGGTGATGGGTCATCAAGACACAGTGGTGCAGCACCAGTGAGCACAGGGAGAGCCCCACTGCTAGGGAGAGGAACGGACATGTAGGTGAGGGTGGGAAAACCGAGGTGTCGAGTGCAGCCCAGCTGAGCTCAGGGCCCAGTCCCAGCCGCTGAGCTGGTCTAACAAAGCCAGAAGGGAATGATCTGCACTGACGATTCCGTGATGTATTGTTGCCTTGGGCAGCTTCAAAAAGAGGAAATAGGGATAGAAAATCATGAGTTGATATAAAACTTCCTGATCCAGGAGAAGACAGTCCCTTACTAGAACATCGCGTGCAGTGTCAGGAAGGTGAAGCTGACTTGAAAGAAGTCCAGAGAACTCAGGGAGGGAAAGGGGAAGTGGTGGGACTCATTTCTGTGGTCCCCGAGGGAGCTGAGAAGGAGCAGTATGTGGTTCACTTGTGCCCGGGACTGACCCATGAAGGAGCTGCCCTCTGAGCCCCAGGAATTCAGTACCATGGGTGGGCAGGAGGGTGTGGGGAGAGGGCCGTGCTGGCTGGAGTGGATATCATCCTGGTGAAAATGGTCCCTTGGTGTGTTTATTGGGGAGAGGACCAGACTGGGAAGCGAGGAGCAAAGAGGTAGTGGTTGGAGCAAAGAGGGCCGTCTCAGCATGGGGCCAACCTGGGCAGTGGGAATTTTCTCAACATGACTCCAGGGAAGAGGCTGGAGCAGAGGTGTGTATTAAAGGGAGCAGAGTATCACAGGGAAGGGGTGGTACAGGTCACCAAGAAGCCCAAGAGCTGCAGAAGATTTTGGACTTAAAAGCAGGTAAGTGACACTACATACAGGGCCAGGGGATGACGACTCTGCCGTGTCAGGTCACACAGAGACCCAGGAGCCTGGAGCCAAGTGTCTGCTGCAGTGAGGCCCCGAATCCACCTCCACCTCCAGAGAGGGCGGGACTGGCCACACGCAGCACCTGGCACCCCCATCAGGCCATGACATCCATCATCTTCAGACAATAACTTTTCTGCATTTCCAAAAAGGGTCTTGGTGCTATTTGTCAAGCCTGACACATGGATTTTCTTATAGGAAGTAGTTACCAGTGGGCTCCTATTTAGTGACTTTGGTAAATTTTATTGCTTGGAAATTCATGTTAGCTTTTATTTCAGATCCTATAGAGAATGAGTGTGATAAAACAGCTAGTCATGCAAAGAGAGTTGGGAGGAGATGGCATCCCACTCTGTGATTTCAGGCTTCGGTCTGATCCGTAACCATAACATTTTTACATACAGCAGCTTAAGCAATGTTGCAGGAAATTGTGGTCAGGAAGCCTTGCTGCCTCTGACAGGCCTCCTTTGTACAAGCCCTGGCAAGAGGGAGGCCCATTTAACGGCCAAGTAGGAGCTAACATCATAGAGATGCAATAATCATAGCAGGAGTTCAGGCATCCTAAACGTGGCACAGGGAGGGCCAGCCAGGGAGCTGGCAGGTAGGGATGGCAGCTGTCCATTGAAAAAGGCTTGACGTTGTTTCACTAGCAACACATTTCACAAGCACAGCAGCTGTTCTCTAGAGCCAAGATGAGCTGGCAGGACAGTCCCCTTTTTCTGGTAGTGAGCATCGCTTTGCCCAAGGGCTGAAATAGTAATACTTCTTTAGCACTGCATTTAAACTTAGAGATTTCACTTCTGCCGAAGCCAGCTGGTGTATGGTCGAGCTTTTCCATCAGCTGGCAGAGCTGTTTCCAGTAGATCTTATTCGGACAGGGCACCCAGGGACATCTGCAGTGAAGCTGAGGAAGAGCCTTCCTTCTCCTCCCTTTCCTGTATCCCACAACCTTGGTCCCAAGGGGAAAAAGAAGAGGATGGTGAGAAGCCATCTAGGGATGCCAAGCTGTCCCCAGACTCATGCCAGCACCTCCTTTCCTGTTTTGTATTCCCCTTTGCAGCTCCCTGAGATCCCATGGCTAACCTGCTCTGAAATAACTGAGCTTTGACATACACCAAACACCAGGCATCCACCGAACACCTCTGCTGTGCAGGGCTTCTTGAAGGTTCTGTCCCATTCAGTAAACTCCTAGAAGGCAGCTTAGCTGACAGGAAATCTTGTTCTGTTGAGTATTGACATGAATCCACTTACCGTCTGGGGAAAGGCCTTATGGTAGACAGATAATGACCCCCTAAAGATGTTCACATCCTCACCCCTGAACCTGTGAATATGTTACCTTACAAGGGAAAAGAGACTTTGCACGTGTGATTAAGTCAAGGAGCTTGAGAGTGGGAGGGATTATCTTATTTATTTTATAAATCAGTTATAATATTAGACGAATTATCTGATTAGTCTAATATAATCATAAGGGTCCTTCTAAGAGGGAGGCAGGAGGGTCAGAGAAGGAGATGTGAGAATGAAAACTGAGGTTAAAGTGATGTGACCACAAGCCAAGAAATACAGGCAGCCTCTAGAAGCAGGAGGAGAAAAGAATAGATTCTCCCCCAGAGCCTCTAGAAGGAATGCAGCCTTTGATTTTAGCCTCAAAAGGCCAATTTCTGACTCTAATATCCAGAATTATGAGATGATAAATTCGTGTGGTTTTAAGACACTAAATTTGTGATAGTTTGTCCCAACCACAACAGGCCCTATCTATTAAGTTACATAGCTGTGTTATGGGGGCCTAATATATTAACAGTGTGATTTGATCAGTGGTTTCCTGCTGGACGTTGCTTTCAATGAAGTTACTAACCTATCTTTAGTTTTAAAGTTTATACCTGGAATGTTTTAAGATGAAGCTCAACACCTGAGTAAATATCAAGCATCTGTTAAATGCTTCTTATAAGTTGGCTTGTTCAGTTCTCACAATCACTCTTTAAGATCAGTATGATTATTAGCCCATTTACTGAGGGGAAGACTGAGGCTTGGAAAGCCTAAGTCACCTGCTCTGAGTCATTCACTGGTAAGAGGGGGAGCTCTAGTTATTTTGCCTCCAGGGAGAATCCAGCCCAGCAGCTAATGTTGGTGACATGGGGAGACCCACAAGTGAGCAGCTCCGAAGTACCTCGGTCAACTGTTCCAGATTTCTATTCAGCCCTAAAACCTGTGACTTTAGGTCCCAAGGAGAAGGCCTTCTCAGGGCTAGGAGAGGCCCAGAGCCACCAACGTTCTTTTGATTGCTTACCCGCAGTGTGGTGGTCATCTGAACCCCTGTGCAAGGGGACTCCCCAATACCCCTGGTCAGACGGAGGGTATGGAAACTGAGGAGACACAGTTAGCATCCAGGAGCCCCTCAAATGCCCTCACACACCACACACAAACAGACTGTCTCCAAAAAATGTAAGTGTATTTTCCAGAGGCTCCGTCTTGTCACTCACTGAGCTGGGTGCTCATGAATGGGGTAGTGGTGGAGTGTCTGGTGGTAGACAGCAGATTAGAACAAGCCCTGTTTTACCAGAGGGCTCAAGATTTTAATTTTCTCCTGGAGGGCTCAAGAGAGCTCAGCTGAGTGCAGAAAATGAACCGTCCAGGCAGGCAGCGTCGAGGGTGGCGCGAATGTCTAGACGACGACACTGGTCTGTGTTTGCTCTGCGATTCCCTCGGAAATCATGACACACTGAATGGTTTACCTTCCGTCGCAGGAAACTGGCTCCCAGGCTCCATTCCTTACTGCACTACTTCAGAGTGTAGTTAATCCCTCGGCGTTTACAGCCGTCACAGCAGCCAAAGCTGAGAAGCTCACTTGGGAGAGAGTGAGTCTTTTAACTTACTATATTAACTCCTTGGAAAATTATGATGGGGACAGAAAAACCAGTGCTTCTCTTTGTATCCAGTCGTGAGTGAAACCTAGGAGGGGAATAGAGGAGAGCTTTCCAAACTCTGCTCTTTCTGTTCTTAGACCTTGGACTGACACTCCCTTTTTGCCCCCACCTCCCACCTCTTTCAGATGCCCTTCTAAATCGGGCACCTTCTCTCAGTTTCTTCCTCCAATCGTTCTTCCCACCCGGGAAGCTGGAACAAGAAAATGAATGTCTCACCGCCCAAGAGGATGTGCTTTTTCTGAGGTTTTTACTTACTGGACTGTGTCAGGCCAGGGAGAAGCCAGGAGCCTTTAATCAGAACAGCTTTTGCTGATAATATTCGATCCAGAGACCAGCCTATTGGAACTCTCTGTGCAGGGAAGCCAAGGAACTGGGAGACATGGATGGAGGCTCTCTGTGGTTTCCATCCTTTTCCTGCGTTCATCCTTGAGAGATGGTGTCCAGACCATGACTCTGTGATGGCCCCAGCCCCATCTCCCACAGCCTGTGTGTTCTCCCCAGGGCCAGAGCCCCAGGAGCGTGGTACACGGGGCTGAGAAAAGGGTGTGCTAGTCCAGAAAGCTTTGGTCAAGATCGTGGACTGTCTTCTCTGTCTGCAATTTCCAGCTGCCCTCTGCATCTCTGTGGCCAGCCAGGCTGCTTCTGAGAAGTGTTGCTGGGAGAGTTGAGCGGGGAAACTGTCAGCTGTGGAAGTGTTTCAACCCATAAGGCTGCTGGGCTGAGGGTGAGAGGCATGGCTCGCCCTTGCACCTAGAGAGAGAACCAGGGATGCCAGACTGTGGGTAGCACAAGGGTAGAGGAGGGAGGGGTCAGCAGGGCAAGAGGATCAGGAGAAGGCTTCCTGGCAGCGAGCCACAGTGGGCTGACCGGGACGAAGCCTTTGACTGGGGGAACTGAGCCTCTGCAGGGGGTAATGTGCCGCCCTCACCCAGCCTCTGTGGGACACCGGTTCAGAAAGCCCACATGGAGAGAGGAGGAAGTGACCACTGATCACATTGGAGAGACCGCCCGTGTCCTCTAGATGTCAATCTTTACAAATCAGTTTGCTTTCCCTCAAATATGTACACTGTTGAGAGCAATGGAAAAGGGACTGGAGTTGACAAAATGTGAGGAGAGTCCTAGATTTTCCCTGCCCAGCTGTGATCTTGAGAGACCCCTTGCAGGCTTTCGGATTCCGTCTAGAGTTTCCTTCTCCAGGCTGAGACTCCTCTGCTTACATCTGTCCCTGCTCCCCCGTCCACAGCCCTCCATTTCTCCTGTCATTTTCCCCACCTCTCCTCCCCAACCCCTGACACATGGCCACAGGAACCAGTAAGTTTGCCCTTAGGGAGTTGGCTTTCTATTGTCCTCAGTGAAATCCTGGTGAGGCCACCTATGCCATTGAGCTCTCTGGTGGCTTGTTAGGATGGAACTCAGACACTAACACCCTGGAAGAAGAGTCTTTGGCCAACATGGCTGGAGACTCCCAGGCTGGAGTGTTAGCACCTGTGTTCACAGTGGACCCCAGAGACGAGGAAGTCTTTGAGAAGACCTCTCCTCCAGCCGTGCTTCTCCAACCGCATGGAATGCCATCCCGGCACTTTTAGAAAGAAGCTAAGATCTGGGGGGCTTGACCAAATCCCACTTCCTTAACCCTAGCCACAGAGCCCTGGTATTTATCAGAGAAAGCCTGAGATTCTGTGCATGGGTGTCCCCAGGTCCTATGGGCTCAAGGCTTGCGGCTCTGGGTCTCAGTTTCCTGAGACCCAGAGAGAAAAATGGGCTTTCAAGTCCACCCTGCTTGTTACCAGTGGATGACAAGTCAAGTCTCCCGATTCTAACACTGTCTGTGTCACAGTGCTGTCTCTGAAAGGCTGTGTGTCGTCAAATCTCACTGTCATTGCAGAAGATGACTGGTTTCCAGAGACAAAACTGTGGGTCAGTCAAAGTCAGTCCCGAGACCACCAGCATGTTTAGCCCTTTTAAGTGGGGATGAAAGGTTAGAAAGGAATGGAGTGGGAGGAATGTACATGGCTGTCACTCCTCAGCCATTTCCTGGGGGTGCTCATTTTTGGCAAAGTGATACCTATAGCTCCCTGGCAGCCTGAGAATCTAACTAATCTGTGTCTGAAACACCCTGCTGTGTAACACACGAAGCAGGCTTCTTCTTTGCATGACTCACCAGGGCTTCCCTGAGATGACTCCAACGGAATTCATAGGAGCAGAATGTCCTGGGCTCATAAGAGAACCTTCTCCCTCCCCGCTCTCTCCAAAGCCCACACTGCTGCCCAATCTGCCTGCCTGTCTTCCAGTGATGTCATTAAACTTCCTGTGTGAGGCCGTGGTGAGCAGTTCTGCGGTAAACCTGCTGCAATTCAAGTCTGATTCTCTCCTGTCCCAAAGAGCATGTCCACGTGGAAGAAAGGAAAGGGCAGGACATGGCTTTTGGCTTCTAGTTTCAGGACTGCTGAGGAGGGGCTGTGGGCACACTGCTGGTGCAGGGGTGGCTTTAGACAGGATGTGGGGATGCGATGCGAAGCAAGTCTTGCTTAGAACGTGCTCTTCCATATGATGTTCTTTGAAATTCTCCATCTTTTGGGCTTCCCCAGAATATGGTGTTAACTGAAGCTGTGTGTTTCAGACCTCCAGAAGAGGTGGTAAGTGTTCCATGATGAATTAGGAGAAGAGAAGAGTTCAAGTTTTTTTGCCGAATGACTCCGAAGTTTAAAACTAAAAACTGGCAGTCTTGTTCATCCAAATACAAAGAATCTTGCCAACCAGGATTATCAGTTGCCTCCTGCAAGGCTGATGAGGTGGTTGAGGAATGAGGGTGGATGGAGAACACCTTACTATATAAGCCTTTGTGTATTTTCTCTTTGAAACCATACAGGTGTTTTCATGAGTTACATTTTTGTTCTTAAGTTAAAGAAACAGAAAAACAAGCATCTTGGTGAAAAGAGCTTTGTTTTTATTTTAAAGTTTGATTGTAAAGACTGAGAAAAACTTGATGATCATATATATGCTACCCTTCTTGGTGATTAAGTCAGAGAGCTAGAAGACCCTGGGAAATGTGATGCAATGATTACCGTACAATACATGTGTACGTTTTACAGATGAGGAAACTGAGACCCAGACAGGAGACGGGACTGGCTGAAGAGGTTAGTGCTGACTCAGTGCCAGAAAGGTCCAGGATTCCTTTCACTTGTCTCTGCTGCCTATTTGGAAGGCTATCCACTGGGTTCCCATGAGTTACGCTGGAGATAAATTTTAGTGAGAATGTTTTCTAATCCCACTGTGAAGATGCTCCCACAGTCCTCTGACTATATCCCAGTTGCATGGCTGTAGGTGACGGCAACTGCTGGGCACCTTGTATAAAGGTGAGGGGGTGTGACAAGCTTCTTGCCAGTGAAAGTATGACTTAGTGTGTGGTCTCCTCCTAGAGCAGGCCGTGCTCCTCATCACGCACCTTCCCTGGAGGAGGAGGGAAGCCCTGCCTAATACGCACATGTGTCTCGTTACAGAGTCATCAGCTATGAGTGCTGTCCTGGATACGAGAAGGTCCCAGGAGAGAAGGGCTGTCCAGCAGGTGAACGAACCTTGTCTCTTGTCTGTTGGACGGTTGGCAGGGAAGGAGGGAGAGAGAAGCACCCACGGAAAGAGAGGCAGAGTCTGAAGGGGGTTCTGAGGAAGGAGGCCCCACTCCAGGGCCTGAGAATGGAAGCTGGAAATAGCAAGCTTCCTGCGCTGCTCCTTCCGGTGCAAGCAGACCTCCTGAACACTCTGGGTAACCAGGCTCTGGTTTTGACCTGCCTGTGCCCTCTGTACCAAGCACCTTGTTATCTCTGGCTGGGAGTGATTCTAACATATCCAGCATTTCTGATCAGCCCTGCTGGAGAGAGGTGGGGTGGGCTTGGTCGGGAACACCCAGCTACCCCCGTCACTCCGTTGGAACCTGGCCCATAGGAGCTGGTAGGGACAGGAGCAGCAGGCCAGGAGGGTTTCCCCATAGTCAGCCACGGATGCCATGAATGGCCACGTAGGCCCACAGACAGCATGGTACTTGTGAATTTTACCAGATCCTTTTCTTTATTTCCATACAACACCACACACTGTGCAGAGGAGGATTTGCTTTGTTTTGACTTTGAAATCTTTGCTGTTTCATTAGTTGAGAACGTGAGACGAGACTTAAAAGGAAGGGGGTGATTTGGTTGGTGCCAGGGTGAGTAGCGGTGGGGTTGGCATGGGCTAAGGCCATGCCGTTCCTGACTTAAGTGGCAAGACGAGGGAAATGTGGGGTGGGAGAGGAGAGGACCTTGAAGGGGGGCCCAGCCCACCTGGTTCTTAGTTTCATGCCCTTTAAAAGGAACACAAAGCTCCCTGTGGAGGGAAATGTTCTCCTGAGCTTCAGGCTACTTTCAGGAAATAACATTCTATTACTTGTAAATACAAAAAGTACCTCCAAGCTCTTTTTCATTCCAGTGGAGACTATTAGGGAAACAGTTTCAAAAACAACTGGATCAATCTAGATGCAAGGCTAGCTTGTAATTAGGGTATCTCTTTCTGGGGCCATTCCTACCTGTATTATCTAAATGTCTAGGAACAAAAGCTTTGTTCTACTCTGGTTTAAAATGATTAAAAATGACCAATTAGTTGAGTTTCAGTAGGGAGGCATTTGGCCCTTGGAGCTTTTTTAAGAAGCAGATGACCAGCTTCCCAGGCTCTCCAACAACAGGCCCATGTTCTCCCGTGGGTGTGCCATCCCGTCTCAGACAAGGGAGGAGGTGGTCTGGTTGGGATGGCCATCCCTGCTCTGTCCTCTGCCCCTGCAGCCCTACCACTCTCAAACCTGTATGAGACCCTGGGAGTCGTTGGATCAACCACCACTCAGCTATACACGGACCGCACGGAGAAGCTGAGGCCCGAGATGGAGGGGCCCGGCAGCTTCACCATCTTCGCCCCCAGCAACGAGGCCTGGGCTTCCCTGCCAGCTGTGAGATGACCCCCTTCTGCCCAGGGGACTCGTACTGGGAATGGGCTTCTGAGAGTCTGTAGTGATTTCCCACTGCCTCAGAAAGTGTTTCCCTCAAGCCCTCAGATAAAGCCACAGCACTTGAGCTAAAATATGCCTCCCCAGGTTGCTTCCAACGCTCCGTCCATTTAAGCAGATAGACAGGCCTCAGTGTTCACAGAGGAGGGGTCCTTGGCAGAACGGGGGCCCCTGGGGCTTCGGAAGCACCTTTCCCAGGGTGGCAAGGACCTGTCCCTTGAACATGAGGTAGGTCTGCTGCCTCCTAACTGCCCTTCCTCCTAGGAAGTGCTGGACTCCCTGGTAAGCAACGTGAACATTGAGCTGCTCAACGCCCTTCGCTACCACATGGTGAACAGACGGGTCCTGACAGACGAGCTGAAACACGGCATGGCCCTCACCTCCATGTACCAGAATTCTGACATCCAAATCCACCACTATCCCAACGGGGTAGGGAATCCTACTTCCGCAGCCCTGCCCTGTGCCCAGCCTGAGCCCTCTCCTGGTCCACACGCGGGGCTCGTTACTGGGGTTGTGTCCCACTGGTGAGATCAGCTGTGGACTGCGGCAGTCTTCTGCCTCCTGCACCTGCTTCTCCTCAGCTCCTCTGGTCCCACAGCTCATGGAGCCCACATTCTGTCCCTGTTTTCCCCTCCTAGGGCTTTGAGACTGTGCCTCCGACGTGTTAACCACTCATGCTCCCTTTTTCTCTGGGCAGATCGTGACCGTCAACTGTGCTCGGCTCCTGAAAGCCGACCACCATGCGACCAATGGCGTGGTGCACCTCATTGACAAGGTCATCTCCACCGTCACCAACAACATCCAGCAGATCATTGAGATCGAGGATACCTTCGAGACCCTTCGGGTGAGGAACTGCCCCAGGTGGAAGCCCAGCCTGGGGACACACTGCCTCCCAGGGGTCCCTTTTTTTGTGGGAAGAATGGAGGATGTCTTCATGTCCATGGGCATTTAGGGAACATGGCGAATCCACTGATCAGACAGTCAGCTTAACCACAGGGAGATGTCATAATCCTCTGCTGGGAAATTCCCTCTGCCGGTTTCTCCCATGTAAAGTTGCCTTTCCTTGACTCCTCTGGGAAGTTCGGTGGTTTGTGGCTGCAGCAGGACCGCTGCCTGGGCATGCACCGCAGGTCCAGAGGTGGGAGGGCCCTCCCTCCTAGGTGCAGGTTTCCACAAGTGGAGCTAGATAAATGGCCTTTCAGGTGGCATGGTCTTCTTGCCCACGTGTCCCCACCATGGGATCTCTGCTGCAGCCCTTCCCCTGTTTCCTTGCAGCCCAGACCAGCAGAGAGGCCACCAGTCTAGACAAGGGAGTCTGGGGTTTGACTTCTGGCCTGGCTTCTGGCTTCTCTGGGGCCACAGATTCCTTCCCCCCTGCCCAGCAGGCATTTGTCTGACATCTAGGGTGGCAAGTGGGCGTTCCTCTTGGCAACGGCTGCTCGGAGGAAGTGAGCATAGGCTGCCCCGTCAGGGCTTTTGCCTTGATTTGAAGAGAACTTCCTGACCACAAAGGATGCCAAGTGGGAGTGGGTGGTTCCTCCCCTGGAGATCTCCAACACAGACAGACAAACACCCTGGGCTGGGCTGGCACTCAAGTGGCCTCAGGAAGTGGCTCTGGAGGGGCCTGGTGACCCTGTTCTCTGAGCTCTTCTCCTGCTTTCCTTCAGGGTCACTCTAAAGTCAGGGGCCCACAGGGAGTCGATGTTCCCACAAAGTTGGTGGCACATCTTTTGATTAATAGCAGCTGATCCCCATTGGGTAACCGCCTCTTCCTGTTTAGGTTTGGTCACTATTTCTTCCTTTCTTCTCCCCTTTGGCTCTCCCTAACGCCGTCTTTCCTTCCGCTAACACACACTTGCTAAGCACCTGCCACTTCCAGGTGTGCTTTATGTGCAGGGGACTAGAGGAGAACAAGACGAAGTTCTGTCCTCACTGACACATTCTTCCTGGGGACACAGACGAGGCAACCGTAGAGGGTGCTGAGCCTTGTGAAGTCACACAGTATATGGGGAGCAGGGTAGTCAGGGAAGGTCTCTCTGGGAGAGGTGACTTTGAGCTGAGGCCTGAACGTTGGGAATGGGCAGTTTCACAAAACTCAGAGGTGAGAGCTCAGCTGGCAGGAGGGAGTGTGACAGTGAAGGCTCAGCAGTAGGATGAGCAGGAGGCAGGAGTGAAGAGCACTAGGTGGCCAGCAAGTGAGGTGGGAGCAGCCAGGCCGGCGGGCGGATCCCGCAGGGCCTTGCAGACCAGACCCAGTGAGGAGCATGTCTTCATCCTGAGAGCAGTCGGATGCATTTAGAAGATCATTCTGGCTGCTCTGTAGAGAATGGGTTGTGGCATCCTTACGCTCGTGGAGCTCACACAGATACCTACCAATAACGATTTAATTGTGATGTGAGAAGGACGGCAAACTGTGTGAGTGTGTAACAGACAGAATCACTTTCGTCCAGGGCAGGGGTGGGGGCAATGCCAAGTTGATTACCTAGAAAATGACATCTTCGTCAAGGCCCAAAGATGGACTAGGGGTCAGAGAAGCAAGGAAAGGGGGAAAGTCAGAGGGAACGGTGGGGCAGAGGCCTGGAGGTGGGAGGGAGGAAGGCACGGTCAGCGCTGAGAGATGCTTGGGGTGGGCAGAGCTCCGGCCAGCAAGGCCCCTGGAGGCCATGGGAAGAGGTGAGCTTTGGTTTGGCTTGTCTTTTCAGCTGGGGCTTCCACAAAAGCCAGGAGCCCTCTGGGGGAGGGCTGGGGAGACCGTGTATGCCTCTGGACTGCAGAGCCTTCAGGGAACACTGCCTCCTCTCCCCTCCCCACAGGCTGCCGTGGCTGCGTCAGGTCTCAACACCCTGCTCGAAGGGGATGGCCAGTACACGCTGTTGGCCCCGACCAATGAGGCCTTCGAGAAAATCCCCGCTGAGACCTTGAACCGGATCCTGGGTGACCCAGAGGCCCTGAGAGGTGAGCTCCCTTGGTTGTCTACTGACACCTCATTGGAGTGGCCAGACTAAGCCCAAGGCCTGCTCCTGTCCAAGACTGACACGCCGCCTGTCTTCCTGTCCCATCACTCCCAGCTGGCCCTGTCTCTGCAAGGCCAGAGCAGAACCCTGGTCAGGGGGGCGAGTAAGGAATCCAACAGTATTTGTCTAGGGACACAGCCGGGCTGAGGAGTGAGGTAGAACTGGAGGTCCAACGCAGGCTTTGCCAGAGTCAGGAAGGGTTAAAGTCTCGAATGCTGTCAGCCAGAGTGGGCAACAGCTTGGAGGTATGCAGAGGGGCTACCAGGTCCTGGCACTCTTGGAATGGAATTTCATCATGCTGACCCTTGGACTCTTCCTATGTTTGGCCTGGGGTCGGGGAGTGTTGGGCTCATGGATAATCCAGAATTACAATTAATAACCCGTAATGGTCAACTCTTGACTCTTCATTGCTCATCTTCTCAGTGAGCTGCTAAATTAGGGGCAGCATTGATTATTGCTGGAGGAGACGGAAGGACCAAGCATGGGAGGGAGATTAGGAGGGGAGGCCAGGCTCTGCACACACACACACTCCACCCTCTACAACTCCAGAACCACTGAGCTGCAGCCTGCAGGTCCCTGAGTCCCCTACAAAGAGGAGTAGGCCCAGGTCCCCTGTGGACTCCAACCACACTTACTCCTCCAAAATGTAGTCCAGGGATGACTTCAATTCTTTTGAGTCTATTTAAATTCACCTTTGAAATGTACTATATAAAATGTCTAATGCCTTTCAGACATCCTATAAATACAAAATGTTCTCCTTGCGACTATGCAGGGATAGGAAAGGGCACATTTCTGAAAGCACCAATGGGGCTCTATTGTGTCCAAATACTGTAGTGCTTCTGTGTGCCTGGCCTGGGGCAGGAACCAAGGCCACTACAGTGAACGTGGCACAGGCAGGGAAGTTTAAGCCTCGTTGGTGTGACAGGCTTAAAAACAGGTCATTGGGATCTGATGTGGTGGGTGCAATGACAAGAGATATTCCCAAGGTCATGGGGATTGGGGGGTGGGCCCCCGCAGCTCGAGGGTCCTAAAGGCTTCTGAGGAAATGAGACTTGGGTGCACTGCAGCACTTCAGCTTTCCAATTTGAGCTGTTTTCCCCTGAAATATATTTTGTACTGAGCACATTTTTGTCTTTGTAGATATCGCAATGCCTTATTATAAAGTGAAAAGAAAACACCCCTAGTTTATCCCTTTTGCACATCTGCCTTTCCCCACTTAGTAAGCCATTTGTTCAAAGCGAGGCCCTCTGTGTGGGGCTGCAGCTGCAGGCTGGAAGGCGGACGACCACGGTCCCCCTGACAGTCTCCTGGTTACTAGCAGGTTGGTAGACAGGCGAGAAGCGGCCCTAGGCTGGTGTGCCCATTTGCAGACTACCTTCCAGCCCTGGCCTGGCTCACCCTGTGAGTGACCCTTAGAGGTCACTCCCCCTACCCTCAACGCTGGCCTTTAGTTTCCTTCCCTGAGAAACTAATCTCATGGCCTCCTTCTTGTAGTGGTCTTAGCGTCCGTAGTCTGCCCCACCGGCTGAATCGGGTCAGCACTGGCTTCCTAGGCCCTTGATGCGGCTGCAGCGCCTCAGGGCTTCCTCCTGTCCATGACAGTGCAATTTTGGTTCCCACGCTCGACACACTGAAACTTGCCTCTGTGGTGAGAACACAAACACAGGGCCCGGGTGACCCCGTGAGCAGCTGTCTGAGAACCGGCTCTGCCCCGCTGCTGTTGGGGCGCGGCCCCCTCCACTGCTCCTTATGGCTGCCTCAGGGCCCCCAGCCCCTGCCCTGTCCCTAAACAGCACTTGGACAAGTAATTAAATGATCCTATTTATGATTTATGGGTGGGGTGAATGGGGCGGCAAAGACCGCGTCTTAACTGAGCACTGTCTTAACTGAGACAGATCTTGGCAAGATCTCAGTAGACCCTTGGGTGAAATGAACAAAAACAAATGAAATGTACAAGTAATTTAGAATTCTCATCTGCTACACTTTTCATCTTTTCCTACCACATTTTACATGTGTATAAATGTCAGTAGATTAAAAGGCAGTAGATTGAAAGCTCATTTGAGTTTCTCCCCATCACTGAAGCTCAGGTGCTAATAAGAGAATTCACTCTGAAGTTCAAGTACTAGTGAGCTAATCACTAGCACTGTTGGGCTTTTACTCTGTCATCAGGCACTGTACTGGGTGCTGTGTCATCCTTATACCAGCCTTAGGAGGTGAACATACCATATGCTTGTCTGCAGTTGACTGATAAAGAAGTTGAGACTCAGAGAGGCTAAATGACTTGCCCAGGGGCTCACAGCTGCTAAGTGGCCGAGCTGGGAAGCAAACTCAGGCAGTCTGACTTCAGAGCCCCAGCTGGTTTTAGAGGGCAGCAGGCAGGGGGAGTGGGGTCTCTAGGCCGTGCAGTGCCCCAGCCTTGCCTGAAGGTCAGCTTCGGAGAGAACAGCATCCCCCGGCTGTGAGCAGGTGGCAGTCTGGCTGGCGCTGACTTGACTTGTGTCCTATTCGGCCCCTAGACCTGCTGAACAACCACATCCTGAAGTCGGCCATGTGTGCTGAAGCCATCGTGGCGGGTCTCTCCTTGGAGACCCTGGAGGGCACCACACTGGAGGTGGGCTGCAGCGGGGACATGCTCACCATCAACGGGAAGCCCATCATCTCCAATAAAGACGTCCTGGCCACCAATGGCGTGATCCACTTCATCGATGAGCTGCTCATACCAGACTCCGGTAAGCCAGGCCTCGGGGGCCCTGGGCCTGCCAGGCCTGCCATCCCCTGCGCCATCCGTGGTGGCAAGGCTGAGGGAATTCAGGGATCCTGGGAGCCGCTTCCCGCCCCCACACAGCTCACAGCCTCTCGGGAGAGAAGTCCTGGGCATCTGGCTGTTTGCAGCCAGAATGTGAAGGGTCTTGAGCTGCAGGCTTGAGAGTCCAGACGTTACCTTGTGGGCAGTGGGAAGCCACTGAAGGTGTGTGGGGAGGGAGTGACTTAATCATGAAAGCCTTTCAGAAGATCTGCCTGCTCTGGTTGGGCACAGAGGGCCATTTGCTGACCTCAGAGCACTCGCTTGCTCATCTTGCCCAAGCATCCCAGGGTCACTGGCCCAGGGAGATGACCGACTGGACTTTGGCTTGGGTTCCATTCGGCATCCTACCCCCATTCTGGAATTCCAGGGAGGTCCACTGACCATGAGTGAGGGAATTTCACGGGAAAAAATCAACCCAGCAGAAAACTGTCTCTATGGGTGTGGTCACCAGTGTAGTCGACTCCTCGGGAGCCGTGACAGACAATGCTTTCTTCCTCCCCAGCACTGGACAGGACCCTGACCAAGGGCTGGGACAGAAACCCTCAGTCAAACTGAACCTCATCTCACTTCCCTGCCCAGTAAAGTTTTCTGGGTGACCGTTCCCCTGATGACAGAAACCTGCTATGCCCCAGCAGCGTTTAGTGGAGTTGTTGACTCAAGAGATGACATTCCTGCCGATGTATGTCATGCTCTAGGGTGGACAGTTGATAAATGAAAACAGCACTTCTAACTTTTGAACCCACTTTCTCCTTCCTTGTAGCCAAGACGCTATTTGAGTTGGCTGCAGAATCTGATGTTTCCACAGCCATTGACCTTTTCAGACAAGCTGGCCTCAGCAGTCATCTTTCCGGAAATGAGCGGTTGACTCTCCTGGCCCCCATGAATTCTGTCTTCAAAGGTAACGTGGAGAAGGCATCCCTGTGCATTTGTCTCAAGTGGGTGGGTGGGGCAGCTGCCCCACCGCTGTCACCTCCACAGCACCCTCCCCAGTCTACAGCTCCCCACGGACCGCTAGTGCTTCCGCCCAGCTCCACGGAAAGCAGATGGGACTTCACCAGAAAGTGAGGAGGCTCTCTGCTCTTTCATTTGGCAGAGCAGAGAATGTATTTGGGGATCTGGGCCTCAGAATTCAAGAGTTTGCATCTGTCGGGAGAGCAGAGCACTCCCCTGTCTTTTTATCTGCAGGGTCAATTGCCAGCATGATAGTCAGAGGGTTAGAGTGAGGATACAGCTGAGCCACAGCCACGGGGAAGGCAGACAGGGCCAAACTGCATCCGTGCCTTCCCCTCCCTCTCAGGGCAAAGTTCTAGACACCCTGGATTGTGTAGACCTTTTTTTTTTTGTTTTTTAAATTTGCAGAAGATGCCAGATGTTAAGGAATATTGGCAGTCTCACTTGATTTCTCAATCTCCATTTCCAATCTCAGGGAGGGACGGGCTTTCCACAGCGTTGTCTTTGGTTCCCTTCACTTCCGGACCTGCCTCCGGACCTGACCACACCTTCTGTTGCAGATGGAACCCCTCCCATTAATGCCCGGACCAAGAATCTGCTTCTGAACCACATGATTAAAGATCAGCTGGCCTCCAAGTATCTGTACCACGGACAGACCCTAGACACGCTGGGTGGCAAGAAACTAAGAGTTTTTGTTTACCGTAACGTAAGTTCTGAGTCCTAAATCATGCTCTTTCATTGTCTTGGCTCCAAGAAACAGAAGTTGAATTTGCATTTTAAAAAAAAAGTGCTCAGTAAGCCAGAGCTTGCCTGAGAACTGGTTTCTAATGAAGAACGAAGGAATTTTAGAGAGAATACCTGGTATCAAAGGGTTAAAATGGGGTCCTGCCAGTAGGGTCAAATCTCCTTTTCTCAAGACCTTTGCGAGAAAAAAAAATGTACACCTGTCTGGCCTGGATGGGTAAACAGCAGCCCACCCTGAACCCAGAGTGATGAACAGAGGGAGGAGGAATATAGGTTTTGGGTCCTTCTTAGCTCCTGTGAAGAGAAGCCCCCTGAACTGATACACAAGCCTTCTTGGTCCCAAAGCTTCTCTTCTTTCTTCTCCTGTCTCTTCCTTCTCTTCAAACCCAACAGTTACCCTGGAATGTCAAACAGGAAGCACAACACAACTTAGTCCTTGCTCAGGACCATCCCGCACCATTTAGCTACAGATGGTTATAATTTGTTACATAAATAAATCAATAGACTCCATCTCTTTAACTGATCTTTGTCTGTGGCCCTCTTGTGTCACGTGATCATGGGCCCTTTCTGTAACTTTACTGGAGCCTCTAAGTCTCTTCTTTCCTTAAGGGATACCATTTTTCTTTTTCTTTTTTTCTTTTTCTGGAGAAAATACCTCATTTTATCCTAGTCTTAAGATGCCCCCCCCCCAGTAGATCTTCACTGATCTGTGTGGATGAAGCTGTCAGCGCATGCTCTGAACAAATTGGGAGGCCCCTGCTTGGGGTTGGGGAAGAGCAACCTGCCCTTTTCTCTGCCCCTCTTTTGCACAGAGCCTGTGCATCGAGAACAGCTGCATCGCCGCCCATGACAAGAGGGGGAGGTATGGGACCCTGTTCACCATGGACCGTATGCTGACCCCACCCATGGGGACCGTCATGGACGTCCTGAAGGGGGACAATCGCTTCAGGTAACTGGCCCCATCCCGGGAGGGACTGCACCCCAGTAGTCATGCTGGGGCCGGATACTGGGCCTCAGCTATCTGTCAAGCTCCCCACTTCCTCGGGGGTTCAGTGAACCCTGGCCATGTGCCAGTGTGACCTTCCAGACCTGGGATTCTGAAAAGATGAGAGTCACCTTGAAAGCTTAGGCTGAGGAGAAGGGTCCCTTCTGGGAGTGTAGTCCTCACATCCATGGGACCAGGGAGGGGACTGCACTTGTTTGTGTTCCTGAAGTGCCAGGGAAACAGCCCGCTCTCCTTCTCAAATCCCAGGGGAGCTGAGGGCCCTGGCTTTGAGCATGATGGGTCTCGCTCTGCATAGTGTCTGCCTATTGCCCTTACAGGGCCCTCACTGCTCCTTCTCTGGCTCCCAACGTCACTGTTTTCTTGCCCTGCTTTCTCCCTTTCTGACTTGCTCACTCACTCCTGAGGGCTGTGACCTTGAATGTTTCCTGTCACTGAATTCAGCCACCTGCACAAAAGCCTGGGAGACCACACCCCCTTTGCTCCCACCCCCGTCTCCTGGAACTGCATCCTCAGGGCCCTCTGCCTCAGTCAGTCTCTGAGTCAGCCATGCGGCTGACCTCTCCCTTCCTCCTTCTCCTCTTGGCCTCTGACTTCTGGCTTTTAACTGAGCTTAGCGTTTATGGAGAGAAAGTGTAGACTGGAATTGGTCCCTGTTTGTGCATGGGGAGTGGACGAAAACCAGCAAGGGGTATGGAGTGCTCTGGGCTCCGCCTACCCACAGTGGTGTGGTGTTTGAGCAAATGACTACCCCCTCCCCCTCCGGCTGGAGACATTTTCCATGTGTGTATCCACAGCATGCTGGTAGCCGCCATCCAGTCTGCAGGGCTGACCGAGACCCTCAACCGGGAAGGGGTCTACACAGTCTTCGCTCCTACAAATGAAGCCTTCCAAGCCATGCCGCCAGGAGAACTGAACAAACTCTTGGGTAAAGACTGACCTAAGTATATTTTTCAACTCTTCTAAAGTAACTATATCAGTCAGGGTTCCAGCAGGAAACAGTTGGCACTTTACAAAGGGTTTGACAGAAAGGAATTTAATGACAGGACTATTTGCAGAGGTGCAGGCGGGATTAAGGAACCAGCAAAGGGTGATGATACCCAGTGTTTAGCACCCTGGCTTTGGGGTGCCAGGGAAGGGGCTGATGGGAGAGGGCAGGACTGGGAGAGCTGGAGCTGTGGAGGAGGGGCACAGGACGGCGGTTAGGGCCTCACGCAGCTGCCGCAGAACTGTGGCAAGGGGACCAATAAGTGCCTCGGCCTCCCTCTCCTCCCACATGCCCACGGCTTGCCAGGGCTCCGGGCAGCTGACTACAGGAGGGCAAGGGTGCCTGGATGAGCACTTGACGGCGGTCAGCCTTCCCACGCACTGGACAAGGCAGAGAAGAGTAGAAAGGAACTGAAGGTCAATAACAAGCGCCCAGTCACCAAAGCATGTCTTCCTCTGAGGACCTGTGAGAACCGAAACTGAAGCCACTTACCTGTATCACATGTCCCTGAGGATAAATCTTTACCGAAAACCTAGTTACGGCCCTGAGAAACTGAGTTGAGGATTTTTTTTTTTTGTTAGTCTATCATTTATGGCGTTGTTTTTTTTTTCACATTTTTTTCTCTGTGATTTATCATAACATTTTGTGTATATTTCCCTGTGGAGCTGAGGATTTCTGAGAGCCAATCTCATGGTTTGGGCTCCTGGATTACCTGAAAGCAAGTCAAACCCTGGCTCTGGCATTTACCATCTGAGAGACCTCTCGCAAGTTGCTTAACCTCTCTGAGCCTCAGTATTCCCATTAGAAGAATGAGGGTGGTAAGAGTACCTTGCTCAGCATGTTGAAAGGATTAAATGAATGTCCCACCGTGCGGGGCACACATCCCCCATCAGTGATGGGGGAGTGGCTATGACTCTGGCGCGGTGGGGTGGGCTTGCAGGGTTTACGCCGATGCATGCCTGTAAACAAAACTTCCACGCGTTACAGAAAGATGAGCCTGTGGAGGAGAAGGGAAAGGAGGAAGGACCTTGGCCAAACCTTGGGGCCTACGTCATCTACACCTCCCTTGCCACTCTGGAGTGGGGAATAGAAAGCTGGGGCAGCTGTGAGCTGAATTCGTGTCCTGTTTAATTTTCTTTATTGCTAAATGAATGCCTTTGTCTCTGGTGCTGACATATGTTCCTGAGAAGAGGGGAGAAGTTCATTCTGAACATAAACTCTCCATTCTGTCTCTGTTCAGCAGGAACGGAATATTCCCCAGGTGGCCCAAGCCTGCTCAGCTTCCTTTTGATTTTCCGTTGTGCAGGAGCAAAGGGAGGGCTTGGGCAGAGCTCCCCCAAACACGCCCTCCCCCAGGCCTGAGGGCGGGATTAGACCACAGCTCTCCTGGTGGATGAAGCCTGTCCAGGTGTCAGAGGTCAATCCAGGTGTTGAGATCTCAGGAAAAGCGGACGCTTTGTGTCCTAGGGGTTGGCTTGGCTCAGCACCAATGAGGGTATTTTTGTGGAAGAGGAACTCTTGGGAGCTCCAAGTTGTGAATATTTGGTACCTGATGGCTGCCTCCCATGGCACTCATGTGGATCCGTCAATAGCCAAGTGAATGCCCCCAGATGCTTTCAAGCTTCCCCTGTTCTCAGTTTCAAGATGCTGGAAATAGCCATTCCTAAGCCTTGGGGATATCCAGCCATTTGGCTGGTAATATGAATATCAGGGGCAGCCTTGATGGAGATGAGAGGCAGCTGGCAGCTTTCAGAACTGCCTCCCACACTTAATTTGGGAAATGCCTGTGCACCTTTATGAGCAATTGGATGCGTTCCCCAGTTGGTGGAGAAGCTGATGTGGGCTGGAAGGAATGCTGAGACGTGACGCGGAGGGACACTGTGGAGGGAATACCCCCCTCAGCCCTTACCTCATCGGCTCCATGTCTCCTCCAGATTGCAGCTGTTGACTCTTTTAAGTTGTCCCTTCAGGAAACAGCCGTCTCAGAATATGCATTTGAGGGCAGAAATGTGTAAATATTTCACTTCTGTGTTATAACTATCGGGAGCCTTGCTGATGATGAAATGTCTCAGATGTCGGTGCTGGAAAGGCCCCTGGCTTTCCAAGCAAATATTTAGCTCATGGAAACATGAGTCATACTCACAGAGGAGTATGGATTAACTCCTTCTCAGCATCACAGAAGCATGTACCTAACCCAGCAGCCTGCCGACTACAGAGGCAGATTCATGGCCACGGCCTTGTGCCTCATTCCCCTGACCGTTATGCAGACGGTGGGCCAGAGGGCTGAACACACATTAGGTGCTCACCGAGTGGGCGGGGGTTTGCCATCTTGGGGATGACCACTTGCATCTTCTCTGGGACCTCCCTGACCATGCCAGTTACCAACCTTGGGATTAACTCTGCTTCCTTTTCCCACAAACCTGCAGGCAATGCCAAGGAGCTTGCCAACATCCTGAAATACCACATTGGCGATGAAATCCTGGTTAGTGGAGGCATCGGGGCCCTGGTGCGGCTGAAGTCCCTCCAAGGTGACAAGTTGGAAGTCAGCTCGGTGAGGATATTTAATAATTAAAAGGCTGGCTGTGCCCTGCCACCAGGGTTCAACATCTTGTCCCTAGGATAGCATTAGACACACAAACTGTCTTTAAGATGTGTCTTGAATTTCTGAGTGCGTTTTGTCAAAAAGAAAGAAAGAAAGAAAAGAGAAAAGGGTATTCAGGGAAATCAAGCAGGATTGTGGTAAGACATGAATAAGAACTTGCAGATTTGCAGGATAATAAAGCATCTGAGAGAAGCTGTTAGATCTTCCTTCCCTTAAGGAGATGATAGTCTATTACTTACATGTCTTAAAAGATCAGTTGCCAATCCCTTTCCCACCCTACCCCCAAATCCAGGGGCTCACTGAGCTGCCTCATGAACCAGACCAATCCAAGGGACTTTTTCTTCTGATGCATGGTCTGTGAGCCTTCCCTTGCTCTGTATGTTGATGATATACATTCCACTTTAGAGCTGCCTCAGAGGGTCCATACCTCGAAGAGAGGGACTAGATAGACACCCCAACTCTGCCAAGCTCAAGCTGCCTGTGTACCAGCCAAAGCCACTGACCCCTCTGTGGATCATGGAGGGTCCACCCTTGCAGCATGTGACTGGTTCAGCTCCTACTCCCTGCGCCTCTCTCCTAGTCTACCGCTGTCCCCTTATTCATTAGCTTTTCTCAAGTGTATGGGAAAGCAGGCAGGGAGGCTGGGATGGGGTGACTTGTTTGACTTCTGCAGGTCACCTGAGAATCTCCCAGCTAGTTTGGGGTGTCAGGGTCCCATTGGTCTCAGGCTTCAGTTCCCCCTTCCCTCTTGGGTCTGATTCATGAGTCGTTCAGGAAAGCCTGAGATAGATTTACCCTGTGAGAAGATCTGAAGTCGGACACTGAGGAGAAGCAGGAAGAGGCCTTCGCCCAGAGCTGAATGCCTGGCTTCTGTCCTCAGCTCTCCCACCTACTCAGCTTAAAGGAGGTATCTGGCCTCTCTTGAGTTGCCTGTTCTGTCAAGTGGGGCCATCAAAACTACCTTTTCACCATGCAGTGCTGTGAGGACTAAGTGAATCATACAAAAGATCACTGTGTAAATTGCAACGTGCTGAGTCCACACGAGGGCTTAGACTGAATCCACCAGACTGCAGGTCTGTAGTGAGCAGGGACTGTTCCAGTCACCAGGGTATCCCCGGCACTCAGCGCAAGATCTGGTATCTAGAGGTGCTCAGTAAACATTTGTCAGGTTTCAGAATGAATTAGATAAACATGCTCTGTGTTCAGTGATTGTTGGCTCTTTTTCTCCCAGAAGAACAACGTGGTGAATGTCAACAAGGAACCTGTTGCTGAAGTTGACATCATGGCCACCAATGGCGTGGTCCATGCCATCTCTAGTGTCCTGCAGCCTCCAGGTGAGGTCCCAAAGTACCATCTTCCCACTCAGCCTGCAGCTGGCCCTCCTCCACACACGACAGCTGGTGCTCCATAAAAACACTTCTCTAAGCAAAGATGAGAATAATGTGGGATGTGCCGGCGGAGCCTCCATGGACGGCATCGCTGAAAGGTGGCTTAGGAACTGTTGGTTCAGATGCGCTACACCCAGCAACTTGAGGACAGATTTCTCTCTGCTGAATTGCCAGGTTGCCCTGCCCCCTTGGACAGAGCCCAGCTGTTTGTTACATGTGGATGCTGTGAACGTGGGTCAGAGCATCCCTCCTGCAGCCTCTCTCCCAGCATGAGCTCTCTTTACCTCCTGCAAAGTTGCACTGGAGCCCAGCCTCTCTCCTCACTTGTGCACTCACCTTTCTTTGAGCTTTCTCCCCACAAGCCACATTCCACCACAAGTGATGGAAAGTTATAAAGGAAAACTTTATCTGAGAATGTGAGCCAGAAAGGCCAACAGTGCCTCAGTCATGGTGGTTATGAATGATATGCTAATAGCTTCTCTCTCATCCTAGCTGCCTTTTCTTTCGTCTGCAGCCAACAGACCTCAGGAACGAGGGGATGAACTTGCAGACTCTGCGCTTGAAATCTTTAAACAGGCGTCAGCGTTTTCCAGGGTAAGATGCCTGCTAGGTTGGCCCCTGGCCTGAACAGCTTTGGGTCCTATGCTTGAACCCCTGGAGGGGGCTCTCCTATCGTCCTTGGCTGCCCTCCCAGGGTGCTCTCGTAACTTCTCTGCACTCCCATTGGGGCATCCTTAGCCCTGACCTGTGTGGAGTTCACAGAAAAGAACCCAAGCAGCCCCTGCTTCCTTTGTGGGCGATAGCCGAGGCCTTTAGAATGAGGCCTCTGAACTTCAGCCCATGGGGAAGCTGCTGCTGGTGAGAACAGAACAGCTCTGGAATCCATCTGACCAAGAAGGGCAACCCATCCTGAATTTTCCTGATAGTGGGCTGGCCTGCCATCGGCCTAGGCCTCCAAGTCACTCTTCTGTTTTCCATGACGTGCCCATCATTGCTGATGCTGGGACTCTCCTGGGCAGCGCTGTGGATTCTGGATACAGGGCCAGCTCTGTGTGTGGAACTTCCCTTCCCAGCCTCAGCCCCTCTCAGATCCTCTCTGACTTTCTGTGCCTCTCCTGCTCCCCAGCTAACCCAGGGCCCAGCAGTCCCACTCAGGCTCTCTTGCTGCAGGTGGAGCCCCTGGGGAATATGGGCTATGTTACAGAAGGTTTGCATTTCAACAGAAGAGCCTGGAGGAGGTAGCCCTTAACCCAGAGGCCTGGAGCTGGAATATGTCACTTTACTTTTGGGTGGAGGGGTCTTCTCAGTGCCCCTCGAGGAGGGTTCTTGGCCCAGAGTTCCTATTCCTGGAAGCCATGCCCTGTGCAGTCCCAGCTTCCCAAGCTCTAGGCTGTGATCTGGGTGGAAGCCAGGCTTTGGGGCCTCCCAGGAATGTCCAGCACAGACTCTGCTTGGTCAGGGCCAGCGCATCCCTTGGGGCTGCCAAGACTGACTGAGGGCCTCTCCAGGGCCCAGCAGTTCCCATTCCCCTTCCTCTTCCTCACCCCTGGCATTTGCTGTGAGTAAGGGTGGCAATGGCAAAGCCACTGCCATGAGCAGTTGCAGGTATAACAACCACTAGGAGACCTGACACCTTGTGTTTTCTTTCAGGCCACCCAGAGCTCTGTGAAACTAGGTAAGTCTGGTCTGGGTTTGAAGTCCTTGTAGATGTGTTTGGGCCTTACCTGAGGCAGAAAGAAACTTGCCATCTGATGTGTATAGATTAGAACATCATGGTGCAATAAGAGAAGCCTGGCCTCTGGGGTCAGACACACAACACCCAGTTTCCTTCTCCATGAGACAGAGAAAATAAGAGTTCCAGCCTTTTAAGGTTGCTGTAAGTTTTTGGCTTTGGGAATCTGGAAATATTGCACAGGGGCTTGGCTGGAACCCATGGTGAGGACATGGTCCCAGGCTTGTAGATGTAGAAAATCTCAGTTCAGAACACCATTGAGTAAGCTATGTGGTTTCACAAACCCAAAAACATCTGCTGTGTGTGGGAGGGGAAGGTGGCTGCTTGGCCTTTAGGCTTATGATTCTGAGAGTATCCTAGACAGACGTGGGACGTTGCACCTTTTTCACCTTTCACATGTCTCTCTTTCAGCCCCCGTCTATCAGCGGTTATTAGAGAGGATGAAGCATTAGGGCGAAAGACCGCAGGAGGAATGCATTTCAGCAGCTCCCCGCCAGTTTCTCTCAGTTTGCCAAAGAGACTGAATGTTTTTTAAACCAAATATCGCACTTCAATGTACATGGGCCACACCATAATGAGATCTGAGCCTTGGGTGGGTGGGGGGAGGAGGGAGAGTTACACTTTTAATTTTTTCCCCCTAAACGTGGCTGTTAGTCCACTGCATGCAGAGACCCGGGTGTCACTGCCTGACATTGACTTCCAGAAAGACTTGTCCCAAATGTGGAGTTTCCTGCCTATGCCAAGCCCTCTGGAATAGGGAGCCAAAGTTTTGTGATGCTCACAAAACATGAGTCAAGCAACCCAGCATCCTGGGGCATCGTGGCATGGTTTTTGTAAGGTTCTTTCACAGCTGGAGAAATGGCATCCTTATAAGCTATGAGTTGAACTGCTCTGTCAAACGTTTCTTGCAACTACACGTGGCTTGGACCCTTCTATGTGACCTTGTCCAGGTAGAAAAGAGAGGGTAGACAGAGCATACAGAGCTCAGGATTCCCCAGGTGTGGCAGAGCCATGGTGTGTTTGTAATAATAAAACCAAAGAAACATATGCCTATGTGGATGGAAACTGTGTGCTGGCCTGGGTATTCACAAGGTTGGGTTTCTGTTTCTTGGGCTGTGACATTCCTTCCACTGAGATTCCACCCAGAAGCACCTGAAGGATGCCCCTAGGGATGGTCTGTGGGGTATGGCTCTAAGGTACCCCAACAGCACATGGAGATGTGAACCTACATCTTTGTTGACTTCTTTCATTTCAGTCTCCACCGGCCCTGGAGTCTTGAGTCCTCAGTGTTCCCTTTACCAGTACTTTACTCCTCTTACTGGCCTGAAGTGTCCATCTTCCTTCCAGCATGGTGACCCTTGCCTTCGTGTTGGACTTTTGACTCCTTGGCACCACTCTGTAAAGTGGTAGCCCTCAGTCCCATTAAACAGATGAGGAACAGAGGATCAGGAAAGGGAGAACTACTACTGATACAGAAAATGGCCAAGCTGGGACTGGACCCCAAGTCTCCTGTCCCCCAGGAACTACCATTTGATAAGGGAGCAGGTCCAGGCTTTCCAGGCTCATGCTCAGGGCTGTGCCCACCCACATCTACATCCCTTCCCCTGCTCCTTTCAGGTTCTCCATCTTAAAATGTCCTCGGCACTGAGAGGCTGGTGTGACCATGACATTATTGCCCTCTACTTGTGTGGCCTTGGGTCCATCACTTAATCTCCCAGCACCTCTGTTTCCTCATCTGTAATGGGGATGACCGTAGCATCAATTTCATTGGTCCATCGTGAAGGTGAAAGGACATGGTTCTTACAAAACACTCAGCACAGCATTAGGTATCCTTATTCTTATCCTGCTGTCTGGATCTGCTCAAGATCAGTGCAGCTGAGAGCCTGTTTTCTGTTTTTCCCAAGGCCGCCCACTCTCCTGGAGACTAGGACAGTCCTGCCCTTCGACACTTCACTCTGTCAAGGCTGACTTAGAGCTCATTTCCCTTAAGGAACCCAAAGACCCAAACGGGCTGCCGGTCAGCCCACCCCTCCTGGGAATAGAGCAGTGGAGGCAGAGACACAGCCCCTCCCTGAGGTAGCTTCCGGGCTGGGGGAAGACGGGCATTTACGTCATCCGACAGCGTCATCCATCCGTTCGCTCCAGGGCTGCGAGTGTTAGGCTTGGAGAGTAGTGGCCCCGTCCTCATGGGGCGTCCCTCCTCACGGGGAAGAGATTTGCTCACCAGCCAATGGTACTGTCGCCTGCCCATCCACGTGGACTCTGAAGGACAGCACTGTGGTTCTGTGACAGGCGTGAAGGAATCTGAGCAAGTAGGGGCCAGAGGGCGGGACCCCCAGCAGCTCCCGGAAGTGGGAGGGATGAGAGGGGTTGAAGGAGCCGACCTGGAGGGGAGGTCAGGCTGCAGGGGCAGGGGCGTCCTGCGAGGTGAGGTTCAGCCTTCTGCACGCACCTGGGGGGCTGCTTCTCCCGCAGCTCTGCTCCGCCCCGGGGGGTGGCGCCGGCGCGGGCTGCCTGTGATGGCGCCGCTCGTGCGGGGCCTGCTGCTGCTGGGCTGCTGCTCCTCAGTCAGAATGCACACACCTGCGCTTCACAAGGCGGCGTCAGAGCTCAAAGACGTGATTAGTGTAACTGTTAAAGACCCTTTACTCTAAAGCGGAAATCACCGTGCTCGCTTTGGCAGCACACATACTAAAACAAAAATCACCACACAGTTCCTTCAAAATGCCCAAACCCCTCCGTCTGTCCTTGTGATCCCAGCCCTGCCCCTGTCCGAGCCTCCCCAATAAGGGGGGAATCCATCTATTCTTCAGCCGGAGAGTCCTCTTAGTGACTGAGAACCATGCACAGCTGAGGCTCTGCCTTCCCTGCCCAACCAAAGAGGATCAAATCCCCTTTCGGGGTCCCAAACACCCCCATCTCTGTTTTTCTGGGGGACTCAGGCTAAGCGTTAGGTGCTGCTGTCTGAGGATGGACACCCAGGGCCGAGTGGTCGGCCACGGGATGTTTCCAGGGATGAGTGATCGCCCGGGGGAGGTGTGTGTGCCCTGTGTCCCCCACTGCCAGGTCAGAAGGCAGCCCCAGCCAGGAGGTTGCCCCGGCCTCCCTGAGCCCTGCCTGCTGAGCCCCAACCAAAAAAAGGAAGGTAAGGAAGAAGGCAAAGAGGCTCTGCTTGGTCCTCTTCTCTCGCTGCTGTCACTCTGGGGCTCCCAGGCCTCTGGAGTAGAGAGGACCACAAAGACCCTCAGCACGGCGGCCACAAGGCCCTCCAGGCTGGGGTGTGCCTTTCACACACAGAGGCCAGCTCCGCGGTGGGGCCGGAGGAGAGGCCACTGCTTTGGCTATGCTCCTAAGTGCATTATCTTTTCTACTCCTTGCATCCGTTCTGTGAAATAGGTAAGTACTTGTAAAATTTCTATTTTACTGTTGTGGAAATGGAAGCCTAAAGAAGTGTAGTTGTTTGCCAGGTTTCAGAATAGGAAGAGGCTGGAACATAAACGAGACCCTACTCTCTTAGCCACTCTGCCCCTTGTGCCCCACCCACCCCAGGGTCCATTGAGGAGGAGCCCCAGCAGCTCTGGACAAGTAGAACCTGGGTGCCAGGGTGGCCCTATGAGAAGCCCCTGCAGGCCTGGATTCTGCCTGCAGAACGTAGACCACAGCTTGTTTACAGGCAGGAGTGAGGTCAGCAACAGCCATGGACACTGGCCACGTGGATGTCAGGAAAGGAGGGATTTCTCATGCAGAGGAAAATACCTCTGTGCTTGAAACCATAATTCAATGTCATGGTCAGAGAGGAGCTGCTCAGAATCTTGTTCGCAGAAACCTTTCTAGAGCCAGGAGAGAAGGCCATGGAATGAATGGGCTCAGTGCCCTGTCCTGAAAAGTCAAATGGGGCCAGCTTCCTGGCCATCCCTGCCTGGTGACGAAAGAAATGCATGCTCTCTGTGGGATCCTTTGGCCAAATCCCAGATTAAGCCAGTTCAGAGAATAAGTAGAGTGGGGGTGGGAGGTAGGGCCACACACACACACACATACACACCCCTTTCCACTGGCCTGAGGGGCCCAAGACAGAGCCTCAGGCACAGATAACTTGCACTCCGCACCTGCTCCTGGGTAGGGGAGGACTCTGGGGCCTAGGGGAGGAAGGCAGCACTGAGGTACGGTTGCCCCACAGGAAAGTTCCAGCTCTGGCCTTGGACCGGTTGGTGGCAGGCTCCACACAGCCATCTGCACCCCAGGCAGCTGCACCGTCCCTGCATTTACTTCTAATGAAGTCCATCACAGAGCTCTGATGGTGAGAGAGGCGGTTGAGTTGACACTGAGGCCTGAAGAATGAGGGGCTGGGGAAGAGAATTTGGGCTGAAGGAGCAGTGTGCATCAAGGCTCTGAGGCACGCGCTGGGGAGATCTGTGCGGCCAGAGTGCAGAGAGGAGGGAAGGTTCCTCTGCTGAGATGGATGTGTGGGAGCCAGACCTCGCCTGTCCGTGGGACTGTGGTGAGGATTTTAGACATTATCCTTAGGACAGTGAGGAGCCCTGGAGGGTTTTACTCATGGGAGAGAGATGGGGAGAGGTGTGCCATGATCAGAATTTTTTTTTTGTAGTAAATATACGTAGCATGGAATTTACCATTTTAACCCTTCTTAAGTGTACAGTGGCATCACATATATTCACATTGTTGTGCAACCAATCCCCAGGATTCTTCTATCTTGCAAAACTGAAACTACATCCATTAACACTAATTCCTCATTCTCCCTTTCCCCAGCCCCTGGTAACCACTGTTTGACTTTCTCTCTTGATGAATTTGACTCCTCTAGGTATTTGATATAAATAGAATCGTACCGTATTTGTCCTTTTGTGACCAGCCTATTTCACTTCACATAATGTCTTCAGGGTTCTTCCTCATAGTAGCATGTGTCAGAATTTCCTTCATTTTTAAGGCTGAATAATACTCCATTGTTTATATACCACATTTTGTTTGTCCATTCATTCATCAGTGCACAGTTGGATTGATTCTAGCTTCTGGCTATTGTGAATAATGCTGTTATGAATATGGGTGTATAAATACCATATTCCTGCTTTCCATTCTTGTGGGTGTATACCCAGAAATGGAACTGCTGGATCTATTTTTAATTTTTTGAGAAACTGTTTTCCATAGTGGCTGCACCATTTTACATTCCCACCAGCAGTGCATCAGGGTTCCAGTTTCTCCACATTCTTCCCCACTGAATGGTCTTGGCGACTTTTGTTCAAAATCATTTGGCCATATATGCAAGGCTTTATTTCTGGGCTCTCTGTTCTATTGGTCTACATGTCAGTCTTTATGCCAGAACCACATTGTTTTGCTTACTATAGCTTTATAGTAAATTTTGAAATCAAAAAATGTGAGTCATTCAACTTTGTTCCTCTTTTTCAAGATTGTTTTGGCTACACAGGGTCCCTTGAGATTCAAGATGAATTTTGAGATGGATTTTTCCTTTTCTGCACAAAAATCTTTGGGATTTTTTTTAGGGGTAATATTGAATTTGTAGATCACTTTGTGCAGTATTGACATTTGAGCAATATTAAGTCTTCCAATCCATGAATACAGGTTATCTTTCCATTTATTTGTGTCTTCTTTAATTTCTTTCAGCAATGGTATGCACTTTTCAGTGTATAAGTCTGTCATAGAAGCCTGGTTATGTTAATCCTCAAGTTGTCTGTTGGTGTTTTTTTTTTTAATGCTACTACAAATGGGATTATTTTCTTAATTTTCTAGTATATTTTTAAAAGATTGCTTTGGCTTCAGTGTGGAAGATAGATTGGGGTGGATGGTAAGAGTGGAAGCTGGGAAACCTGTCAGGAGGCCATTATAGTCATCCGAGCAAGAGATGATGGAGGACCAGGGCTGTGGCCCTAGAGATGGAAGGACATGGAAGGAGTTGAGGTATATTTTGAAGGTAGAACAGATAGGACTTGAAGATGGGTTGGAGAAAAGGTGTGAGAGAAAGGGAGAATTTAAGAGGGATGCTAATGATTTCACCTTGAACAGCTTGCTAAGAGATGGTGCCATTTTTTCTAAAATGCAGAAAAAGAAGGTAGAAACTGCCAGCAAAAGAAAAGGAAGGGTTCTGCTTTGGATAGTTTACAGTGGAGAAGTCATTAAACATCCAAGTGGGCTGTCAAGAAGGCTTTTAGATATCCAGGCCAAGAGTTCAGGGAAGAGGTCAGGCCTGAGATGGGGTGTTTGGGTATCATCAGATACTCTAGATGTTATTCAAAACCCACGACTGGGTGAGATCACCTAGCGAGAAAACATAGAGAAAATGAGTGCCTGGGGCACAGCCTAGGATTGCTCCAGCATTTGAAGGCTCCGTAGAGGAAGAGAAACCTGCAAAAGGGCCTGAGAAGTTATGTGAGGAGGCCTGGAAGACAACAGAGGAGAAGCATTCAAGAAGGAGGGAGCATCAGCCATGTTAAATCATTGGTGTCCCCGTTGGATTTGACCATGTGAATGTCATCAGGAACCTTGGCAAAAGGACTTACATCTGGAGTGAGAGGGGAAGAAGGGTGAGGAGGATACATTTTCTGGTTTGAGTGCTTGAATGGATGCCACTTTCAAGGACTGAGTGCCCTGTAGGTAAATGGAAAACTGGAAATAATCTGCTTGTTCAATCTCATTTTTCAAGCTTGGACCAGAAGCCCCTCCCTCCATCCCCTGTGCATTCGTTATCACAGGCCCAGTAACTTACTCAGAGTAATTTCCTCCATCCTTCTTGGCTTCCCCTGCTGGGGTGTGAGCTGCTGTGAGGGAGGGGTGCTATCCCACCCCTGTGTCCCAACACCTAGCACAGGGCCTGGCACACAGTAAAGTATTCAGTAGGTGTTACCACAGAGCCTGGTTTCCAGCTAGACACTTGGGGTGTCTTCCTCGGGGGCTCTCAGGCATGTGAGCTGGAAGAAGCCCACATCCAGCACTCTCCCCAGGTCTCTTCCAGGAAAGCGGACTTTGGGTGTCCCTGTCCCTGGGGCAGTTTCAGTCCATGCTGGCTGAGAAGCCCGCCTGAGGCAGTGCACACGTGGGTCAGCAGGCCCCACACAGGTCAAGGAGAAGATCTGGGTCCAGAGAAGGCACAAATGGCTGCCTGGTCACACTGCAGAATGGGCCATTCCGTCTGGAGCAGATGGCCTGACCCTCTAACAACTTGGGGGTGGAAGTTTCATGCTTAGAGAGTTGTTCCCCATTTCCAGGAGCCTCTTCCTCCAGTTCTGTGAGAAGGAAGGTCTGAGATTTGGGAGCGGCAGAGACAGAGGAAAAAGACTTTTGATTAAATATTCTCATTTGGGCGGAAATGAGTTTTTGAGTGAACAGATGGAAAACCACTCTCTCCCCTGTCAGGAGGGCCAGTGAGTCCCAAAGCTCCCTGGCAACAGCCCATAAATAACTCGAGTTTAAGGAAGCCATCTGCAGCCAGGGCCCTTTCCCTGATGGCAGATCTCAGTCGGGCTCCCAGACATGAGGGTGAGGGGAGCAGCCCTGGTAGAGGATGAGGTCAGTCCCACCCTGGTGGGGGAGGGGAGGAAAGATGGGGCCACGGCGTCAGCACCCTGTGTCCTCAGTTCTCCAGGCACGCAGGGGCAGTTCCTGGACATGGCTGAGAATGAAGGAAGAACAGTCTCTCAATGGCCAACATGCAGCTTCAAATCCCAGGCCTATTCTGAGAAGAAACTCCTTCATTCAGATCCTAGTAACTTCCAGCCTCAAGCAGGGATTCCTAATCTTCCTTAAGCCAGGGACTCCTGATGAAAACTAAGGGCTCTTTCATCAGAGAAATGCACAGGGACCTACAACACAGTTTTGATAACTGCTCCCCCTTTAGTCCTATTCTGTATACTTTCATACAGACCTGAATTCCGCAGCACTGTATGCTTCCTGGTGTAGCAAGCACATCCTCTGCCCCCAAAGCATCTAGCTTAGACACACAGTAGGTCGTCAATTCGTATAGGACGAGTAGGTCATCAAACCACAACCCAGTTCTGAGCCTGCAACAGGGAATCGTGGTTGGCCATCCATGGGGCAGTGGCAGCCCGGCAGCAAGAGAGGAGTGAGAAGTCCCAACCGGGTGTGATGTGGAAAGGCCTTCAGAGAGAGCTCACAGCACAGCCCATCTCAGCAATGCACACTGGGGAGAAACCCTGAGGATGTTAGGAACGTGGGGTGGGGAGACTTTACTCGGAATGCAAACTGTTTTCAACATGAGAGATGCTACACTGGCGGGAACCCTGGGTACCTGAGTAACGAGCAAACACCTTTATGTGTGGTCTATAGTTTACATACTTGAGAGTTTCAACCAGGAGGAATACCCCAAACAGAAAGTAGATCTTCAGAGGTATTTATTAATATCCTATACCTTTTTTAGAGATTATGGAATTTATACCAGTGGATGATTAAAAATAAAAGCCCTGTGGTCATCTTTCTAACCATATGTTTAGCTTTAGAAAAATCATATTTGTGAATTGAGGTGTATTTCCTAATATGTCTATCATTTCCTTGTTAACTTTTAAATCCAGTTTGAATTTGATTTACTGAGAGATGGGAATTTAGGGTCTTAATGAATACTTCCACCTCCAAATTTTTATCCCAGCCCCAGGAATTTTACAGTTACTTCCTTCCCCATTATATCGTTTTGCCTTCTTGGAGATAACACTTGGTTATCCATATAAGCTTGTGTCTTGGACCACATTTTCTTTTCCTCTGATCTGTATATCTGTGCTTGCATCTGTACCACACCACCTAAATTGGTGTTAATTTAGTATCTTTTAACATCTAAAAGAGTCAGGTTTCTCTGCTTTTGAAGGTAACTTTTTTCTTTTTGCAAAATTAACACTTTCTCTTTCAAAAGGTTTAGAAAATATGGAGAAGCAGAAAGAAAAAGTAAAGATGACCTATAATTCTAACAACCAGTGACAGCCTTTGTCAAATTACTGGAACAGGTTCTTACTTACAGGTTTTGTTTCTGAGGAAAATGTGGGCATATACCACATATTGTAACTTTCCTTTATTGTGCCCAAATAAATTATTAAAAGTTTTAAAATAAAACAAAACAGGCATTGTGGTAGGCCAAATTCTAAGATGGCCTACGTGAACTCTACCCCTAGTGTTACTCCCTTGATGGCAAAAGGGAGATTATTCCAGTGGGTCCAATCTAGTCGCACGCCCCTTGTTTAAAAGCAGGGTTTCTCCGACTGGTAGCCAAGGTGGCAGTCAGAGATTTGAGGGCTGAGGAATACTTGGCGCAAAGTTGCTGGCTTGAGGATAGACAAAGCCAAGTAAGAAGGCCCCTGGGTAGCTCCTAGGAGCAGAGGGCAGCCCCGCTGACAGCCAGCAGGGAAATGGGCCCCTCAGACCTTCAACAGCCCCCCCAAATGAGCATGGAAACCAATTCTTCTCCAGGGCCTCCAGGTAAGAGCCCACCAGCACTGGAATTTTATCCCGTGGGACCCTGAGCAGAGAACCCAGGGAAGTCCACCCAGAATTCTCATAGAACTGGGAAAGCGTTAGTATTGTGGTGTTGTTTTAAGTCCCTAAGTTTATGAGAAGTTGTTGGATGGCAGTAGCAACTAACATAGGCATTTAAAACAGTGAACGATTAGAAAGAAAAACCATTTGTTCAACTTTCTAACTCTATTTTCAATATTAGAAAACTCATGTTTGGGGATAAGCCTGTGAGTTTAGTTTCTTTTTCTTTACTCAGCATTTGTGGAGGCCTTTGAATTGCCCTTGCTTTGTGGAAAACCTGCATCCTGGGCCAAGATGGGATCTCTGGGGCTGAGATTCAGGGCCAGGCCCTATGAGGCCACACTGGGCAGGTATAGGCCCTTCCTCTGGAAGCAGGGTGATCCCCTGCCTCTAAGACTGTCCCAGACCCACAAGAGAGCTGCTGAGGGCTGGGGGTATAGAACTGCCTTGGGTTGGTCGCACCCCCTCCTCACACGTTCTTAGGTGACCCCTTGGTGGGCCACCTGTCACCCTAAGGACACTCGCAGTCATAGTGGGACTACACTTGGCCTTCAAATGATGATGCCCATCAGCTGGGCCTGTGAGTGTTTGCAGAGCCTTCTGAGAACATGTGTCCCCTTTTGCATTTTAACACACTTAACAGTCTACAAGCTTCTGTCCTATAGCAGCCAAAGGTGGCTGCATAGCTGGCTGGTAAGAGGGAAATTGAATCACAAAGGGTCTTGGAGAGCCTCCAATTCCATTCTGGTGCCAACCAGAAAAATCTGAGTGCTAGGACACATTGTCTTTTATCATCTTACATTTGCTTTAGTTTACAAAATGGGAAACTGAGGCTTAGCAAGCTTGTGTAATTTACTCAAGGAGGCATTATTAACGGTTAAGTCAGGATTCAGACCCAATGCTGACTCTAGACTCTTCTAACCACTACTTTGGGTAGCCAAGGGGGAAGGCATATATCCAGCAACAAGCCAAGAGCAGTGGTCATCAACCCTGCTACTTGTTAGATCCCTAAGGGGCTTTTTAAAATTCCAAAGGCTAGACCTCAGTGTCAGACATTGTGATTTTAATTGGTTTTAAGGGACTCAGGGCCTCAGTACTCTCAAGACCTCCCCTGGTGATTTTAATGTGCAAAGCAACAATTTTCTGTCACCTACTCCGCCCCGCCTAAGAACCCAACCCCCTGGGGACCTTGTTACATATGCAGATTTCTAGGCCCTACCCCGTGAGAGTCTTTCAGTTGGACCCAAAGAAGACCAGAAATTAGCATATTTACCACACACCCCAGGTCAGTGCTTCTCAAAGTTGTTGAAATGATTCTAATTTAATTGTTCTGAGATGGAGCCTCAGATTCTCCATTTCAAAGAAGTTTCCAGGTGACACTAATGCCACTGTTCCCAGGGCTGCGCTTTGAGTGACAAATATCCCAGCAGATTTGGAAGATCTGCCATAGGCCAAAGTTTTTAAAAGCATAGTCCTGGGAACTACAGTCCTAGCAGCATTACCTGTGAGCTTCTTAGAAGTGAAAATTTGGGGGCTCCACCTCTGACCTATTGGATTAGAAATTCAGGGGATGGAGCCAGCGATTTTAACAAGTCTCCCTGGTGATTTTGACACAGGGGAGAGTTTGAGAACCAATGTTAAAGAAATGGCCGCGGCTGCTGGGACAGCAGCTCGGGCTGAGCAGAGGAGGGGTGTCTAGCTCTCTAAGGCTTCTCTACTTTGAGCTCCAAAGGCAAATCTTTGTTTCCCAAGGGGGCCAGGTCAGGTTGAGCGGGAAGCAGATTAAGATCCTGCCAGCCACATCTGGAACCTAGCAGGAATCCTCCAGTTTCCAGCTGTGTTAGCATCATGATGTAAATATGCAGAAAGCAACATTCTTAAAGGAAAGCCATTCACTTTATGGCTTTAATGAGATCAGGCTCAGTCCTCTCTCAACTATTTATTGGTTTACCAAGAGCTGCCGGGGAGATGTAATACATTTGTTTGGGTTTTTTTTCCCTTGATTTAATGCATCGGTTTCTGGAGCCTAACCATTCACTTCTGGAAAGCAATGGGATTTCCCCTGGCTGAGGAAATAAGGAAAGTTAGCACCTCCCTGAAAGGAGGGGGTGGGATTATCATTCCAAACACTCATTCATTCTTTCAGTAAATATGTATTGGATGCCTGTCGTATGCCAAGCACTGTTCTAGGTTGCAGGGGGAGAAGTGGCTTTGGTGGTAGGATGGCGAGGAAATTCTCCTGGGTATACATGAATTCATTTTAGGAAATATAAGACAAGGGGAGGAAGGAGGTATGAAATAGTCACCTTAGAGTTCTTTAAAAATGCAGATTCGGGGGTACCACCCAATGATCCTGATTCTGCTGTCTGAGGTGTGGCCCAGGAATCTGTAATTTTAAGAAGATCCCTCAGTGGAGAAGTCGTCTGAACCAAAGCAGGAAGGGTTTGCCATTTGTTTTGCTTTACAGTTCAGTAATTTGTGTTCTTCATGTAAGATTAGAAAATAAGTATTGACTAATGTCCAGTTTAATCCCTCCCCTCCTCTCCCATCCCCCTCCCCACATGACTGCTAATAGCTCAGCTTCCAAGCTGGGGCCAGCTCTACAAGCTCGCCTCTCAGTTTCTCTCCTTTGGGAGGTCCAAGGTTCCATGGTGAGTGGGTGGGTGGAGAGAGAGATGCTCCTTTTTCTGAGCCAGGTCTCTCCCTCAGGTGGAGGTGTTTGCTTGCGGGATGTCAGCTGTTCCTAGGCCCCTTTGAGGATCCTGTGGCTTATTAGGGTGTATGGGGTGCTCGAGCCCCTGAAGGTTTTCTCCATACCTGCCAGCTTGAGGCACATAGTGAGGCCACAAGAGGCCTGGTTGTCCATCGCCTGAGGGCACGCGGTCCCAGGAATTCTTTATGCCTGGGGCTCAAACCAAAGGAATGTGTTCTCAGTGACTGCAGAGGAAGGCATGGGGGTGGGGCGCAGGCCTGAGCTGCGGCTGCTGCGGGCTGATCAGTGCTCACTGAGGAGGTGGGGCAGCAACCCTGAAAAGACTCGAAAGCGGGATACATCCTGGTGTGATCGAATGCCCGTGGTGTGATCAAAAGATTTCAAAGCCAAGGCGGGTGGAAGGCAAGGCCGGCTGGTAGGTGGTCCCTACCGATGCAGGGTCCAGAGGAAAGTTGGAACTATTGCCCGAGAGCATCCCCAGGAGAACCTCTCTGTGGCCCTGACCACCCCCCGCTTCCCCCTTGAGAGCCCAGTCTCCTCTTCCCTGGAGCCACTGGGATTTCATCCCCTGAGACCCAAGGCCCCTCCCCATCTTAATCTGGTCTTTCTGGAGGGAACATCCGAAGTGCGTTTCTAAAGCCCTGAAGATGGCAGTTCCACTTCCAGGAGTTTAATCTGAAAAGTACTTGTGTGTGCGCGTTATTAACCAAGTCAACCATCGCTCAGTATGGCCTACAAGTACGAGATGCGGTGAGTACTACCAGGGTAGAAGGTCCTACTTCCGCGTGGCTTATCCCCACATCAAGCCAAATTACATACAATGCCTGCAGATCCTGCAGACATTATGAAGGAAACCAGTAAGGTGTGAAGGGAGGATAAGAGCAGAAATCTTTTGGTTGGGAGTGAGGCGCACGGCAGACCGTTCCAGTGGGTACAGCCCCCAAGGCTGCAAGGGAGGAACTCGGGGCGATCCAGGACCTGAAAGAAAAATGGGGCGGCTAAGGTGTAAGGGAGGAGAGGTATCACTGTGGTTCACCGACCGTGATATATGCGCGGGGGTGGGGGGGATCAATATCTTGTAATAACCTATAATGGAAAAGAATCTGAAAAATATGTATTATAACGATCATTTTGCTGTACACTAGAAACTAATACAACACTAAATCAACTATACTTCGATTTAAAAGATAAAATAAATGGCAGTGGTTGTATTTACGTTCTGGAGGCGTTCTCGTTGTACTTGGAGTATTTATTATCCACACTGTGACTCGAAGGTCCCGAGATTCTGACCTTAACTGTTAATTTCGGGTCCCGCGCTATTTTTTTGCGGGCACGTATCCTATCTCACGGCGGAGGTTGGTCATTCGGGCATCTAGGATCAGGCTAACTTGGGACCCAGGAGTGATCCGTTCCATGCGCTCCGTCCAGCCGTCATATCTACCTCAATTTATTGTCATCAACCGATGAATTATGTTACTGGGCAAAATGAAGAATGAAAGAGGAAGTATTAAATTTTTCTGAAGAGATGAAATTCTATTTTAATTCGGTAGGCAAAAGGGTCAGAAAGCACCCGCGGGTCTCGAACCCCCATATAGGAACTAGAAGTCCAATGGGACGGAGTAACCGCTTGAGCTAAAGCCGACCCGGGTGGCTAACGAGGATCCCAACCTCTGGAGGATTACGGAATGACGTGGAGGGGGCGGACTGCAACCGCTCCACGCCCACGAGCTGTTTGCGTCACCCTGTCCTTCCGCTCTCCCGGCTGCCTGACCGAGAGCTTGTCCGAGGTGTCCGGGAGGCCTCTCAATGCGCACCCCCGCCCGCGTCCTGCCAGCGGAACCACAGAAAGGGACCAGAATCTGTGGCGGGAGGACGCGGGGTGGCGGTGAGCAGATCGTGGTCCTGGGTCAGGGCAGGCGGCTGAGCAGTCCTCTCTTAAAAACCCCTCGGGGTGTCCGCCAGCGGACTGAGGAGCTGAGGTCCTCTATAAAGTAGCCCACAGGCAGCGTGTGCGTTTGCCAAGGGCTGAGGCCGCTGTTTTATATCTGGGTCAGGCCTTGAGCTGGGCCTTGGGGACACAGAATTCTTGGTCAGCAAATGGTTTTCGCATGGGAAGGTGAGTGAATTAATCAGGAATTCGCAGTCCAGGAGAAAGCAAAGATATGGCGCAGAGGCCCAAGAGTATAGCATCATAGCTCAGGATAAAATCCCTGTCTAGAGTAAAGTAGCGTGACTCGTTCCTCCTTTCCCCTATCCCACCCCTTTATTTACACTTCTTTCCTTTTGGAGGACTCAGAAGCTAGATGGAGACATTACCCATAAATTGCCAACTCAGAGGCTGAGGCCTCAAGGATAATAGTGTCTGGGTTTATTGACTACATACCAGGCACCAAGTTCGGGATTAAGCATTTATTTGCCTCATTTAATGACTAGAACAACTGTGAGGCTGGTAGTGTTTGGCCCATTTTGCAGATGAATAAGCTGAGACTCAAGAGTTAATAACTAAAAAATTAGGAATTATAAAAAATAACAGTTATTCAGGGACAGAACCAAAGTTAGAACTCTCAGGAAAGGGGAAGAGTGATGCGTAGTGTGTCTTTTAAAATATTTCGAACAATTAGTAAACACTAGACAGGAATCTTCCATTTTGCTCTTTACTGTTTCCCTGTAGCTAGCAGGGTGCCTCTTCCACAATAGACACTCAGTAAAGGTGTGGTGAGTGAATAAGTGAGTGAGGAGAGATGAAATCCATTATACTAGAAACTGTGCTGCCCCCAACCTGGGTGGAATCCAGCTCCCCCTACTCCCTAACTATGTGACTTCAAGCTCACACTTTGCATTGTTTTTATATTTATGCTGTATGAACCAAAACCACATGAAAAATTAAAATGAATACAGGTAGCCAAAGCCGTACTTGACCCAATCCTAGCTACCAATCCAACCCCTCCCTCCCCAGAGTAAACAGCTATTTTTTAATAGTTGGCTGTGGTTCCTTCTAGTCCTCTTTCCATAAATTTACATATAATGGTAAATGAAAATGCATAGCTTTGTTTGGGTTATGGCTCTGTTTTGCTTCATTTGCTAGGACTATACTGCCCCAGGTTTGTGCAAAACTCCACTTTGTGTCTGGGAGATGTTCGCATAACAGCATCTGGAGATGTCTCATTATTTATGATAGCTCCCCAAGAGTACATGAACCATAATTTATTTTGCCATTCTCCTGGTAGGGACTGGACATTTAAGTTGTTTCTATTTTTTTTCACCAGTTTACAAATAGTGTTCCGATGAACATCTTCGCACAAGCCTCCTCATGAACAGAGACAAATATTTCTTGATGGTAAATTCCCAGAAGTGGAATTGCTGGGCTGAGTAACATACAGAATTACAATTGTAATTGCCAAGTTGCCATCCCCAAATGGGCTTATTAATAGTATGTACCTCATGGAGGACTGGGAAGCTATGCTGTAATAATATTCCTCATTCAAGTCAGGCACGTTAGATTCATAAAGAAATTAATAAAATAATTACCAATGATTATTTCTTTCCAAATCACTACCACCCCCTAATCTGAGCAAGGCCTGGTTTTGGCGCCTAGAGCCATGTTTAGGAATGAGAACCAGCCGGCACAAAGGACCCAGAGGATGCATTCCAGGCGCTCCCCCTGGTGGGCAAATGTCCCGGGACAGTAAGACATCTCCCGTCTTTGTAAAACCTAAAGCTGATCACTTGGATTCCCGCTCCAAACCCTGAAAGACCTCTTCTCATTCTTACAAACCAACCCAGACTTTGTTTGCTGGATGCTCTGGTGCCTGCCGGCCTTTCTGATAGTACTTGTTGCCCCTCTCCTCTTGTCTGCTTTTGCTGCAACCACATTGTGTTCTCTGGTTCCTCAGGCACGCCCTTTCTCGCTCCTTCACTCTTAGAGCACTCCCTGCCCTGTAAGCCCGTCTTTAATATTCAGCTCATGTGCCACCTCTTCAGAGGGCTCTTCTGTGGCCATTCTGTCTAAAGAGCCATCTCCCTACTTTTCACACCACAGCCTCCACACAGCCCCACCCCCACCGCCACCTTACATTCTGTCAAATCAGCTCTGTGTTTTCCTTCCATTAGTAGATTCACACCTAAATAAACTCAGACATTTCCAAGTGTGGCAGAGTACAGTGTCATGGAGAAAGGGACCATATCTGTGCATATAATCTTCCTCTCCCAGTGCCTGCCCCAGCACTTGTCAGTAGCAAGCAGGCAACATTTGCTAAATGGATGGATGAATGAATAACTAAATAATACTAATAAGCAGGAATAGAATTGACACTGAGAGCTAACACAGGGTAAGGCAGAACATACTTCCCAGGGTTTTGGCTCCCTTTTCCCTTCCAGATGCCCTTCCATGATCAATAAATTTTTTTCTGGGGTAAGTTTTAGCCAGAAGTATTACCCTGAGTGCTGTGGGTTAGAGTGAAAGGGACAGAAAGCAGGGGTGGTTTTGACACCTTTGCCTTAAGACTCCTTGCCTTAGTCTGCAAGGTAGACCTTATTTTCTGGATGAGTAAACTGAGGCTCAAAGAGGCAGAATAGAATGCACAGCTAGCATCAGCTCAGAGAATGGGATTGTCTGGTAATAGGGTTAGCAAACAGTTTTTTCTCTAGTCCAAGAGGACACATAGTCTAAAGGAAGTACAGCCCCACACTTATGGCATGGCAGCCCTTCTCAATGGAGAGATCTTTGCTGGCTGGGATTGGGTGGTGGGTTCATACATTCAGCACACCCTTAAAATCATCTACTGTGTGCCAGGCCCTTCAAACATGAATTCAGCCCTTAAAACCTTACAGCCAAGAGATGTAGTAGACCATTGTTCTGTGGGATGTCAAGTAGTATGTTTGGAGTGTGGACAAGCAGGGCAACCACATATGACCAGGTTGCACATAGCTCAGTTCTGGGCATTGCCCTTCAGAATGACCACCATGTGAACGGTGCTCTCTGGAACTGAGCAGTGCACTCCCTGAGTAAATTCGTGCAGCTCCTGGTGGAGATGGGGTAAGTCATCTGGAGTTAGGTGATCAGTCTGAGGGGGAGAAGAGAGAACAGACCCAGGGGAGCCTGGGTATGTAGGAGTCTGTGGAAGAAGCAAAAGCCAGAGAGGCAGGAGAAGGAGCAGGCTTTTGAAGCCATCAGCAGGAGAGGAATCAAGATGGGGTGCAGCCGAAGGGCTCTGAAGTGACTGGCAACTGGGAGTTTGTCGGTGACCTGGGCAGGAGTGGTGAGGATGAGAGTCGGATTCATGTTTGTTAGAGGTGAATGGGATGTGGGGACAGAGTGAGGGCATTCAGCTCTTCCTGGAAGTTGGGCTATGAAAGGAGAGAGGGAGCAGGGGTGGTAAGGAACTCCAGCACCGAGGAGAGCTTTGTTTCATTGTTGGTCTTTTAGATGAGAGCCTTGGGCATGTCTTAATGCTGTTGGGAAGGAGGCAGTAGCAAGAAGTTGAAAACTCGCTAGAGAGTATCTTTACCAGGGTGATTCACACAGGAAGGTTCATAGGAGGGAGAGGGGTTAGATTTAGAGTGGACAAAGATTCTAGATGATGGCTAGTCAGGATTCCAGAAGGCTGCGTGGAGGGGGTGTGCCTTAGACCTTGGAAAAAGGTGTCCCTACCCTATGCCTAGTGCTTTCAAGAGCCCTACCTGCAATGCTTTCCACAGGAACCAAAGGGGAATGCATACCCAGAACTTTTCTAGGTCATACTCCAGATAACTGGAATACACAAATCACCTGCCAGAACGGCCCTGAGGGTCTATGTGCACCTTTTTCTCAGGATATCATCCCAAGAATAGCTTACACCCGAGGGGAAGCCATCTCATTTTAATGTCATTAACATTACTCTAATACCACACTAGAAAAACTCATAACAAGAAAACAACAGATTGACATCCCCTATGATCATAGATGTAAAAATCCTAAACAAAATCTTAGAAAATAGAATCCAGTAGTCTGTAAATGGGTTAGTACATCATGACTAAATGGGGTTTATCCCAGAAATGGAAGGTTTATTTAACCTTCATATAGTTGGTTAACTAACGTGTAGTTCACTATATTAACAAATTTTTAAAAATATGTACATATATATGCACAGACACACATACACACACACACATGAAACTACAGCAGTAGATGCAGAAAAGGCATTTAAAAATCCAGAATCCATTCCTGATTTTAAAAATATTCAACAACCTAGAAACAGCAGAGAACTTCCTCAACCTGATAATGAGCGTATGCAAAAGGCCTGCATCCAACATCATACCTAAGTGTGGAAGACTAAATGGCTTTTCTCCTCTAAGATGAAGAATCAAACAGGGATGTCCACTCTTACCACTTTTACATAATATTAATAAGTCAAGAAAAATAAGTTATCCAGTTCAGAAAGAAAGAAGGGAACCTGTGTTTATTGGCCAGTGACACAATTGGTGTATGTAGAAAATCTGATGGAATCTACAAAAAGCTGCTAAAACTAATAAGTCATTTTAGCAAGGTTGCAGGATACAAGATCAGCATACAAAAATCAATTGTATTTTCATTTATATCGATAAACAACTACAGTTGAAAATTTCAAAAATATCATTTACAATAGCAACAAAATTTATGAAATACTTAAGGCTGAATATAGTAAAATATGTGCACGACCCTAGACTGAAAGCTATAAAACAGTGCTGAGACAAATGAAAGAAAACCTAAATAAATGGAGAAACATATCTTGTTCATGGGTCAGAAGACTCAGTGTTGTTTTCAGTTCTGTCCACATGGTTCTATAGATTCCATACTCTTCCAGTCAGAATCTCAACTGGCTTTTTGTTGTTAAAAATTGACAATCTGATTCAATCTGATTTTAAAATTGATATTAAAAAAATTAAAGGAACTAGATTAGCCAAAACAACTTTGAAAAAGAAGAATAAAATCGGAGTGCTAACATTACCCAATTTTAAGACTACATTATCAAGATAGTGCAATACTGGCATGAAGACAGACAAATAAATCATGGAACGGAATAGAGACTCCAAAAATAGACCCACACATATTTAGGCAACTGATTCTTGACAGAGTTGCAAAGGCAGTTCAGTGGAGAAGGTAGTCTTTTCAACAAATGGGGCTGAAATAATTGGTTTTATCCATATACCAAAAGAAAAAAATGTAGTGATTTCCCTCACCATATACACAATGGAATTATTATTTTTTAATTAACTAATGATGGCTCATAGATCAAATGTAAAATCTAAAAACCATAAAATTTCTAGGAGAAAATATTTCTGACCTTGAGTTAGGCAAAAGTTTCTTAGATATGAGACCAAAAAGCATAATTCATAAAAGAAAAAAAATGATGACTTCCATCAAGATTTAACACTCTTCTCTTTGGAAGACCTAACCAAATATTTCTGCAATGAAGGCATACAAATGGCTAATAGGCAAATGAAAAAATGCTCAATATTGCTAATTATCAGAGAAATGCAAATCAAAATTACAGTGTGTATCACCTCACACCAGTCAGAATGGCCATTACTAAAAAAGTCCACAAATGATAAATGCTGGAGAGGGTGTGGAGAAAAGGGAACCCTCCCACACTGTTGGTGAGAATGTAGTCTGGTGCAGCCATTATGGAAAACAGTATGGAGATTCCTTAAAAAATTAAAAATAGACTTACCCTATGATTCAGCAATCCCATCCCTGGGTATATATATCCAGAGGAAACTATAAAATGCATAAACAATGGACAAGGTCCTACTTTATAGCACAGGGAACTATATTCAATATCTTGTAATAGCCTATAATGAAAAAGAATATGAAAAGGAATATATGTATAACTGAATCACTGTGCTGTACACTAGAAATTAACCCAACATTGTAAACTGACTATACTTCAATAAGCAAAACAAAACAAAAAACTGCTCTTTGAAAGATGCTGTTAAGAGAATAAAAAGACAAGCCATGGACTGAAAGAAAAATCTTTGCATATCATATACCTGATAAAGCACTTGTAAAAGAACCCTTAAAACTCAACAGTGAGAAAATAAGCAGCTCATTTTATTGTAAATAGGCCAAAGATTTGGACAGCTCACCAAAGAAGATATATGGATTGCAAATAAGTTCATGGTAAAATATTCTCAACATCATTAATTTTTAGGGAAATGCAAATTAAAACCACAGTAAGATATCACTACACATTCATTAGAATGGCTAGATGAAAAAGACTAACTATTCCAAGTGTTGGCAAGAATGTGAAGGAACTGGAACGCTCGTGCACTGCTGGTGGGGATATAGAATGGTACAACCACTCTGGCAGGAAAGCAGTATGGGGGTTTCTGAAACGCTAAACATACACATACATGATCCAGGCATTCCACTACTAGCTGTTTACTCAAGAGAAAAACATGTAGAAACAAAATTTTGTACATGAATATTCCAATTTCATAATAATTATGCTTCAATAGAGAAACCAACCAAAATGGATACATACTATATGGATCCATTTATATAAAACTCTTTAAAAAAGGAAAAAAGCAAATTAATCTGTTTTGACAGAAAGCAGAACAGTAGTTGCCTGAGGATGGTGGGGGTGGCGTGGGAGGTATGGGAGGGTGGAACTATAAAGGGGGGAGATTTTTGGGAGGGTATTAGATGTGTCCACTTCATGATTCTGGTCCCATGGGTGTGTGCATATGTCAAAACCTATCATGTGGAGTTTATTGTGTCAGTAAAACTGTTTTACTGTACAGGCCTGTAGTATATGGACCTCCCTTCACACTCTGCCTTTTGCCTCAAAAGTGTTAGGAGCAAGCTCAATGATAGGTCGTCAGCAGATAAGAGCGAAACATTAAGAAAGGAGTATATGTATGTACATGTATGACTGGAACATTAAGCTGTACACCAGAAATTGGCACAGCATTGTGAACTGATTATGCTTCAATTTAAAAAAAATTTAAAAAAGAAAAGAAAGGGAGGAGCAAATAGCCTTTTCTAAGTGTATATGCCTGAGTGTGCTGTGTGGGTGAGTGACAGAAAGAGAAATGATATGTTTCTCAGTTGCCAAACGCCCAGAGGTTCAAAAAGTGACCAGGTAACATAATCAACAGTACATATTTATTTGGCAACCACCATTGACCCCCGCTCTGAATTAGATTCTTGGCAAATTTATACAATAGTTCTCTTGCCTTTTGTTCCTCCTACCAAATTTACAGTATTTTGACGGCTTAGAAAACTGAGGCTCAGAGACCTCAAGTCAGCTCTCCAGAGCTGCACAGGAAAGAAGCAGCAGAGCCAGGACCTGTGGGTCCCGCCCGAAATAGCTGGATGGGTTCCCTCTCTGTGAACCCCTCCCTGCAGGCGGTTCCCAGTTGGGCGGTTGCGGTTGTGGCTTCTGGCTGCACGTGGGCGGGTGTTAAGACAACAGGCCAAGCCTGTCCAAGTGTTCAGCCCTCCAAGGTTAACTATTGTGCATGGAGCTATATATAGCCAACTACAGGAAAAAAAGAGAAAATAAGATTTACTTTTTGGAGGCTCAGAGGATTTAGGCAACTTGAAAGATCCTGACAGCTTTTGCAGACAGGACTGAAAGGTCATTGGCTAAGCACACTTGGAGTGTGGTTTTTTGGCAAGGGAGGAGGTGTCCTGGGCCAGGGAGGTGTGACACGTCCCTCTGCTCAAAATAGAGGCCAGCCATTTCCCGAGCGAGAGTCAGCTGGGGTGGGAAGGCAGGCCCAGCCCTAAGGCCTCTGATGGTTGGAGGGTCTGGCAGCCCTGGTGGAGAGTGGGAAATGGGGTAAACGTTTATGGCCCCTGAGGGCCTCAGCGTGGGGCTGGAGCTGGGGATAGCCGAGGCTTAGGATGGGGATGATGGCCGAGGGCAGGGAGAGGGAGACTGTGTTGCAGATGGGGGAGGGGCTGACTCCCACCTCTGGCTGGTATGGGGGATAGGGAGAGAGGGGAACATGGAGTTAGCCTTGGGGACTGGGAAGGGTTTCCGGGGGGGGGGCCAGTCCCTGCACAGTGTGATGGTGGAGGTGTTGTTGAGGCTGCAAGTCACTGGGCGTGGAGGGAGATGATGGTTCCTGTGTGGGTAGTGAACAAAGAAGGGTCGAGAAAAGGAGCTGGAGGCGGGACGCTGGCCCTGGCTGTGGAAGTGAGCTGTGGAGGTGATTTTCTAACTGGGTAAGAATTAGCACTATCCTTGGTTTGGAATCCTCCACAAGATCTAACTCAGTACCGGCTCCAGGCTGGTGGTGAGCTGGCTTGCTCCCCTGGGGGTCAAATGTAGAAATACTTCTGAATGGTTTGGTACCTGGCCACTGCCAGAATCCCCTAAAATGACCCCCCCACCATCACAGCCATCCCTGCCCTCCCCCATGCCCTCTGACCCACAGTAGCCTACTCCTTTCCTCCCACAAATCCAAAAGGTAAAAGCTTAGCGTCTCTCTGACTGGCTGGTGCCAGGGTAGTTGAATATTTGAATAGCACCTTTGTTGGAGTCAAAAAAAAAAACAGTAGTCAGTTGCTATTTACTATGTGCCAGATACCCAGCACTTTAGATGTTTTACCTATGTTTACAAGAATAGGTATAACAATAGCTACTACTGTTGTCTATAACAATAGATATCACCTGACACATGTCCGAATGGCTAGTATCAAAAAGAACACAAATTACAGATGTTGGCGAGGAGGTGGAGAAAAGGGAACCCTCGTCACTGTTGGTGGGAATGAAAATTGGTGCAGTCACTGTGAAAAACAGCTTGGTGGTTTCTCAAAAAACTGAAAATAGAACTACTATGTGACCCAGCAATTCCACTCCTGGGTATATATCTGAAAAAACAAAACCACTAATTTGAAAAGATAGATGCACCCCAATTTCATAGCAGCATTACTTGCAATTGCCAATATATGAAGGCAACCTAAGTGTCCATCAATAGACAAATGGATAAAGAAGATGTTGTGTGTACACACACACACAGTGGAATACTACTCAGTCATAAAAAGAATGAAATTTTGCCATTTGTAGTAATGTGGATATACTTGGAAAGCTAATTGAAATAACTCAAAGACAAATACTGTATGATATCACTTATATGTGGAATCTAAAAAACACAACAAACTAGTGAATAAAACAGAAAAAAAAGCAGACTCACAGATATAGAGAACACACTAGTGGTTACTGGTGGGGAAAGGAAAGGGAGTAAGAGGAGAAAGGGGGTTATTACAGGATTATACGAAATCATGTTGTGAAACTTTTGAAAATTGTAAAGCAGTATAGAATTTAAAGGATCTTTTATTCAATAAAAAAAAGATAACAGTAACTCACAATGAGTATGGGGTGCTCATTAGGTGCGAGACATTGTGATAAGTGCTTTGCTTTGACTATGATATTATAATGCCCACTCATGCACCATCACCCTATATGGTAGGTTCTGATATTATCCTCCATTTCAGAAGGAAGAAAATGAAAAACTCCAAGGCAGAGAGGAGTTAAGTAACTTGCTTTGTGTCACATAGCTAGTAAGTAGCAGGACTTGATTCAAACCCAGGTCTCGCTTACTTCAAAGCCCTTGCTCTGACATTACTGTATAGTGTGAGAAATAAATTTAAAAAAACTTATAAAATGGAAAGCTGTGGTTCTAATATTACAAACACCCCCTTTCCTTCTGATCTGAGAGTCTAATACCTTCATTAGGCATTTCCTCTAACTTTGCTGCTTAAATGTTTCAAGTACATCTAAATTTGATGGGTACCTTCTCATTTTGTGAAAACAAATTTGTGCCAGGGGTTTCCCAGTTGATCTGGTTGAACAGTGATCCTGAAACATCCTGTATAGAGGATGCAACTGAGTCCTGGCCAATGTCTGTAAGAGACAAGTGGGAATATGGAGCCTTACCCCGGTCCGTTTGCTCTCCAGACTCCAGGGTGTTCCTGGAAACTCTCCTTCCTGATTCTTTTTTTATTGTGCTAAAGTCAGTGCAAAGGCCATTAATCTATGCAGTGTTTCACTGGCAAGCCTTATAAGAGATGCCCTGTTCCTGAAAGCAGGCCTCCTTCTGACTGTGTTCCAGGAACTGTCCAATGTATTAATGGCTGGTCATAAGCTGCACTCATCCATTCAACAGCATCTAAGGAGAGCCAGCCATGGGTCAGGCACTGTTCTAGTTACTGGGGGGAGTGCCCTGAATAAAACAGACCCTGCCACTGCCCTCAGTGGGGCTTGTAGTCTCTAGAGGAAGAGGTACTAGACACATGGTTACTGAAGTACAGGTAACTGTATACGTAGGGTTTATGATAAATGCTATGAAAGAAAAGAGTAAAATGAAAGTTGATGTTGATGTTGATGTCAGATCTTAGATTAGCTTGTCCAGGAAGTAGGATGTAGGAAGAAGGAATATCATAAGTAATATTCGAGCTGACACACGAAGAGGCAGCCAAGTGCAGGAAGGAGAGGATAGCAGAAGAAAGAAAGTTCCAGGCAGGGGGAACAGCATGGATGAAGGCCTGAGGTCAGGTAAAAGTCTGGTATTTTTGAGGTCATGAGAGGAAAAGACCACCGTATCTGGAGTATAGTGAGCAGGGGGGAAACTGAGAGGCGATGAGGCTGAACAGTGGGAGTGGAGGCAGATTTTCTATGAACAAATGTTTCTATTTAGGAAGTGCAGATGAGGGCTCAGGGCCTGAGGAGGGCAGTGGAGCCGTCCCAAAACAACACCCTTTGGCAGAACAAAGATAATGTTATGAGGAGGAACTCCCCAGATTTTTTTTTTTTCATAAGGAGAGTGAGAATAGCAGTTGCTTTCATTAAAACACAAGATATATATATATCTTGGGCTAAAATCATATCATACTGGCAAAGGAAGGCATTCTTGATTAAAATAAACTCAGAGAGGTTATGTTAGTGAACATGTCCTGAAGTTTTAGGGTCTGGGACATTTCCTTAGTCAGGATTCTTTTAGTTAACAGTGACAGAAACTAACTCACATTAGCTTAGCTTAAGTTAAAAAATGAAACGTATTGGAGGGTGAGTATAGCTCAGTGGTAGAGTGCATGCTTAGCGTGCACAAGGTCCTGGGTTCAGTCTCCAGTACCTCCATCAAAAAAAAGTCAAAAATAATAATTAATAAAAATTATTTTTTTAAAAAGAAATGTGTTGACTCAAACAACTGGGGAGTCTAAGGAGTAAACTGGCAGGGTAGACAGGTTCAGGATTGTCATCATGGTCTGTCTCTTTCGATCTTCTTAGCTCCCTCTGTTCTCTCTTTCCTTCTCTCTCCTCACTGATTTACCCCTACCTGGTTTTGTTCTAAAACAGGCAATGATGACTTCATGCTACTTGAGATAAAAGAGGTAGATTGTTATATGCATTCTGAGTCATAAAACCATATACTCATGGGTCAGATACCCATCCCTGGACCGACTGCCAGAAGGAGAGAGCCATCTGATTGTCCAGGATCAGTAGCACCCAGTCATCACGTGGACCAGGCAGTAGGCATGTGGAATTGGAAGCGGGTTGTCCCCCAAAGAGGAACCCAGACCCAACAGATCCCCAGTACTTAAGGGGTGCAAAACTTTTCCTGCCTCCACATGTAGAATTTAATTGTTCCATAATTTTTATGAATTAAAAAAAGAAGTAATGTTACCCATAAACCTACCATCAGTAGTTAATATTTTGCTATAAATCCTAGCAATCATACACACACACTTACTGCACATAGACAGACACACATTTTATCAGCTTGGTTTTCCTTTTTATTTATTTATTTATTTTTTGGATAGTCATTCTATAGGAGGATTTAACTTCAATGGTATTAACTTTTAATTTTTTCCAAAGAAACTTAAACCTCTATTTCTCTAATCAGTGGTGTCCCAGATGGAAACTTTTGCTGACACTCCTCTCTGTAACCTCTATCAAAAGCTTTTACTCCTTCCCATCTTTTTTCACATTTGACACTGGTATTAAAGGCCCCAGTCCCATTCTCATCATCTGATTTTAGATTCAACCATAAAGGCTACCATGTTCTTGTTCCCAAATGTTTTTTGTTCTTTTCGGTCTTACCACAGCTTACAGTCTTTATTTTCCAATTTAAATTTAGCCTAGTTAGAGCACTTTCCTTAGTCTTTTCTCACAGAAACACTAGTGTCCTTTCTGAGTCCTTGTATACCCAGAAAAGTAGTCTTTACACATGAATGGTAAGTTGTCTAGATGTAGGATTCTTGGAATGTAGTCCTTTTCTTTCAAAATCTAGGAGCATTCTTTTACTGTCCTCTGGTTTCCCCTGTCGCAAATGAGAAGTTTTGTACCAATGGGATTCATTTTCCTTTGTAAGTAAAGATTTCTCTGTGCCTGGAAATGTGTTGGATTTCCTCTTTAACCTCAGATCTGAGAAACTTCACCAGGATATGATTACCTTGGAGGTTTTTGTGTAACCTGAAAGTGGATGAGCCCTTTAGTCCTAAAAATGCAAATTTTTCTATAGCTGAGAGTTTTCCTTCATTATTTCTTTAATTATTATTTTTCTCCTTCTATGCCTTTTTGCCTCAAGAATCTCCTGTTGTTTGCATACAGATCTCCCAGAGCTACCCTTTATGAATCTTACCTTGTACCCACGATTTGCATTTCTTTGGATGGTGGTGGTTTTGTTTGTTTTGCTTCTATGTGTGCTGCTTTCCTCATTGATTTTCTAGAACACAAGTTCCATTCTCAGCAGTAATTGGTGTCCTTTTCCAGTTCCTTGGTTAATTTAACAAATTTTTTAGCAGTTTTCAGGTCATATCTTAAAAGTTTTCAGTATTAGAGATTTATTGTCTTTCTTCCATTCTGTTGGGGAACTATGACACTTTCTTAGCAGAGAAGAAGCAGATGCTGTCTTTGCCATGCCTGTACCCTCTTGGCACTCATCTTTACACAGCACCTGATTCCTCTCAACATCTGCAGCTGTCTGCCAGCTACAGGGATGCACTTAACCTCTACCCAGGACAGGTTGGAAGAGCCAGATACTTAATGCCCTTGGATTCACTTTCAAACAACAACAGGACATGGCCATGATGGATAAGTAAACCAGCTTCCATGTTCCATGGTTGGGTGTCTCTGAGGTGTATTCTACACTCTTTCCCAGTGTTTCCCAGCAGGATTGAACCCCAGCTGCCATAGTGGGGAGTGCTTGGTAACATACCCTCTGTTGCCTGTCTCACTTCCCCATTCCCCTACTTGTATTTTCTGAGATCACTGATCAAATAAACTACTTGCACTTGAATACTGGTCTTAGGGTCTACTTCCTACCTCAGAACCAAACCCAGACAGTTGGTGAAGCCCTGTTGGGAGCAGGGTCAAGAGAACCTGGAATGAATGGACAGGGTTGAGGAGTCTTCATCCCTTCATACTTCTCCCTTAGAGTTACTGAAGAAGTATTAGTGCTTTATCCTGAAATCCCACCCTCTATGTTCCCTTTGACTCAGTGCTTTCACTCCTAGTTTTTTATGTGACAGAAGGACTCCCAGTTGTGCGCAAAGATCACATGAAACGATGTTTGTTGCAGCACTGATTGTGATAGAAAACAAAGTGGAAACACTGAAATGTCCATCAATGGGATCAAAAAAATTACAGTGCATCCCTCCGATGTAACACCATGCAGTAATGCTACTAATTTCCAGGAGCTGATATGGAAAGATGCCCAAAATATACTGTTGAGAGGAAAAAAATCAAATTGCAGGGGGTGGGGCATAGCTCAGTGGCAAAGTGCATGCTTAGCATGCATGAGGTCCTGGGTTCAATCCCCAGTACTTCCATTAAATAAATAAACAAACAAGCAAATGAATAAACAAATAAATAAACCTAATTACCTCCCTTTCACAAAAAAAAGAATTAAAAAAAATCTAATTGCAAAAGGACATTGTAGTTTTATTTTGAAAATAGATATTTCAATGAATGTTTATTAAGTGTCTACTCTATTGCCAGGCTTTCATTTGTCCTGTTTTTAAAATTTTCATCTGTTTTCTTACCTCAATTGTGTTTTACTTAAAAAAAATGGTTTCTCTTCCAAAAGTATTCAAAGAAGATGAGAAAAGGAGGATTCAGGGTACATTTTGAAAACTATTTAGTTAATAGTTTGAACACCTCGTAGAAGCATTTCCCACCCTTTTTTTTATTTCAGGAAAGACCTGATTTGAAGATAAATATTATATCTGAATATTTGTATATGTATCTGCGTTTCTGACTGTTGTGGAACCTAGATCACCTCTTCCCTTCTGTACTATTTGAATGTGTGACACGTACGCACACGTGCATTTTTCTAAGTCTCCCTTGTTAGTGACTTCCTGCTCTTTGGAATCGTTGCCCCTTGTTCACTGCCAGATGCTTCTGTGATCGCCTCTGAACTATCTGCCCTACCAGGGCAAAGAGCCACTTTAAACCGCCCTGACGTGCCTGTTTTCTTTCCCAGTGCCCTGACACTTGTGTCTTCTCTAAAGATATTCAAAGAAGATGAGGAAGAGTACAGGGGAGTCTTTTAGAACTGTTTTGAGTTCATAGCTTGACTATTTTAATGCTTTTTTTTCTGTAAGAGACTTGAGTTGAAGAAAAATTTACTGTGTCATATTTTCCTTGACCCCACCCTGTGCATGACTGGCATAGAACGTTGCTCATTGTAAAGCAATTGGTTATTATGACTCCTTCCGCAAATTAATTTACCTCAGGAAGCCATGTTCCTCCATAAAGCAGGGCAAACAATGGGGTCTTTTACATTCTCAATAATATGGTGCTCATTAGCTAAATGCTGACTTGGTTGGGCTCTGGAACAAAACAAAACATTCTAAAGCTGGGTCATGGCTATAGCAAACTGGGAAGAAAGGGGACCCTCACACCTGTGTCTGAGCTCTGGGTGGGGAAGGAGCCGGGTTAGGGAGTCTAGGATGGGAGGCTTGCCACCCTGGGTGGCCCTTCCCCTTGTCCCCCTTGTCCTGGGCCTCAAGGGAGTGATGTAAGAAGGAAAAGGGGGGCATTTAAACCTCAGAGCCAGACATGTCAGAGTATCTTACAGACAAGTGGCCTCCGTGCTATTTTTTCCCCCAATGCTGTTTTTTTGTTTGCTTGTTTTTGCTTTGTTTTGTTTTTTAATTGAAATATAGTTGATTTTCAATGTTGTATTAGTTTCTGGTATACAGCATAGTGGTTCAGTTATACATATATGTGTATATATTCTGTTTCACATTCTTTTAGATTATAGGTTATTACAAGATATTGCATATGATACAGCTCCCCGTGCTGTACAGTTTTTATCATAACTACCTCTACTGGTAAAAATGTCTGAGCATATCCTCCCAATATAAATTATAATGATAAATTATTGAATATCTTATAAACGAATTCAACATTTTGAAGATGAAATTTTAAAGTAAAGAGAAATTTAAATATAATTATAAGACCATTTCTAGAGACGAGTCAGGAGGAGTCAGTTCTATGGTTAATCATGAAATTTGCAACTTTAAATACAAGCAACCAGCCTCATACCAAACCCATCCTCCAAATCCCACCCCAGTATTTGTGAAGGTACAGAAAAGGCCCAAGGCCTACATTGCCTGAATTTGGGAAGGATTTTCACCAAATATAGGGCTAATAGAGAAGGACAAAAGAAAAAAGCGGTGGCAAATCTTGCCTCATCCATGAAACAGAGCATCGCTGTTTCCTACAAAGAAGGCAGAAAGACTCTTCAGCAACCTCTGCTTTCTACCCTTTGGGAGTTCTGCAACAGCCTTGAAATCAGGTGGCATTTTGAACACCAGGAGGCTTCCTGTGAGGAGTTCTGAGGACCATCATTTCCCACACTCACAACACTACACGCTCTGTATCCATCCAAAGACTGCAGATCACAGAAAGGAGGACAGGGAGTTTGGGGGTGGGCAAGAGAGAAAGAGATGGGAAATTTTAAAGGGCTGAGGTCCCAAGGTCAGTGCTTTGACAACAAGGAACAGAGAAGAAATCTTCATAGCAACTCCGGATAAGGGTTTGCATTTCTCATTTATTCCATCAGTTCAACCCATTGGAGAGCCAGGAACAGAGAAGTAGGAGAAAATCCGCCTTAGGACAAGAAAGCGCAAGGCAGAAGTGATATTCTGAGCCTTTATCCCTCACTTAAATCAAGCTTTTATGGTTTATAGATTTTTAGATTGGAGTTCCAAGTAAAACCTTTCTGGAAAAAAAAGTACTGCTGAAAATTGTAAGTTATTCCTCCTGGGTCATATTGGGTCATGAGCTATTACAGCCACGTACTCTACTGCTGAACTTGTGACAAGGGGAGCTGGGCAACCTACCCGCTCATGTGCTCCAGTAGTTAAGTTTTCTCTTTGTGCAGAACCACGTGGGGAAGGGGGAGTCTAACAAGGGACAACCAAAACCCTAGTGAAGAGTCACAGGAACAGAAATAACATCTTAAAAATTCAGAGGAAGAATGTAACAATAAATAGGACTTATGGCAAAATCCAGAAGAAAATTTCAGAAAACTGGCACGTTCAATACACAAAGCTTCTATGAAATAGAGGTAGAAAACCATAAGAAGAAAATGAGATGAAAAGGGATAGAAGGAAGGCAAGGAAACTGCTGTATTAATGGTGAGATTAAAATCATCTGAATGGGAGGCAGTAAAAAAACAAAATGGCCAGAAAATTAAATCACTGACAGGAAGGATAAACCTTAGCAGTCTTTACAAAATGCAGAGGAAGTGGGAAAAGCAGTAAAGATTATGAGAAAGGAAATGATCTACTTGGAGGATAAATAATAGAGACTAATTCCAAGAAGTGTAGGTTATCCTAAGTAAGAATCAAAAGAAGTGGGTGTAGAACCAATAAAACATAACTGAAGCACTGCAGAGATTTTTTTTAAGTATAAAGATGTGACTCAAAAACAAAACCATAAAATAAGAAAATATAGGTGAATGTTCCTCTGAAGTTAGGAGGGGCAAGAACTATCTAAATGGACAAACAACATCAACAATCGCAAATAAATTTATCAAGATATCAACGAATTTGAACTTTTTTTTAAATGTTTAAAGAACATCACAAAATAGAGGTGAAATACAAATTTTGAAATATGTCAATGATAGCTATGACAGAAGGTTAATATATTTAATATAAAAGGAGATTTTAAAAATAAATAAAAATACAGACACCCCCCCATAAGAAACTTGGGCAAGGATTATGAATAAAATAATTGAAGACTCAAATATCTGATAAATACTTGAACTTCATGGTTAAAGATACATAAATACAAAACAGTACTGACATGTTAATGTTTGCTTTTTACATTTGTAGATTTTTTTTTAACGCTATAATACTCAAGCACTCAAGGCGACTCTAATGTAGTTGATTTTTGAAGAGCACAATTGGATTAGTACTGACCTCCCGTTTAAAGGGTTCTCCTTATTCTTCAGGTCTGAGTTTTATACTCGCTTCCTCCAGCAAGTTTATCCAACCTCCCAGGCACGGTTATGTACTCCTATTATAAAGTTGCATTGCACTTTATACTTCATGCATTTCTCTCAACCATATTGTGACAATTTGTGTGATTTGTTTATTCAATATCTGGCACCTCATGGAGACTATAATAATAAAGTTGATATTGAGAATTTACTTTGTGCCAGGCAATATCTAAGTGCTATTACATGTTTTATCTCATGTAATCCTCCCGATAACCTTCTGATGCAGAATCTTTAATTGTACTTGTTTTATAGAGGAGGAAGGTAGTGAAGTTTAGAGGGGTTCAGCATGAGGTCCTAGGTGTTGGGGTTGGCACCTGCCTCCACAGACTAGAAGATACGGCTCCTGGTGTGAGAGCTGCAGGCACCTTTTCTAAACCTTTGTCCATCCAGCCTGGTTAAACAGAAGCAAAGCTTCTCTCTCTCTCCCTCCAGGAAGGAACTGGATCTTTCTTTCCTTTTCTGAGGCTGAGGCAGCACCAAAACACCTTTTGAGGCTCCACAAGCAGATCAAGGTTACCTCTCAAAGATATAAAGCAAGTTAGTTTAATTTGAAAAGATTCAAAAGTTGCCCTCATTTTTTCGTTCATTTATAGTGAGCAAACCTTTTCCCCACGACAGTCATCTCAGTATTTCATGATGTCACATTCCACCATAAAGATGCAGAGCAAAGCTGGAGCCACTGAGAAATTCATGATTCAAATGTCCAGATCATCTCTTGGATCCAAAGGAAAATATCTTGCCACTTTCACAGGCTGTTTTGTAAATGCCAAATAGCGAGATAAGCAACATTTTTTTTGAGTATGCAGGACACATAAAATCATTCAAAGTAGATCAAGTGAAGATAAGATTATCTCCCTTTTTTACAGGGAGTCTCTGGGAGTTTTCAGGAGAGGGTGAGCTGGTGCTAGGGGCTTCAGATGGCGGGGAGGGAGAGGACTGGGCAGCTGGAAGAGACAGAGTTTTCTAATTAACATCTGTAACCATCAGGGAGCGAGCAGGGAGAGAATTGTTGAAGGCCTGCTGTTTTGTACAATAGTGACACTTCTATGAACTTCTAATCTGTCACCACCCCCTTAATACAGGGTTCATGCCAAAAACAGTGCAGCTCAGGACACTAAGGACCTGAGCTTTGGCGTTAGACAGGTCTGGGTTTGAGTCTGAGCTCCATGGCTTGCCCGTATGTCCATGTGCCCATTTCTTAACCTGTTGAGCCCTACTCTCCTGCACACTTGGGATAATAAAAGGCACTGCTCCATAGGGTTCTAATGAGGGAGGCAGAGGAGACAAGGAAGCGAAGTGCTTAGCAGAGAGCCTGGCATGTCGTAGGCTTTCAGTACATGTTAAGCATTATTATTTCAGAGCAGCAACTTGACCTGCCAGTGAAAATGATCCTTTCCTTTATAGTTTCATTATTTTTCTTTCTACCTTAATTATATTTTATGGAAACATGCTAAACTGAAGTACATAATTTTCCAGGCTTATAAAATAGAACATACTAAGTATAGTGAATGCTTTTGATTGTACTGGGCTTTTGTTGTGCTTAATATACTTCCCTGTACAAATACAAACAATGCTGGAGTCTATAAAATTAAAACTGGAAGTCTGCTGGGTCTGCTCCTATTCTCCAGATAAACACTCCTACAGTTTATGGTATGTCCTTCCTGACTTTGAGTTTTCTTGAAAGTTCCATCAAATGCCGTGATGCAGGGCTGCTCACATCTACAGCCGTGACGGTATATGGTACAGTTTGTGGTCACACTAACTCATTCCAGCCAGGAAAGCCCTCCAAGCTCGAGGCCTAATTCTCAGTCTCTCTGCCTCTTTTTTTTTTAATTTTTAATTAAAGTATAGTTGATTTACAATGTTGTGTTAATTTCTGGTGTACAGCATAGTGATTCAGTTTTTTTAATATGTATAAATATATATATATATATATATATATATATATATATATATATATATATATTCCTTTTCATAGTCCCTTTCAATATAGGCTATTATGAGGTACTGAATATAGTTCCCTGTGCTACAGAGTAGGACCTTGCTGTTTATCTATTTTATATAGAGTAGTTAGTATTTGTGAATCCTGAACTCCCACTTTATCCCACTACCCTGTGCACCCTGGTAACTGCAAGTTTCTTTTCTAAGTTTCTCTGCCTCTCTCTTGATATGAGCCTCTAGCCCTCTCTCTGTGCTCCTTCTCACACCAGTTTTAGTTTCCAGTTCCCTTTGTTTAGAAGACAAAAAATCAAATTGATGATAAGAGTAGCCTACTAGGATGGCCATCTCAGCTACATCAGATATATGATGTATCTACTGGGCCCGGAGGCCTAATGAAGGCCTCATGAGGCTCTGAGATGTGGGTTGAATTAGTTCTCTTTTCTGAGCCTGTTTCTTCTTCTGTGAAATGAGGATTCATAGCCCAGCCCTGACCCCCTCTTCCTTCTCCAGGATGGGATGATGGGAATCACATGGAGGACATGGTCCTTTGTAAAATGTGAGGGATTACTGCAGTCGGGGACACACACCAAGCATCCGGTTATCTGTTTATTTTCCTTCTTTCTCATTTGCACCGTTAATGAAGAATCCAGGGTTGACTCCCAGCATCTGTTATCTGGCAGGACTTTGGATCAGAGCTGTGCAGCTCCTCCTGCGAACATGGAGATGGGCCAAGGGCAAACCTGTAAGGGCCTCGAAGATACTGCTCCCTCCCCGGAAGCTGGTGTGCTTTGAAATGTTTTGTCAAATCTCCATCCCACTCTTGGAAGATTTGAGCCCAAAGAATATAGGGCTGTTGTTTTCACCCACCCCTTCCTCCTGCCCCAGCTGCAGGATTTCTGTCTCATATCCACCCTCCTACTCCCTTTCCTCTCCTCTTACCCAGACCCACACTTGTAGGGGACCTTTTGCCCCGAGTTTCAGCAGGAAACACAATCAGCAACCAGATGTCTGACTTTTTCACCCCGTTGGCAAACATCAGCCATCTTCCCTGTAAACTTCCGGCCTTTCCTCTCTGTTAGATCTTTCAGCTTCTTCACGCCCCATCTCCTGTAGCTCATACACATGAACACCCTCTGGAGGAGAAACAAAAGGTAGCCTGCAAAGTCCTGCAAACGTGCCGACTATTTATATACCCTCTTCAGGAAGTGAGTGCTGCTGGATGTCGGATGAGGTGGGGGTGGGGACGGTAGCCGTTCAACTCTTGGAGTCATTTGGTCTATCTCTAAATTCGGATCCAATGAAGAATACGTGGCCTGGATCAAAGACAGAGATAATTAAATGAATTTGCAACTTAAAATCACATACAGAAGAAAATCAATTACCATCAAAGAGTTTGGGTGTGAAAGAATAATAGGTAAGGCAGCTTTCACAGCTTGCAGGAAAATGAGAGACCCAGATCTTCTCTGATGCAAAGCAGAGGGCTTTGCAACTGGGAGACCTTAGGGAGCTGCTCAGCCAATTCATTCCCTTTACAGGTGGAGAAACTGAGGCTCTGCCCAGTTAGGAGGACTGGCTCCAGGTCCCTTGGTTGATGGCAGCTCAAAAGGCCCACTTTTGGCTCTTCTGACACCTCTTTTGAGGTGTTTCTGGTAAAGCAGTGGCAGTCAAAGGTCTGGACTTGGTCTGCCTACTCTGTCTGCCTCCTGTCCTCCTGCTCTTGGAATGGTCGTATATGTCTCGCACTCTGACCTCCAGCCCCCTGCCATGTTGCAGCAGCAGTAGTAGGGATGGGGCTTTTCTCATCTGTGTCCACCAGCCATCCAATAAACACCTTGAGGGGAAGGAGAAGCAGAAGCCTTTTTTGTTCGTTTGTTTACACCCCGAGAAGACTGGTTTTCAAGTCAGCATCCTTGGACTATCTCTACGCCATAAGGAGCAAGTGTTTCCCAAAGAAATCCATGAAAAGCAAGCAGGTTATCGCAGGAAGCAAGCCTTTCAAATGGGATTTGAAGGAATTTCCACCCAGTTGCACACAGTCCTGTGCCCCCACTCCACTTTCCCACAGACGTGTGTGTTCACTGGTGCCCATCCCCACCCTCCATCCCTGGGCGTGTGACTCTGGTCAGGTTTGTCCTCTCTATGCCTTAGTTTCTTTACCTGTAAGAGGGGGATGATAGTTCATGTTTTATAGAGTTGCATGGAGGTTACGTGAAATGAAGGCGGTCACACTCAGCATGGGGTAGATGTTTAATAAAATGTAGCTCTCTTCCAGACTGCTTCCCTCCGTAACAGACGCCGTGGGTCCCCCCAGGACAGTGGGTGCTTCTTCCGCAAGCGCTATAGCTCTCAGTCTCCTCCCTCGCCTGCATCTTTGTTCCGCCGCTGCAGCTGCCTCCAGCGAGGAGGGCTGATGTGGGCCCTGAAGGATGTGTTCAACCTGTCTAGGTTGCCAGGGGTCCTCATCCCGTCTCTCCCGGACCCCCGACCAAGGGCTCTATCGCTGCGGTTTCTAATTGTTCATTTCACAAAAACTGAAACTTTCTTCTTAAAAAAGAAAGAAAGAAATAAAGAAACCAGGGCCCCAGCATTAATGTAAACGATCCCAAGGCATGCCTGTTAGCTTTGGGCCCAGAACAATACGTTAATTGAAAATGGTAATGAGAAAAAGCAGCTGACACTCATAAGCCCATGGGCCAATAAGCAGTTCAATTGCTGGGCAGTGGGTGAGAGCCAGGCTTTCTAGCCAACCAAGATGTCAGTGGCTTCTGAAAATACTTGCCCAAGGAATACCAGGCTGCCAGCAGGGGCCAAGCTTGTCTACAGATCCTGTCACCTGGCTGGGAGCCACCTGTGATGGCCAAGTGCCCAGGGCTTCAAGTCCTGAGGAAATTCTGTGCTTTGGCGAAATATCTGAGACCTAAAGATGAACACTCACCAGGGGTGTCAGGTGAGAAACCCCAAAGTCAAGGGACTTGCTTCATGGATTTCTTTGGGTGCATCTCTGGACCTCATTTTCCCCATCTATCAGATAAGCACATTAATATCTGTCCTCCCAGACTCCCAGCCTTGCTTTGTTTGCACATCAAATGAGATGATATACTTGGAACATTCTATAAAATGAGAGACGTGATGTGCAGATAGGTGAGCATGGCGGAGTGAGCTGAGGGATCAGACTGCCTGCTTCACTCAGGTTAGACTCCGAAAATAATTCATACCTCATTAGATTGATAGGAGAATTAAGCTGTGTGTGTATATGTATATGTGTGTGTATGTATATTTATATAATACATATATAAAAATATGTATTATATATAAGTATATATAAAACATATATTAAATGTATTTGGAATGGTACTGAATCAATGTGAACTATTGTATGATGTGAATTATTATTTTCAGGGCTCCCTTGTCTTGTAAAGCTTATGGCCAGAGGCCCAGGATGGGCTTATACTTTGCTTCTTTTTCTAATCTTTTCTGGTTACATGGATCAAATACTCATTCTTCCCGCAGCAGCCCTGCATCATACAGAGATGGGCAGGCTGAGTAGACAGAGCAGTGGAGGATTTTAAAGACACAATGGTTCACAACGCAGCTGATATCTAACCAATCAAGATGCCATTTCTTTCCAGAACCTGACAATCACACTGCACTGCAGGCTCACGGCAAGTTTGTACACTTGCAGAGCCAAACAACAGTGTAATAGAATCTTCAGTGAGCCTTGGACCATTTATCTGGATAACTGATGGAGTCCAGGGCACAGGAAACTGGGAATAGTGATTGAGTGTGTGTGTGTTTTGAGCGGGGTGGTGGGGTGCAGAACATCCAGTAAGAAAAAATGGTGAGCATCTTGGATAGGAGAGAGGACACAGGGCTCTCCCTGCCTACCTGTCTGTCTGTCTGTCTTTCTCCATCCTGCTCGTGTCTGTCTCTCAGGGTTTCTCAGAAGTTTCTTTGGACCTTCTCGTTCCTCGTGTGCAGTCTCACCTGGGGCTTCATGACAGGTGCTGAATGATGTCGCTCATACTGTGCTGAGCACAAATCCCATGGCAAGTTCAGGAACCGGGTCCGTGTAACTGTGTCTTAGCACATCCTTCAGTAAAGCCAAGGACAATCTTAAAGCACGACTGAGTAATTCACACACTGCCAGGAGGAGTGAAAACTGGCACAGCCTTCTGAGAGCACAATTTGGCAGTATTTCAAGACTCAGGATGCACCTACCCTTTAACCGAGCTTTTACTTCGAGAAATCTGTCTTGTGGAGAAACAAGCAGATGCCTGCACAGAGGCAGAGGCACAAAACTGGTGATGCAGCAAGCCAGTTGAGGAAAGGAATCAGAAACAGCCCATGTGCCCATCTCAACTTGCAAAGCTGTGAGGATGCTCACTATACCATGCTTGGAATCACAGAAAAGGGAGAGAGAGTACATGCAAAATCCATTCACAGAAGCTGTTTAAAATATTGAGGTGATTTAGTGTATAGAATAGAGTGGCACAGGAAGGTTCCCACTGTGTATTTAGTAGAAAACTAGATTGTGAAATATTAAATACAGTGGAGTTCCTTGTGTTAGCATATGCATAGAGACAAGATCTGGATGAATACACCAGGAACTGTTAACGGCTGTCACCTTGATGGGGGAGGTGGGGAGAATACAGGAGATTTGCACTTTCCTCACTATTTCTTTCTATAATGCTTGACTCCTTCAAGATGAAGATATATGAATTTTGAATTTAAAAAAAAACAGTAAAGATGATTCAGGAAATGCACATCAAAAAACCTGAGGGTAGATAAATCTAAGGGGCCTTGGGGCATTCAGCTAGGTTGGAGGGTTGGTTTGCAGTTTCAAGGATCTGGAGAGGTGGTTTGATTTGGGCTCTTTGGTGAGATCTTTGGTAAGCAGTGGTCCAGTTTTCCTAGACCTGGAGCACGGGCAGCTCAAGGATCTGTTCCCCGACTGAGGACAGCAAACGCCAATCAGCTTCAGAGCAGAGGAGCAGCTAGTCAGGTCTGGATGCCAGGACAGCCCCCTCCCCTTCCCTCCCATGGGGCTGGCAGGGAGTCTAAGGTCAGAGCCACCTCCCCCAGGGTGCAGATCTGGGTTGGAGCCAGCCAGGAGGGAAGGGCTTCCTGAGGACCTGATTCATCTCGCAGGGTGGGAACTCAGCACAGCAGCTCTTCCCTTCTTCCCTTCCTCCCAGAGGCCCAGAAAAACTTTCGTGTTTCCCCTTATGACTCTCTAATTCTTAAAACTTTGGTTCTAGGTGAGCTAGACTGATCGTACAGTGGGGACTGTCAGTTCTGGGAACCAGATGACTGGGCAGGCTCTGCTCGTGGCTCCTCATGTTCTGGGGGTTCTCGCCGCCAAGGGGGCCTCCTCCCCAGCAAAGCATCATCAAAACTCTAGAACTACCACTGCCTGAGCTTGAGGAACAGAGCACATACTTCTCTTGATTCCATAAGATAACTGGACATATAGAAAAGGTGGCATGTCCTTTGGTCTCTGAGAGCTTTCATCATTTTACTATATATTTCTGAGGAAAAGTCAGAACTCTCACATGAGGCTTTTTGACATTAAGATTTATGGAGGTGAGATGGGGAAGTGTGGGTTGTCATGTGAACTACCCTCAAACATTAAAAAAGTCATCCCACAGAAAAGGGCATTAGATCCTTCTTTGGATTTCCAGAACATTTGTTTCCCTATCCTGATGGGTGTGAGTCATGGGGAAGGGGAACACATGCTGTGGATCAGTGGGAGCATCCAGGGGTGCTGGTGAACATCAACAGATGTGTCTAACTTCATGGGGCTTACAGACTAACAAGGGAGATGACTGTCAATCAGCACCCTGAGTATATAATAACATAGAAATCACCATCCTGAGTATATTATAGCAAAGGGATGGATGTGCTCTGAAAGAGGAAACAAGTTCTATGGAAACCTAGAACGAAGGAATCCCTTTAGTCTGGGCTTCAGGAAGGGCTCTCTTAAGGAATTGATGCTGAGATCTGAGAGGTGAGTAAGAGTGGACAAGGGTGGAGGCATTTGGGGATGGAACACTCTGGTAGACCCTCTAGTTGGAGAGGATGGAGAAAATGGAGAGAAGTGGACAGGGCTGGGAAGGGGGCAGTGAGAGAGGGAAAAGAAATGATTTTTATGGAGATACACGTGACTACCAGCACCACTACCCCCTACACACACACACACACACACACACACACTCATGCACGCATACACTCAGGGCCTCTGAATATCTTACTTGGAAATAGATGGAGGATGAACTTTTCAAGACTGAAGTATCTCTCACAGAGCTGGACCCCTCCTTTTACTAACTATCCATTCCTTTACTGAGGGAGAGAGTTAAGAGTTGAATTGACTCAAGTGCCTGCAAGGGAACCCTCCTACATTGTTGGTGGGAATGTAGTTTGGTTCAGCCATTATGGAAAACAGTATGGATCGAGCAGTCCTACTCCTGGGTATATATCCAAAGGGAATCTTAATTCAGAAATACACATACACCCCAATGTTCATAGCAGCACTATTTACAATAGCCAAGACGTGGAAACAACCTAAATGTCCACTGACAGATGACTGGATAAAGAAGCTGTGGTATATTTATACAATGGAATACTACTCAGCCATTAAAAGAATAAAATAATGCCATTTGCAGCAACATGGATGGGCCTGGAGATCGTCATTCTACATGAAGTCAGAAAGAGAAAGAAAAACACTATATGATATCACTCATATGTGGAATCTAAAAAAAAAAAAGATACAAATGAACTCATTTATAAAACAGAAACAGACTCACAGATGTAGAAATCTTACAGTTACTAGAGGGTGAAATGGGTAGGAAGGGATAAATTGGGAGTTCAAGATTTGCAGATACTAAATACTGTATATATAATAGATAAACAGCAAGTGTCTTCTGTATAGCACAGGGAACTGTGTTCAATATCCTGTAGTAACTTAAAATGAAAAAGAATATGAAAAGGAATATATGTATGTATATGTATGACTGAAACATTGCTGTACACCAGAAACTGACACAATATTAAAAACTGACCATAATTTTTTAAAAAATGAGAAATCAAGATGAAGAGGCTCTGAAATGAATATGGTAAAAAATATACACTTGACAGTCTAGTTTTAATCTTTGTCCTTTTTACTGGACAGGAACCTGACATGCCAGACTGTCTGGTTCCATCCTGTGCACTCCTTGTCTGGACTCCTGGGCCTTCTTCCTTCCTCAGGAAATGTGGGCTGTTGCCCATGGGCTCAGTCTCCCAGATCCTTTCCCTCTTGAACCCAAAGGGCTCCCAACTCAAAGCCTCACGGATTTTCCCTCTGCCAACATTCCTCTAAGCCTTGCAGACCCTGGTTCCTTTCCTCCTGGTGGACTCTAAACACCCTCTTCCTGACACCACTTGTGCCCGACCTCCACCCTTCTCTGAGCCACAGAGACCTCCTCACTCTCACCTCCTGAATTCTAAGTCTGCTTTCCCCTCACACGGTTCTCCTTCCTGACCCAATGCTTACTCCACCATTTTATTTTCTTTGTCCCAGATCAAACTCGAAGGCCCCTCTGACCAATTCCCCCCAGACTCTGAGTAACAGGAGGGGAATAGGAAGGACTCTCTCAAGCCCCCTGGACCTTCACTACCCAGGCTGGCCCTGCCTTCTTTCTCTGCACATCTTCCTCAGTGGCCAACCTCCCGTCAGATCCAAAGAGCCACCCAGGCAAGAAAAGGTGCCGTTAGTATCTGAAGACACCTTCATGGAACTGGAGTCTTGGAGCTGTTTGGCCTGAGGAGTGGTACAGCAGAAGGCCTGGCCTGGGGGTAGAAAGCGCTTCTCTGTGAGTTCTGCTTCAGAGGAGCCAGTATCTCCCACAGAGACCTTCCAACGCACAGGTAGCTTCCTGGTCTGCCCTCTTCATTCATGGTTCATGGACCACCATGGGTCGGCTCTCCCTGTTGAGGTTGTGAGATGATCAGACTGGAATGAGACCATGGTCATGTGGGTTTCTGGAAGATGAAATAAAATAGAAGATGTCCATGTGCAAAAGTGCCCAAAGCTCTGCACACAGCATGGGCCCCACCTCGTAGAGAGCCTGGAGAGAGCCCGCACCTCCAGGTGAGCTGCAAGCCAGTGGGCGGGCAGGCCCTTGGGTCCCCTTCCCCAGGCCAGAGAGGATGAGGAAAACTTGACCTCACCCACAGTCGAGTCCTACCCCAGCTGCAGGGAAAGGGCAAGTGAATGTAGTATCTTTATTTCTCTTTTGGGGACAGCACCATCCCTTAGGGGCCCTGTCACTCTACTGTCATTTCAACTGTGGCAAGAACTCTCCTCCAGGTTCAGAGGTGAGTGAAGCGCCATTTCCAATGCTTTCATAAAGGGAAGGTCTACATAATTCACCCTACGATCTTGAACCAGGCTGTTTACTCCTAGGGCCTTTCTAGATCCCTCAAGAGGAGAGGAACCCCTACACACACATACACACACCAAGAAACCAATCTCTACAGTAAAAACTTGTAGAAATGGAATTGTTTTACCTATTAATTTGGGGTGTCCTGTCTAGATTTTTCCCTCAAGGTAATAAGAGCAAAAATTGCCTTTTGTATATTTTACATTAGGACTCAATTAACAAACATTTACCGTGGGTTGGCTATGCACCACTACATACCAGGCACCGCAGCAAAGAATTGGACAGATGTGTCGCTACCCTTCCCTGGGTAGCCCTGGGACCAGAGTGACTTTATGGCTTGCCATATCCCTTGCCACACTGCATGGCCTGACAGCCTTGCAATATGCTTCCTTTACCATGGGTAGCTCAAGTTCATCCTTCCCTTTCAGTTTTAAGGGGTAAGAACAATCCAAGGGTGTGGATGAGGAATGGGTTTCTCTCTGCGTGTTTGTCCTCATTGTGTGCTGTGTAGATAAAAAAAAAAAAGGACCTCTTTGGTTCCTCTTTAAGGCTGTTATGAGTCTCTAGAGGTGGCAGCTAGAAACCACTCAGCACGGAAACCTGTGTGTACCGTCTGTTTGCCTGATACGCTCATGTAGCTGTGGCACATTAGCCTGCTGTTGAAATTGTTCATGCATCCTGGCAGTTTCAGAATCGTTAGGGTCCTTAAGGTGACCTATCCCAGCCAGGTAAAGGCATGGTCTGTTTGTGAGTCAATGATAATCGCCAGCACCACTGAACCTTTCAGGAGTCAATGCAGGTGTGGGTGCTTGGGAGTCTGGGTGCCTCTGGTTACTCCAGTTTGTTTATGGCTATGTCAAAATTGCAAAAACGACAAAAGCAAGCAAGGAGTGAGTGTACCTATTTCCCTGAGGTTGGTTATAGACCTCAAAGATGAATTCCAGTCATGTGATGCTGAGTAGAGAGAGGAAAACGATTTTGCAGTTGAAAAGTTTAGCTCAGGCAATGCTGATCAAAAGAATAAAGGGGGTGTTTTGGGTCCATCTTAGTTGGGCAGACTAGAGATGGAGCGATTTACGTCTGTCTTCCTGACTTGACTGCATTCCATGTGAGCAGGGGCCCTGCCTGCTTTTGTGCTCTAAGGCATTCCCAGTGTCTAGCCCAAGTCCTGGCACATAGCCAGCCCTCCATAAATGTTAGTTGAGTGAATCAATGAATCAGAAAGGAGGTTTCCATCATGAAGGCAGAGATCAGGATAGACAACTGACTAAAGGAAGAGATAAGGAGGGAGGGTCAAGGAGAGAGGCAAGTGTTGATATCTTTATCTCTGAATATCCTTATTTTTCACGAATAAATAGGACAATATATGGGATGATTTCCTTACCATTACGGTGCCTGGCGTGTAATAGAAACTTATCCAGCAATCATAAGCAAGTAAAATAAATATTTTAACCTATATGACAAATAGACTTCTTTCCTGTGGTCCTAAACACCAGAAGCCTGCCCAGATGGTTTTTGACATCATAGCCAGGACCACATTGGAGCTCAGACATCTTGTTTTTAGCAGGGGGCCCCCACTACTTGGTCCATGACACACTCAAGGCAGGCGACTTTGCTGACTTCATACCTCATTTTTAAAAGGTTTTTAGCACATAGTGAACTCTGGTTTTTAGCACATAATGTGACAGTGCTCTTGCCAAAACAGGTTTGTGGAGGCAGCACAGATGAGATCAACCCTCTCCTGGGCTGCTTACCACAGCTCCTCTCTGCAGTGGAAACATTACACGACATGACTTGGGTAGCCAGAGTTGACTTAGAGGAGCTTAACTGATTTGATTCATCAGTTCAGATCACCTTTAATGTGGCACATTAGTAATGCCACCATATTGTAAATGATACAGCCACAGAGGCATTAGTCATTATACAAATAGAATTAATAGGTTTCAGTACACTTCAAGATAAACATGTTGGAACAGTAACTCCATTCACCCAGGGCCTTTTGAGCTTGCTCAGGGCCCTTACCTGACTGTTAGAATAAACACAGAATTTTATGACCTACTTGCTCTGTGTGACTTCACCATCACCAAAGGACACATATTCAGTTTAAAAACTGCAGTTGTGTGCAGCGACATATTCATTCATTCATTCGTTCTTTCTTTCTTTCTTTCTTTTAGTAACCGGGTTATTTTCCCAGCTCAGTTCATACAATACTGTGGTTCCTTGACTATTATCATAAGATTCACAAGAACCGTTTTGCTGGGGTGATGAAAGACTTTAGACTCTTTCAATAAATCAAGTGAGCAGGCAGTATCGCATAGTGGTTAGGAATTTGGGCATCAGACTCGACAGATTTGAATTCTAGTTCCATTACTGACGATCTGTATAAACCCAGGAACTGCTGTCACTTCTCTGAGTCTCCATTTCCTTATTGTAAAGTGGCTGTGAAACCCCTTACCCCCCACCATCTCTCCATTGCATATCTCTTCCTTCTTATGTACCTCTCATGGGGCCAAGAATTAAGTAGAGATCGGTGAGGACCAGGCAGGAGAGGCATTTAAGTTGGCCTGAGAGGGAAAGATGGGACAGGCTGCGGGAGGGGCCATTTCCTACAGAGGTTACTGTGACAGCAAAGGTGTGCTGATGGGAATGTGATGGTGAGTTGGGAGGAGCGGGGACAGCAAAGAGACCAGCTTGTGGACTGGGAACAGGCGGATAGTAGGAGGAGTTAGAGGGACAGGGTTGTGGAAAGCAGAGAAAGCAAGATGTTACAAAGCATGCAGAATGAGGAATGGGGCCTAGGTACAAAATATTTCAACCAAATTCTGTTATTTCTCTCAACCAGCAGCAAAGCATTTTGCCAATGTCAGTTCTTTAAAAAAAGGCACCCTCCAAGATGGAATTAGAAATATTTCCAGGAGTTGTAACCCCAAGCAGGCTGTAGATACATGTGCCTTCACCACAGCGAGTTCCTTAATCTGTGCCTTAGATTCTTCATTTAGAAAAAGGAGGATGATAGTGTTAGTAATAGCAACTACATTGTAAGTTGACTGTGGTGTTTAATAAAATATATAAAGCATACTGCTCTGTACTTAGCATAAAGTATGTGTTTGATCAATATTAGCTTTTATCATTATATGTATGAAGAGAGAGACGTCTGGCAAGATGGTCCATCACTTGTTAACCATGGTTATTTCTGTTTGTGTGATTTCAAGTAATTTTTACTCTTTTTGTGCCATGCACTGTTTTTATAAAAACTGTAAAGCTATTTTTTTAACTTCATACTTAGCAATAAAACATTTCAGGAGGTGTAGTTTAGGGGGATCTAACTCTGCCTGAAACTACCTTACAAATGATCAGACTGAATAGTTTAATCATCTAACACTAAAAGCTCCATTTCAGAAAAGGGTCTTTGTTTCACATTCTCCATGATTGAGTAGTCTATGATACGTGGAAGCTTTTTACAAAACAAGGGATCCTCAAAGGTATGAAAAGTCTCCTCCATTATAAACAGTTGGGCTGACAGCTTTGAAATGACAGATTTTGATTTTCTGGTTTCTGATTCTTCCATCCAGTATGCAAGGATCTTGAAGACAGAAGACAAGCAAACATCCTCCTGGAGACTGTGAGCTTCACCACAGTAAAGAAAATGCCACTCACTTCTGTAGTCCCAGTACTTGGCCCAATGCCAGGGACACAGTAAGTACTACATAAGTATTTAGGTTGAATAAATAAGTGAATGAATGAATGCTAAACCTAGGGGCTGAGTTTTGCTTGCAAAGTGGGAGCAATGACACCCTACTACATATTAAAATTTGACTAGGAAATTTTTAAAAATTAAATGCAAATAAAGGGATTTTTCTAGGAGCAAATGTAAAACCAGAATTGAAGCAGAAAATCTAGTGACTGTTTATTGAAGGCCTACAGCACTCCAGGCCCTGATCTAAGTGTTGAGGATTCAACTATGAAGAAGAGCTTAATTCCAGTGGGGAATATAAACTTTGATCAAGTCATGACATGTGAGAAGAGAGTCCCACGTGGGAAAGGGCTGGATGCTTTGGAAGTGTATACTGGGGGGACCCAATCTAGACAGAGTGGAGGGGCAGTTAGAGTGGAGGTAGCAGAGAAAGCTTTTGTAAGGAAGTGACCTTTAAGCTGAGACTTCGGTTGATAAGGAGTGAGACAGGTGAGGAGTGGTGGGCAAGGCCTTTCAGAAGTTACCAAGGTGGAGAGCAAGAACAAGCAGAGGGAACCACAGGCATAAAGCCCTAAGTTGGGGAGTAGCTTGTGGCATGTGAGGAACAGAAAGAAGGCTAGTGTTTGCAAGGTCCATGTGAGAGTGCTGGTGCCGTGGCAGGGACCGTGTCACCTAGGACAGGGCCATGATAAAGGTCCGGATTTTATCCCAAATGCAATAGGAAGACCTTGAAGAGCTTTACTTTGAGAGTTACCATAACCTTATTTCCATTTTCAACATGTAATGTCTGTTGGGTGACAAAGAGATAGGAGCAGGGCTGAGTGGAAGCAGACGATAGTCCATGTGAAAAGTGAACTAGGATGTGGACCTGATTATCCGTGGACAGTAGACAGGGAGAGAAGTGGAGAGAGTTAAGATACAGCTTGCCGGCAGGACTGATCAGACTTGATGCTGGACTGAAAGTGGAAGGACAACCTGATTTAACCCTGACTACTCCGTGCAAACAGCAGCCACTGTTGCTCCTCCTCCCAACACTCTTTCCCCCAAATCCCATTCATGGTGTCCTTTTTCTACCAAGTGCTCATTACCATGTGATGTACTAACTTTTACCCGATTTCATAATTTAACAAATGATCTGTTTACTCTCTGAGAGCTGGGGCTTTTGTCTCTTTTGTTTGTCTTTTTCCCAGTGCCCCAAACTATGCTTGATGCATAATCGGCCTTCAATAAATATCTGTCACATTATTGAGAGATGGAGTTAATAAGTGAATAAATAAATGAGGGTGAGAGATCAGGAGAACTGAAGGATGTTTTAGTTGGCTACTGTAGCATAATAAACAACCCCGGAATCTCAGTTCTCAGTTTGTTATCCCCAAAACAAACATTACTTTTTCTCACTTACGAGTCTGTGAATGCACTTAGGTAGCTGAGCTTCAGGCTGCAGGTCTGTTGAGCGAGGCTCCAGTCTGAGCTGGAATCAGTTCTGCCCTATGTGTGTTTTCATCCTCCTCGGACCAAGGGCTACCTGGGGTCTTTTCTTCTAATGGCAGATGGCTAAAGCACATAAGACCAAGCCAAATCACTAAGTACATCTGAAGACTGATGCTCATGTCATGTCTGCTTTTCAAAGCCAACATGGCCAAAGTCAATATCAAAGGAGCAAAGATGTTTACTCCACCTTTTCTAAGGGAAGTTACTGCAGAGTCACGTGGCAAAGGGCATGGATATATAGTGTGTACTCCTTCCACAAGAGGGAGGGAGTGAATATTTAGAACAATAATCCAATCTATCGTAGATGATTGTCAGGTGTGAGCAACTATGTGGCCAGAGCTGCCATTCATCAGTATGGTGAAGACTGGAGCAGGACCAGAGTAGGCAGGAAGAATGACAAACAGCAGGGGTTCACAGTTGGACCTGCTAAATCCAGTCAGACTGCCAAGGGCAGATATTACAAGTGGCAGACACGTAACGAGCTTAAACTGGAGCTGAATATATAGGCTGATGTAATTGGGAAGTCTAAGGAGAATCTTTAGATCTTCAGGTACAAACAGATCAAGAGATTTGGTCAGGGCACTGTCCTCTATACCTCAGCTCAGTGCCTCTCTTTTGGCTTCATTTTCAAGCAAACTCCCTCTACATGGTGGCAAGATGGCCCCTGGGAGCCTCAGAATCACCCTGAGCTTAGCAATGACAGTAAGAAGGAATACTTTTCTCTCTCAGCATCCATATATCAGTCTAAGAGATGACACACGTTACTTTGCTTGAGTCATATGCCCATCCATGAACCAATCACAGTGGCCTGGCTAGTGGGGAACTATGATAACTTCCTCAGTCATGTACCCGTCTCTGGGTGGGGTGTCTAGTTCTGTGGTTAAATAGAAAAGGAACGTTATCACAAGGAAAGCAGGAGAAAGGGGATTGGAAAGTAGGGCAGACAGACAGACAAAATCCACAACTACTGCAGTCCAGCAGAGATGTTAAGAAGCTAGTTCAAGGGCCTGGAGTTCATTACCCAAGTCCAAGATGGAAATAGAAATTTGGGAATTGTCTGCATAGATAGTACCAGGGGCCTGAGAGTGGATGAGATGACCTATTAAAGTAAGAAGAGAAGGGAGTCTCCTGTCTAGTAAAATGAATATATGTTTTACATAACAAGGGAATTTGCTAAGAATATTTTATGGATTGCTGGAGAAGATGCATGTTTTTAAAACAAACACTTAAATAATCATTTACTATGTGCCAGGCACTGTTCTAAGCGCCTAACAAGTCTCTATTCATTTAACCCTCATAATAATTCTATTAAGTAGATACTACTGTTATCTGCATTTTACAGATGACAAGACCGAGACATAGATTGGCTAAGAAATTTGTGCAAGGTCACATACATGGTAAGCAAGACAGTCTGTATTCAAACCAGGAAGTCTAGCTTCAGAGTTCTCACAACTAAGATTTTATCCAGTTAAAGGACATCCTGGAGAAGGAGAAGTTTCTGTCTCCTTTCCCTCTCCCCAGTTCCATAACACTTCCAGATTTTCACCTGCCGCTCTGGATTTGCGGCAGAGTGTACATGTGGTTTGGCTCATCTGAGACTACATGTCTGAGGATGAAAACTGAGAATGTAGAACTGGGGAGGTCAGCTGAGTTAACTTGGAGGGTGTTTGCCGGCAGGAGGAACAGATGCTGCTTAAGTCAGGAAGAAATGAGCGTTCACTCCAAACCTTGCTTTAGAAAGCCTCTTTGTTTTATGACTCTGGGTGCAAGCAACTCTTTTAATTTTGTGTTTTGGATTACAGCCATAGGAGGCTTTCTTTAATGTAGCAGATGGCTGGAGACAGGCAAGCCCGGTTCCTACGCTCTACATCAAGCAGCTTTCCCTAGAGAGGAATCTCCCAATTATGTTGCTCTGAAAAAAAGAAGAAACAGTCACTTAAAATGGACACATTAAATTTACACCCCGTGTAAAGTAACCACTGCTTTAGACATCTGCAAACATTTGGAGGCGAGCAAATCTTTTGAGAGTCTGATGAAAGCTATAAGCTTTTTCTGCAGAAAATTTGTATGTAGGTTATATACAAAAACATGCATATTAATTCCAGGGGGCTCATGGAGTCTCTGATATGCATCCCTGAAGCTTCAAGGAGTCTCTGGCAGCGAGATTCCTGTGCTTGCAGTGGGGTTAGATGTTATTCCTTTCCTTTCCTTTTCCCTTTTTCAATACATTAAGAGTCTCGAGCTCTGTGTTAAGAACATAAAAGGCCTGTGGATTATTAAGGGATCAATTTCACACCAGAACACTCAAATTTTATTGGAAAAAAGTCCTTTCATATATAGGATAAAGTCACTATAGTGTATTTTCTGGTTAGCACAGAACCTTGGCTCATTCTGTTAAAAACTAACATGAAGTTTCTTTTGAAAATTATGGCATGGTGATTTTTTTTTCTCTCTGGGATCGTGGGGTATGTCTTTGCACATTATTTCTTTGGGACTTCACTCTTAGAACTTTTCTCTGTTTATCTCTGCCTCTTGCACTGTTTCCAATATTAAGAGTTGGAGGTGGGGCTAGTTTGTCAACTGAGGAACAGAATTTTCAGAACCTGAAACACAGCTTTCTTGTTTCCAGGATACTGTCCAGAGAAGTCACACAAACTTAGACATTTCTTCTTCTGATGTCCACTTGCCATGACTGTGTGAGGAAGGGAGAGGTCTCTGAAGTGGCTACCAGGGCCCCTTGTAGATCTCTGTGATGTCATTCACTAATGCTTTTACACTGGGTGACTCCTTCTAACATCACCACAATCTTCCAGTTCTATGGAGAATGCACTGATTAGTTATGGAAAAATACTCTGAGCTACAGCAAAGGGTGGAATTGAGATATATATTAAATATATTGAAATCAAAACCAATTTGCCTCAATTACTCTATATTTAAAAATATGGAAAGACTGAATTAATTACCCCAGTTCTTCTTGTTCTATATATGGTCCCACATTTCCTATAAATTGCTTCCTTAGTGGATCTGCAAAATTCAACATGGGAATAGGTAATAGATGAAACATTTAAGCTGGTTCTTTACGACAAATGAATAATTGATCCAGTTATTGGAAAACTTTAAAGAAAGGGCTCATTTTCTCCCTAAACATCAACTTAAATCAGATTTTCTGAACCTCAGCACTATTGATATTTTGGTTTGGATAATTCTCGGTACAAGGAGGCTGTCCTGTGTATCGTAGAATGTTTAGCAGCATCCCTGGCCTCTGCCCAGCAGATATCACTGACACCACCCTCCACCCTCCTAGATGTGACAACCAGGATTGCTCAAAAATGGTCAAATGTTCTCTGGGGAACATGGTCACCCCTACTTGAGAAGCACTGCCCTAAATTATCCAGATTAGGTCTGTTGATCAGTAAAATAGAGTACTGAAACTTCTTCTATTTGATCTTTCTGATCAGGTGAATGCTAAACTGAAAGAGCAGTTTGTCTTGTTTGATGCCCCACTGATTATATATACGTACCTGTTCAGATCATCTTGTTCTGCATTTGTTTTTCAATCCCATTTGATTGCCAAAACCAGGGACTTCCTTACTACATTCCCGTGTCTCTGACAGGCCTGTTCATTTGCTGTTTGAGAATCTTTCTGACTATATAGATCTTTCATGATCTGATTTTTGATACCGTTTAAGGTCTGGGTAATGTCTTAGTCCTTTGGGAGGAGTTTCCCTTCCTGTCCTCTATGTTATCATCTCTTCCAATTTAAGACCTAAGCTGAGCTTGCACAGCAACCTGGAGAGGTTGGAGTCTCTGGTTGATTTGATCAGTATTTGAACACATAGTTCAGGAAGCAAAACTGTTGGCTTTGAGATTACACATGAGATTGTCAGAAGGAATCCTGTAATCACAAATTGTTCTTTACATTTGTACAGTGACTGCAAGACAGCAAACAGTTTGTTTTGGGCAGGATTTTACTGGCTGTTTGAAGTGAGGAGTGGCTGTAGTGTACAAAATATTTAAACCAAATTGTTATGTCTCATAATGTTCCACAGAGCACGCTGCAAACATCAGTTCTGGAAAAAAGGCATCCTCCAAGGCAGGGTTATGGGCACTTCTGGGAGCTGTAAACTCATGCAGGCTCCAGAAATATGTGCCTTCCAAGGCCTGGAAACGTCTGAATTAACAACAAATAATCAGTGAGTGTGACAAAGAATTAAAGTACACAGACTTTACTTTCACAAAGTTTATGATGTAGTAAAGGGTTTTAAGACATAGACCTGAGATTGCAAACTGATGGCCAGCAGGCTAAATCAGACCATGGATTGTTTACTTGGCATGTGCAGGGTTGGCCTCCTGAATGTCTCAGAAAGAGAAAAAGAAAGAATGAAAAATTTGCTATACATGTAAAATTGAGGTTTTTACATTAAAATCCAGATTCCCAGCTGCATTTGAAAAATCAGATCTGCCAACACTAGGTCCTTATTCTCACTTTTCCTCACGGTTGACAGTTGCCTGGAGTGAACTAGTAGCTGCTCCCTTTGATCGGAGCAGGCCCTCTCTGGTTCCCCATCCTGGCTCTCTACACTCCCTACCATCTCTGTCCACACTTGAGATGACGATCCTTTGTGCAGAGACTTCTGCCACATTTATTACCTGTCTTCACTGTGGAAACACAGTGCTGAAGCCTGGAACAAAATGGCTGCTTCCCATTTGTGTTTCAGGTGAGATGACCCTGACTCAGGCCATGGTGGTAGCAATAGAAGCCATGAGAAATGGTCAGATTTGGGATATTCTTTGAAAGTAGAGTGAATAAGATTTCGTGATGTTCTGAATTAGGGAATGAGAGAGAGGATTTGAAAAGACTCAAATTTTGATTTTTAGTTGGATTAATTTATTATAAAAGTAAATCTGTAGTGGAATATTGGAAAACCAGTGTCGAACTTTTGAAATAAAAACAAAATTATTTAAAAGTTTTTCTTCACTAGTGCTCTCCTAAGTGGGTGCACCAGATGGTACCACTATCGTTTTCTGGGAAATGCTGACACTTTGGGGGATGGGGGTGGGAGGAGGGAAGGGGGAACATTGAGAAGAGCCCCAGTAACTAAGAGAAGAGAAATAGGCTCTTGCCCGGAGAGATGGAGTGAAGGGATCTCAGTCTGTGGGTGGCCCTTGTGCACCTCAGTGTCCCTACCAGTCCAGGAGGGTGTATCTTGAACTACTGGGGTCTCATTACATGGACAGTCCTACTTCGAGGAACTCCAAGGTCTGGCACCGCTAGAGGAGCTGGGGGACAGCAGAGGCTGCAAGATTTTCATGTGGGAGGGGTTTTAGGCCTGCACCCACTAAGAAGCTGTAAGATGTCCAGAAGCTTGTTCTGCAGCTTTTTTCACAGAAAGGCTCTCTTCACTCAGATTTATATTTCTATTACAAGCCGTTAAAAGTAGCAAAGTTGTATCTAAAGATGTTTTAATTTCCACTTTAAACAAAACTGAGAAAGTCCTCAACTGTCCATGTAGAGGATTCCTTTCTTATAATATGGGTTGATTTGGTTACTGGAGACTACTAGTGGCTATCGTGTGGTGGGAGCTAGCCGACTGCCACTCCTGGGCCTGGCCATGGACGAGAGAAGCCTCCGGCAGATCGGAAGCTGGAGTTCGCGGGCGCCGAGCCAAGCGCGGAGGCTTCCTTCAGCCGCCCCTTTCCTCGGTCCCGCAGCGGTCACTCGGTCGCTAGCGCGCATGCGCCGGCCCCGCGGCGTCCTCCCCGGCTTCGTCCCTCCTTCATCCGGGTCCTGGGCGAGCGGGCGCCGTGCGTGTGTCCCGCGGCCGCGCTGCTAATAAAGTTGCGCTGAGGGGAGCGCAGCAACGGCGCCGGGAGAGCGCGCGCCGCCGGCCCGTGAGTGAATGTGGGGCCTTGGGACGGGCGGGCGAGCAGGACTCGGGGCTGCAGGCTCTGCCCGGACGCGGTTCTGTCCTAGTGGCCGGACTCGGGCCGAGGCGGGGGCGTGCGGCCGCGGGCGGACCGGAAACCACCCGGGCCTGCGGGGTGGGAGGTAGGCCGAGTCCCGGCCTGCCCGAGTCCAGGCGGGCGGCAGTGGTGCGGCCAGTCCAGCTAAGGAGGCCGGGGCGTCCGGAGGCGGGGCCGAGGCTGGCTCTTGTCCCAGCGCCGCTGTTACCGCCCGGACTGTGGAGGGAGGCGTTCGGGACGCCCTCGAGGGGGATCCCTGGCCCCGCTTCTGTCTGGAGGAGCGGTTTGTTCTCCCTCATCTAAGCGCCACCGTCGATACACACTCCTGGTAGGATAACCGCGGTCGGCAGAGCAGCCTGGTCGGCTACGCTGCAAAGCCGTCCAGTGGCTTGATGAATCCTTGCCGCCGTCGCTTTGTGTTTCAAAGATAAGGATCCACCCTTATCGGTGGGAATTACACTCTGGGCAGTTGTGACCTGCTGCTGCACTCGGCTGGTAGTTAGACCTGATTTCTGCCACTTGCCATGCCAGTTTTCATCATTGTAAAGATTTCGTCTGCTCCATGTAAACTTCTGCCGTAAGAACAACTATAAGCAGTATATTTGCCTTCACCATATTCAACCCCTACCGGGGTCCTTCACGTCAATGTCATTACTCAGATTCATATTTCGGTTTCTCCCCATCCCCCTCTCTCTTTCCTCTCTTCCCCTTTCAGCTGCTGTTATTACGTGGAGTTTGGAGCCTAAGCTTTGAAAACTCCCATGTGGCGCCTGTCTTAAGTTGGAGCATGCTCAGTAGCCAAAACAGATTTTGGTTGGGGAAAAAAAAAAAAAAGCTGGGGCCAGGATAGTCGGGTGTTTGGACGGTTGCCCGCTTCCTAACAAAATGTTCCAATTCTGGTTTGGATGGCATTGGAGAGTGGAGCTGTAGGCCAGCCTAGGGGTGAGGAATGCCTGAACACCCGAGGCCAGATCTCAATCTTGATTGCAGAGACATTGTTTCCTGACCAGCTGGAGGTCTAGAGAGAGGGGGAAATAAAGCATTCCTGGCTGCCAGTGCGTTTACATGGGTGTGGTACTAAGTGTGTCTTGTTTACCTTATCTTTCTTTGGAAAAAGTTTTGAAGTCTGGTTGGGTTTGTCACATCATGCCTGTTGCCTAGCACCACCAAAAGTGTTCTTATCTAGCAACAGAGACTGGATAGGTGGAGGTTGTAGCTTGTCCTCACAGAAGTTGAGAGACGGGGGTACTTAAGTTGCTGTTTTTCAAATAATTTTTTTTTAGACTGGAATAGTTAAATTTCCTTAAATTATAGCACCGGAATTGCCCAGCGAGAATCAGTTTTTAATTTTAATTTGAAAGCTGAAAGTTTGAAAACCTTAGTCCCAGGAGATTAGTAACATTCCAAGTAGTTTAAAATTTCTGTTAGATACCAATGTTGTGGGGAAAACAATACCTAGACACAGTGTGGGAGTTTCACACTTACTAATCTGAATATTTTATGAAATTAGTGTGTTCCAAATTCTGTAAGTAAGTTATTTATAGATCTGACCAAATTATCTTACATTTTTTTTTTTACTACTTCTTTGGTAACTCCTCCTCCAAAGTGAATCCTAGATTACAAGAATAAAAAACAAGTCATAAGAGACACATTAACAAAATGTAATCTGCTAAAGGTTGTACATAGTATGTTTCAATTTTTTAAATTTGATTTTTATGATTGATTGCATGATTGTCTCTGTAGCATCCTCCTTTCTTCCTTCCCTGCATTGCTGCTTCCTCAGTGTGACCTTCCTTTTCACATAGCCGCTTTTTTTGCATACACTTTACCCGTTTATTTTTGTTAATAAAATCCATTCATCATTTATATTTCCATTTCTTTCAGTTGATCGCTGAAGTAGGCAATAAAAGTTAGATGAGCCTTCCCAACTGACTTTCCTCTTAGATTTTAAATGTATCCATATGATATGGTCTAGTTAAAAGGAAGAGGGGAATGGTGGACTGGAAAGGAAAAGGCTAAAATATTTTTGTAGATTCTGTACAGACTTGGTGGAATTATCTACTTGTCTGCTTCACTGTGGTAGGCGCCACAAAAATGGATAGATTGATATGTGTTGCATTTCTTTCCCCTCTGGCAAAGTCAGTTATTAATTTCAGTGGGAGACCATGGCAGAATGTTGTTGTTAATGAGGTTTGAATCAGATTGTTGTTTACTGGTTATGTAACACGTTGCTGGGAGTATTATTAAAAGTTGCCTTCTGTAGCAAGGTAGAAGCAAGTAAATTCTGCTTACCCTCTTCAGTGGGTTTTAATTCTTGGCTGAACCTGAAGGCACATTAGACTATAACCATAATTATACCTGGGCAGCCTGTCTGTTTCCTGTTTTCATCATGAACCCAAACATTATGATTTGCAGTGATGATCTTTTTTGTCCTTTGCGTTAAACCGAGGCAGTATGTTTTCTCTGAACTCAGATTTGTAACTTGGTCAAATCAGAGATAACTGGCTTCTTAGTGTTTTGAAGACTAGGCAGTAAAATACTAAACAGTTTTTCATTTCTTAGTAACTTAAGTTGGAATACTATCTTAAAAAAATCTATTTCACACATATTGTTTGATTGTTTTATGTAAATTTTAATGTTACTGGTAGTTTTTGAATCTTTGAATTAAGGAAGCCCTTTTTGTTTATGACTTATCAGTATTTATTCTTACCAGATGTATATGTTGGTTTAGGCAGTGAGCCACACATTTGGGTGCATTTCATAGCTGACTTGAGTACACTTTAGGATATAGCTGCCTTTATTCCCCTGGTTTATGTCTTCTCTGTTCTCTTTACTTCTAGAAGGGTCTATGTCACTTGTCTCTCTTTTTTTTGTTCTTTGTACTAAGCACAAAGAAGAAGCCAAAATAGTTTATTTCTTCAAATATCCAGTGGGATTGCTAGTATACTAATAAGGTCAAAGACATTGGAAAAGATTACTTTTTATAAGGGACAGTCTTATAAAAGAAAATCTTATAAGCAGCCTGAGGTCAGATGATTCTTATCTCCACCAGTCTGGATATTCTGGAGAAAAGATTGTCTAGGAGGATACCCAAGAAGGCTGCACAGAGCATTTATAGGATGCTTTCTTCACCAAAGAAGATGATGAATGATCCCACAAAGCCTATCAGTGTCTTTTTACACCTTGTTTTTCCACTTCCAAAGTTAATAGAATAATAGTAATTGAAATTGTTAGTATTGCATTATCCAGTTCATTGCCATTACCTAGAACTCTGGATCTGAGAAGTATGTTTACTAGTTGGAAGGTTAGGTTGTAAAATTTTTTTTTGAAGAAATGTTAAAAGCTTGATTATTGTTAGAACCAGCTAGTTTTTCAATCTCAAGGTCACTTATATACTCTAACAGCTTTTGTTGTTCACAACTTTGAACTGATGGGATAATTACAGAGTTATTAGGTTTTTCATAAATAATCAGCAAGTTCTGGACTCTGTAGCTTTGATATTTTCTTTGCCTTGGGCAGCTAGATGGGGACATTTTTGGCCCCATTCTAGTGGAGAGATGGTTTCAGCAACTTTTCTTCCAGCTTTTACTGTATACCTAGCTTGGTTGTGATAATATTTTAGAAGAAAGAAATCTTTATTAGGCAATGCTGTGTGTGCAATACTATAATTGTAATTCACTCTTAAAAGCTAGTTGTTAAAGTACATTTTGTAAACAAGGTTTGCTCTTGAATAATTTGGTATATCAGTCTCTGTAACATATATATAGCTTACAGACTGCTATACTCTGGAATTCTGAAAATGGCGTCATTTGTTGTGAAATTTTAACTGGATTTTTCTTTTTGGTTTCTGTATATATTGTTTTGTTATTACTGAGAATAATAGTAAGAAAAAAAACTAACATCACCTTCCCACCTTTCTCTGAGAATAGCAGCTGGAGGCCTATAAACAGTCTTAAACTTTTCAGATTTAACTGTGATCTAAGAACATGGCTGGTACTTTCCAGGCAAGTTTTGTTTTGTTCACTTTTGTTTTCATGATGTGTTAGGATCTGCCTACCATCCTATCTGGTAGGCTGTATAACTTGAGATCTAGTTATTCTGGTTTGTGTGTTCCCAAGAAAAGAGGGAGACTGCAGAAATATTTCAAAGCTAGTCTTTTGTTTTCTTTCCGTTTATTCACATCTTTCTGCCCACTGAGTGTCTACTTAACTCTCTGGCCATTTTCACTCTTTGGAGTTGAAAGTGTAAATTAAATGAATGATGACTAGAGCAAAAACGTACCCAAAGCCATATATATTCCCTTTTCTTCTAAGTAGGTGACTTGACCTCTGGGGTACACATGAGGTATCTGGAGAACATCTTCTTAAAGCATTGGACTATATATTGTGTACACAAGTGTGCTCCATAGACATATTTTGTAACATAGTGATTTTGTATCTGCCCCTGACGATTTTGTAATTTATAGGAAAGCGCTGTAAAGATTGACCGGCTCTGTGTCTATTCCTGTGCCTACAAGCCTATACAAGCATACTCAGACACATCTGGTAGCAATGTCGGAAATCTTGCTGGCTCTGTGGGGGTGAGTGCTACATCTAGATCAGGCTCTGCTTGATTAGAGGACTTAGAAGAGCAGGTGAGGTTTAAAGAGTGATTAAAAACTAGGAAACAAAAGTCTGGATGTGGGAGATAAAAAAGTAGAGACTTGTGTGGGCACAAAGAGACTAGGCAAGAGTATTATACTTGTAAGAAGTGTCAGGGATCATGAGTTCAGCTCTTGAACTCATGGCTTTCAAATCCACTTTGAGAACTTTGGATGTCTTTGGAAATAGGGAGACACAATTGGGGAAAGTGGTGATTTTAGTGTTTCTCTAGGAAAATGATTTTGGTACTCATGTGATTGGATTTCCTCTTTTTTTGTAGACGTTTCCATAAAGAATAGGATTTCTGAATCTAGGAGAGCTTTTGGGCAGATTTGCTCTTGGTTTCTTTCTCTTTTCTGCTTGCAATCATGGATGTGGCTTACACGTTCGGTAGTAATTGTATACTTGGATCTGGGATTGATTTGACAGTGTCTGAGTGATGAGTGTCTGCTCTTGCTGATACTTGGTGACTATTAATGTTAGAAACATAAGGGTAAGCTATTTTTAAAGCTTTACTTCCACCCACCACAAGAAATTACTTTCTCCCATTGCAGATGGTCCTAAGGGGCTTGGTTCTTAAATCTGCTGTAGGACCTGAGACCTTTGTTAAAAATATGGGAGGTGGGGCCCTATTCTCAAACCTAATGAACCTGAATTTTGTGGGATGGTTATGAGAAATTTGTTTCTTTAAAACCCCATCTTTTGTAATTCTTTTTTATAGGATTGGCTGAGGTGGTGGTGGGTTGTGACTTGTATGCACATTTATTTGTGTGGGTTGATGTGCTTAGATTTCATTTTGGCTGATAGTGTTGGATGAAATTTTTGGATTGGTTTGCTTGCCTTTTGTATTGAAGCAATTAGAGATGTTGGAGCAATTAGAGATATTGAATTTATTGTCTCCCCATTAGAGATGTTGGAAAAGAAAGTGAAGGAGCTATTTCTATGAATTTACCTCACCTCTGAAGTCTGGGCATGAGCAGTGTGTTGTCTATGTGTCTGTCTCTCTGATTAGGGAAGACTCTTGAGGGAGGCCTGTGTATGTGTTCATGGGAGTTGGTCAGGGGTCCCTACTCATGTAGCTTGAAGTAAGAACAGGACTTTTGGTTTGTTGATATTAATATAAGTTCATTTGAATGGAAGCCTGGTGAAGTTTAACAATATTTTATTCATACATTAAATATATGTAAAATGTAACTCCTGACCTTCCTTTAGCTTCCCTGTCAACCTTCCCCAAATCAGTTGATGACAAGTCCCATTCTTTTCTTTTGATAGCCCAGGCTGACATCTTGGAATCATTATTGCCTCCTCTGTTCTCACATTCCCCATGTCTCTTCCATCAGGAAATTTATTGTCTCCTGAAACGTGAAATTGTCTTCTTCTTACCATTCCACTGCTGTCACCCTCGTTGACGCCGTCTTCATCTCTTACCTAAATTACTGCAACTTTGGACTGGTCTCCCTGCTTTTACCTTTGCTGTGCACCCTACCCCTCCTCCCTGTTTATCCTCAACAAATCAACCAGAGAAATTCTTTAATAATATAAATCAGAAAATGACATATCTCCACTGAGAGCTCTCAGATGTCTGTGTTTCACTTATAGTGAAAAGCCAAAGCCCTTATCATACCCAGCATACCCAATCTGGAGCTCTTACCTGTTTTCCCCTTCTTCACTTATTCTCAGGCTTCATGGTCTTGCAGTTCCTTGAGTACTCCAGGCATGCTCCCACCTTGGGACATTCACATTTCCTGTTGCCTTTGTCTGTGATAGTTTCCTGCTAGATATCTGTCTGGTTGACTCTTTATTTCCTTGAAGTACTGACTCGGTGCCTTCTCAGTGGGTCTCAGCCCAACAACCCAATTTAAAATTACACGTCTCCTATAGCACTCCCAATCCAACTTCCTCTGCTTTGCTTTTCTCCATAGCATTTTTTACCTAACAAACTATACTCATCACTTATTTTGTATTTTGTCTGTCCCCTTCCTCTGAAATGTAAGCTACATGAGGACAGAGATTTTGGTCCCTTTTATTCACTTCTGTATTCCCAGCTCCTAGAACACTACCTCAATAAATAGACTTTTGAATGAATAACCTGAATGAATTTAGTAATTTCTCGAAATATGCTTAGTACTGTTTTTCAAAGATTACACTTCTAGTGGGAGAGACAAAAATCAAATAAACCAACTAAGAATTACAAATTGGTAGTACAGTGAAGGAAATGAATATAACGTTGGCTTAGAGGTTGGGAAAAACCTATTTTATATAGAGTTATGGGGTGACCAGGTAAGATCTCTGGGATGATAGGTAAAGCCGAAGCCTCAGTAATAAGAGACCTAGAAATTAGTGGTTGGAACTTGAAGAGAGTGGCCCAGGCAGAAAATGGCATTTGTAAAATCTCTGAAGTACAAGAGATATTCCAGTACAGGAAGATAAGTGCTTTTGAAAAATGAATTCTTACTACTATTTATTGGGAGCAGAAAATATTTACCCCTAGTTTTCTTTTGATTTTTCTTAAATTTCAGTCTCCACATTTGTATTGCCCTAAATATTATTGGAGAGAATTCTTTTGGAAAATGAGTGACTCTTATAATAAAAATCCTCTATTTAGTAAGAATTTTAGTATGGTTGAGGGACATCTGCACTTTGGTTTTAAAATTGGTTTTTTTCCCTAACTCTACAAGAAATTCAAATTTAAGAAGTGCAGAACTGTATGAAGCAGAAAAAGAATAGATTCTAATTGGGTCCTTTTAAAAGAGAAGTTCATTTTCCTTTGGTAGTTTATACATCATTAGGTAGTAGCCAAGCTTCTCCAAAATCAGCACTGAGGAATCTGTAAGAAGCTATGAGGAATGGAGAAAGGGGAAGCAAGAAAGGAGAAGAGTCAAAGGAATGAGAACAAAAGAGAAGAGAGAGCAGTAGATACTGTCGGGAAGTAATGGAAACATCAGAAAGGACTTTGTGAGGAGGAGGAAAGAAAAAGCTGCCTTATTGCTTCTGAGATCTATGTTTTTTTCACCTCATAACATCTCTGAAATTGGGATGTGTCTTACAGCCGATGGCATCTGAATATTGGTTTTGACCAGGTGGTAGTTTTGAAGTTGTTTTCGTTCCATGTGCACAAACTCTGTCTTTGCTGTTTTTATTGCTGTCATTTCTTTCATTTACACCCTCTGGGAAGATCAAGCAAGCACCAGTATCTTGCAGGATGGGTTTCAGTGGCTTGAATGACAATCCTAGGGTAATATTGGAACACTCTTCAGACCTACAGTGTTGATGGCAGAAAGATGATATTATGAAGAAAAAATTTAAGTGATAAGAAAGCATGGTGTGATAGTTTAATTTGCACCTTTTGCTTCCTTCATGGTTTATAAAATAATGATACCTCTTCAGTAGATGGCTTTGTGTATTTGTTGAAATAAAGTTTCAAAAAAATTTCTATTATAACTTATGATGTTGAGCCCATTTTACCATCTAATGGCTATTTTGATATCTTTTGTGAAGTGCTTGATCAGATCTTTTGCTTATTCACTAGTGAATTTTTATGATGAACTTTTTTAACTTTGTAAGTTGAGACTTAGGTAACAAGTACTTAGATTACTTGCACATACCGTGCAGTTTGGGTAGTTATAAACCATTTTTGGAAAGAATCTGTTAAACATGTTTAAAAGTTTTGATCATTCCATATTTTAAAAGATGAGTGCAAAGTTTGTCCCTGCCCCTTTTCCAGTGTTATTTTTAAGTCTTGACTCTTCCTTTGAATACTAATGATCATAATTCATGTGTGAATAAAATGTTTCAGTTTATAAAGCATCTATTATATACATGTGTATGTGTGTTTTTAGTACTTCAGATACGTGATTTTATTACTTCAACATTTTAATTACTTAGGAACATCATCCCTATTTTACAGAAAAGTAAATAGGCTTAGAAAGAGTGATACTTGGTCATCTCATACACCTAGTAAAGGATAGAATCTGATCTTCTGTTATTATAATACTTGAAAAAATTAAAAATAGTGAATTCTTTCAGCTATGAAATATTTAAACACAAAAAAGTAGAGAAAATAATATATTTGATGATTTGTCAAATTTTCTTCAAATCAGTTTTAAAAGAAACACTGCTGAGGCTTTTTGATTCTTTCTTCTTTCTTTCACCAGAGGTCATCAGAATCATTATCCTAAGGTTGGTATGTATCATTTCCGTGCACACTTTTATTCTCTCACTGTATATATACATATTCACAAATAACATTTTTTTGTTTTAAATTTGATATACTTGCTCTTACAAAGGTATGTATGTTTTTACAAATTTTTTTTTCTTTTTAATTACTCCCTACTCACTCACTCATTTATTTAACAGATAGGCACTGTTCTAGATCCAAGGGAATATGATGTTGGATAAGGAAGACAGGGCTACCTGCCGTATTATATTTCGGTGGGGAAGACATGTAGTTAATAAATAAAATAGATATAATATCAGATAACTATAAATGCCATGAAAGAAAATTGAGCAGGATCGGGGATAGAGAATAATATGGGAGTGGGATATATGCTATGTAGACTAAGTGGGCAGGAAAGTCCTTTTTCAGGAGGTGACATTTGAGCAGCTAAATTAATTGAGAGAGTAAGCCATGCATGTTAAGATCTGGGAGGAGAGAATTCCAGGGGAGAGAACATCAAGTGCAAAGGCCTTGAGGTAGAAATGACCTTGGAGCATTTGAGAAATGGAAGACTTCAAGTGTGGTTAAATGCAGAGTTAGCTAGGAGAATGCTAAGAGGTGAGTTTGGAGGAGATGCCAAAGGCCAGATCATGTAGGTTCCATAAAGTAATGTTAAAGAATTTGGATATTGAGTGTAATGGGCAGCCACTGGATGATTTTAGAGCAGAGGTATGACATGGTTTGGTGTACTTTTAAGATTACTTTTATACTGGAATTCAGTGTAGTAGAAAAGAATGTGGAAACTCTTTCTATATAGATGTGTAAAGATCTTGGAGATAAATATTGTTTATGCATTTTTCTGTACATAACAGGGATTACCTGTGAGGAGGGGAACTGAAGATGGGGAGAAAAATAGGAAGGAAGTTTACCATTCCACACTTTTTTTATGTCAGGAAGATATTTTTAAATTGTAACAGAAAAGCGTACACATGTTAAGTATTTAGCCAGCTCAGTTTTCATATACTGAGCTCTGTCATGTAATCACTCAGAGCGAGATGCAGAACTTTACCAGGATGGCAGAAACCTTCAGGTTCCCTTCTAGTCAGTACCCCAACCCTTCCCTTCAGAGGGTAACCACCATCCTGACTTATAATAGCAGGCATTGGTTTCACCTGCTCTTTGTACCAGCCTTGTTAACTCCGTTCTATTTGTTATAATTTGTTTCAGATTATCTCCTATTTTTATTTTAGCATTACACCTTTGTTAAAGGGTTAAAACAATAAAGAAACGTATAGAACAAATCACATGGGACCCTTTTCTGTTGTCTGTCCCCTATTCCACACCTCTCTCCAGAAGTAACTGCAGTGAATAATTTCATATGTAGCCTTCTAGTCTTTGTTCTGGGTTTATATACACAAATAACTTTTACTTTTTTTTCTTATTAGTACATAATATGGTTAGTACTTAATAATAATAGTGATACTAGATTAGTAATTAACATTTATTAAGCACTTTCTAGTGGTTAATCCCTAATCTAGTGTCTGGTTTTCAAGCTCCTCTTCGTCTCCTTCAAAATATCATTGCTCATTCATGCTCTCTCTCATACGCATGCACTTCCCTGTCTAGCCACTGTTATATTCCAGTTTTACTGAATAAGATCTCAGTCAGCCAGGACTATCTCCTCTATATCCTCGGAAATATTCTTCATATAGTCTGCCTACATGTTTTTTTGTTTGTGCTCCTTTTCTTTTGAAATTTCCCTTCTTGTCTCAACAGCCAAACCATTTCTTTACTTTCTGATACAGATGGCTTTTATCCTACATCCTTAACGTAGCTACAACTGAGGTCAGCCCTTTTTACAGTTTGTTAACTCACAGCACTTTACACTTTCTGGGAACGTGCAGCAAATTCTAGCATTAAGCCTATTCTGGATTGGGGTGCACCTTCCCAGAAAAGAATACATGTGCTCAGTTAAAACCCCAGTAAACATGAAGTAAAATAAAATAGAGTCCAATTCAACAAATAATTGGTGATTGCTTGTTATGCACCGTGTACTGTGAATAGCCACGATGGTACTTAAAAAAAGTCATACCATAGGTTTCATCTTAAGAGCCAACTGATTCATTCATTCAATATATGCTTACTGAGAGCCTACTAAATGTCAGGCACTGTTTTGGATGCTGATCAACTAGTAGTGACTGTCCTCTTGTCACCATCAACAAGAACTTCTTCAGGGTGCAGAGTGGTGGTCTGCCTGGAGCCGGCTTATTAACTTAACAGGCTTAAAATATCAGAGAAGGCAATAGGAATTATAAAATTATAAGGTATCCATTTTGGGGTTAAACTTCGAATTTATACTCTTTAAATGTAGCATTCTTCTGTTTGAAAGTAGATACTTCCCATTTTTTTGGCAAATAAGTGTGTTATGATTTATTAGAGGATTTGGTACAGCTTTTGACAACTTTTAATAAAATTTGCTTCTAATAATGTGACTTGAGTAGTACATGACTTTGTGTAAACCTTACAAGTCTGTGAAATGTTTTGAAGAGAATAATGACCCTAGGGAAGAGCTGGTTTTCTAAGACTTTTGTTCAAATCAGGACAATACCATGTTCAAAACTGACATAGCACCTAACATGGACTTCAGTGAAGAAAAGTATCTCAGAATCAAACCTTATATCCGGGGGCTTCTTACCAAAGGAAATAAAGATATAGAGGTTGTTTTTGGTTTTGCTTTTTTGATAATACATAAGAAGTAGAGCACTATATTTTTGCTTTTGGTTATCATTTGGCATTGCAGGTGAATTATTTGTTCATATTATGAAGAAGATAGTGACTTCGGAGAAAATTTCTCTTTGTAGACTTAGATTTTTTTGTTTTACTTTGTAATGGTTTTCTGCTATTATTTAAAAATAATATACTTTTAAGTCATATTGATTTAAGTGTATGTTAATTGCATTCATTTAAATTAGAGATCTCATCCTTTTTCCCTTTCTCTTCCAGGACTTGAACCAATGAAAGAAGCTTATGGCACTTAGAAAGATAAATGTTACTCTTCCTTTTTAAATTGGAACTTCTGCTTAGAACCTGTATATGACTTTTCACCTGTGATCTGTTCTTTTAGTAGCCACTGACTTTGAGTTGCAGGAAGGTCTCTGAAGATTTATATCAAATGACGTCAATGGCCAGCTTGTTTTCTTTTACTAGTCCAGCAGTAAAGCGATTATTGGGCTGGAAGCAAGGTGATGAAGAGGAGAAATGGGCAGAAAAGGCAGTCGATGCTTTGGTGAAGAAGCTAAAAAAGAAGAAGGGTGCCATGGAGGAACTGGAGAAAGCCTTGAGCAGTCCAGGACAGCCAAGCAAATGTGTCACTATTCCCAGATCTTTAGACGGACGCCTGCAAGTTTCTCACAGAAAAGGCTTACCCCACGTTATATATTGTCGTGTTTGGCGCTGGCCTGATCTGCAGAGTCATCATGAGCTAAAGCCCTTGGATATTTGTGAATTTCCTTTTGGATCCAAGCAAAAAGAAGTTTGTATCAACCCATACCACTATAAGAGAGTGGAAAGTCCAGGTAGGTTTTAACTCCTCTGTAAAGAATTATAAAAACTTCTCTCTGATTTGCATCTGACTTAATTTAGTAATTAAAAAGTTATTTTAGTCCTGTGTTTCCATCTTAAGGCTTCTAATCTTGGAAGGAATATTGAATTTTGATTTAGCTTTTTATATATAGTTGCTATAGCTCCCAAGTGCTTATTCTAATTCATTGTTCACTGTAAGCAGTCAGTCATATGTACTCTCTGTTATTCTTCATACTAAGGCCTAAGTTCCATATGTATACTATATCTCACCCCTTTTTTTATTCAAGGACTTTGTTTCTATAATTATTACTTCTCTTCCCAGTATTATGTTTTCCCTCTCTTAGATTTTTTTCTGACAGCGTACAAGCATGTCATGATACCGCCCAACCTAAAATACAAGTTAACAAAGAATTCCTACCTTGATCTCATTCTCATTCCCCCACCCCCAATCTACTGTCCTATTTCCTCTAGTCCTTTTATAGGAGTCTCCATCTTTATTATCTCTACATTACTTTATATTTTTTGACACCCCTCTAGTTAGTCTTTCTTCTCTACCATTTGACTTGTCAAATTCACTGTTGATTGCCTTCTTACAGATAGAGAGGTCATTCATTCTCAGTCCTCATCTTACTTGCCCTGTCAGCATCATTTGGTACAGTTGGTCTCCTTCCCTCCAACTCAAAACTTTTCCATATTACATTCTGAAAACTGCACTCCCCTGGTCCTCTTACCTCACAGGCTGTTTTTGCTTAGACTCTTTGTTGGCTTATTTTTCTGTTTTCACAGGACTCAGTCTCTGGACCTTTTCTTCATCTTCATTTATCCTTTATGTACTTTCATGCTGTCATATGTCTTAAAACCTCTGTAAGCTCATGCTCACATTTTGAAATCCCAAGTCAGCTTCTACTTTGAGTTTTAGTCTTCCGTATCAACTTGCATACTTAACAGCTTCACTTGAATGTCCAATAAACATCAAATTTAGTATGTCTATAAAAGGACTTTTGATTTTTTTTCCCACCAAGTCATTTTTTTCCTCCAGTTTTCCCTATTGAGGTAAATGGCATTAGCATTCTTGCAGCTGTTACCTAGAAGTCATCTTTTATTTCTCTCTGAAGTCTTAACTTGAACTATGAGCAAATGCTGTTTGCTGTACCTTCAGAATATATCTTGACAACATCGTCTCTCATCCTCTCTAATACCAGTACTCTAATACAGACCATCATCATCTTTCCCCTTATGTAGTCTCCTGATTGGCATCTCTACCTCTTTGCTTTCCTCCCAACCCATTCTGTTTTCTATGTAGCAGCCAGAGTGATCTTTACAAATATATATAAAATTGTGTCAGTCTCTGCCCAAAAATACTTAAAGGCTTTCTGTCACACTTAGAATAGATTTCTACCCTACATGACCTATCCTCAAACTTCCTCAGAGGGAGAGGATTACTCAAAGGTGAATACTCAGAGGCAGGAATCATGGTAGCCACCTTGATTCTACTGACCACATTGGATTTCACCTGTAGATAATACAAGCCCAGTATGATAAAAATACCTGTGAAAATAACACTGGATGTGGAGACTAGGGAAAAAATAGCAGTGATGGTGCTGTCAGGGAAAGTTAAGTTTAAGAGATTAAGAGCTACCAGCTAGTATTTGAGGTGATTTTTAATTTCTCATTGAGTCCAGGGAAGCTGGAGCCTGAGGAGTTGATGAGGAATAGAAGATGTGAGGATTTTAATAGAAAAATGTAGTCTGAAAAATTCCCAGGCTTGATTTGCTAGGAGTTGCTGGAAAGAAAGTCTAGGAATTTAGTATATTCTGCCATAGCCAGGGTGTGTCTGACAATCAGCCGATGGAAATAAAATCTGTTTTTCTCAGCTATGATTCATTCTATAGAAAAGACTGAGTTTAGCTCTGATATGCTTAAGTAAGTTAAGCAGCTGTGGCACAGGATGAATCACTATACTATACCAGTAGTATTAATAAGGTAGTAGTAACAGTAAGTAATAGTAATGAACATTTATTGAGCACTTATGGACTAGGCACTTTCCTATCCCTGTGAGGTTATTCCTTCATAGGGTTAGAAAGTGAGGCTAACATTTTACAACACTGTAAGTTTACTAATGAGTTTATAGATAAAGAAACCAAAACTTAACAGGGAAGTAACTTATACAAGATCATATAGCTAATATATAATGGAGCCAGAATGTGTTACAGAATGGTAAAAAAGATGGAAAGTAGTTGGGAAGTGAGAAAGAAATGAAAAGTTGAGGACCAACCCAGGTGGTCCAATGTTTAATAGGTGGTATTTTGTACTGGTTAAGCCTAAGTTCTGGAGCCAGACTTCCTAGATTTGAATCCTGATTTTACCAGTACTATCAGTGTGATAGTTACTTAACCACAGGTAAGTTACTTAACCTTTCTGTGACCGGTAGAATGGGAATAATACCTACCTCAGGTTTGTTATGAGGATTAGATGAATTAGTGCATGAGAAGTGCTTAGATAAAATATTAACTGGTTCAGAATAAGTTTCAAATTAAATATCATTCTAATAAAATAGAGCATTCTAGAAATTGAGCATTGGAGAAAATGGCAAAGAGAAAATTATCAAAGAAATACTACTACAACAATTCCTAGAACTGAACATTGAAAGGGCCTAGTGACTGAGTAACCAAAACAAGGGATAGAAAAAGACCCACACGTGAAATTTTAATTATGGATAAAAGGAAGATTATGAAAGCTCCCAGAGAGAACACAAAGGACACATACAGAAGACTGGAAATGAAAATATTAGATTTCTCAATACAGTTTTGGATTCTAGAAGAAAATGAAGTAGTGCCCCCAAAATTCACAGGGAAAAAGTTATCTATTCTGGAATCTGTCTGCAGACCAACATTAGACAAGATATTGTCTTATAGGCAGGGACTCAAAATTTATCTTCCTTACATCCTTTCTTAGGAAAGTAATAGAGGATGAGGTCCAGGAAATGGGATCCAACAGAAGAGAAGAGAAGAGGAAGTTCAAGGACTTCGTGTTCATATTTATAGGAGACTTAAGTAGCTGCCAGTCTAGATTGAAGCTAAAGGGTAGAGGGTCCAGGGGAGAAAATGGAATCGACATATTATTGGTTTATTTGTGGCATCTGGAAAATAGTATTGAAAGGAATTTGGTAGACCTGTTAGAATTTTGGAAACTTAGTGGTACATACTTGAGATTAAACAACTGAAGGAACAGGCAGTAATTAACTTTAGTTGAAACACTCTTCAAGAAAAAATAATCATAGTACGTACTTTGCTCAACAATGCATTTTATATATATATATGTATATATGTATAATATGTAAAATATAATATAGACACTGGATATTGATGTAACCAAAAATTTTTAAGTAACTTTATTATGGGGAAAGGGAATAAGAATAGGATAAAATGATGTAGGAAAGCTACTTAATTTGCCATAGCAGCAAATCTACAAATAATGTCTTAATAAATAGTTAACAGCAATATAAGCATATCATTTAGCAAAGCACAAAGTGAATGTTAGAAGAAATGGCTAAGAGTTTACATTTGTTGTCTCTAGAAGCAGTTTGGGAAGATACTCAGAAACTGCTCTTGTTTATGATCTTTTGTAGCATCTGTCTTTTTAAACTATCCATGTGCTATTTTGAATGAAAATTAATTTTTTAAAAAAATGAAGTGTGTAGATAATGTACGAGTAAGAGAGAAGTCAATGATTTTAGTTCTGCTTCAAAAAAAAAATTAAAGAAATCCTTACTGGGTTGAATTCCTAAGTAGTGATTTCACGAAGTCTTTCAGATTGCTAGCCAGCTAAACATAGAAATTCTTACTGTCTCAGGCCCTGCTATCCAATGGCAGCTGTCCCATCATTCTGTAAGGGAAACAGCAGTTAGTAATACACAGTTGAACAAGAGTTGTAATCAGATATTAACCACATAATTACAACACTAATTCAGTAAAATGAAAAGGTAAAAAACAGTACACATACTTAGTGAACCTCTAATTCCTCAGGTTTATCCTTACTTCAGTGAGGGGAAGTATGACCTAATTAACTTAAAAGATTGATTTTGTTGCTGCCGACTGGTGTCAGATTCAAAGTGAGATTTTAGGGAGTGAAATTACACTGACAGATGAGGAAAGTTGTAAAGGAACTGAATTGGTGTATAGTAAGAGATTAAAGGAATCAGGTATGTTTCAGTTTCCTACAGGGAAAGATAATCATATTTGTACTGTGATTGATCACCTGAGTCTTTAGAGAAGTTGAATATTTGAATAAACTGAATCTTTTAAAAAGTATACCGATTCGAATGTTTGGCTTTCTTGTATATATTTTCATTCTGTCATTTTTAGAAAAATGATTTTGACTAGAAGATTTCTACCTAGGAAATGTTACTGTTTTCAGTAGGAAAACTTCACTGAAGAACATAAAATGCAAAATCTCTCAAAGAAAGAAAGATGAAATGTTCAAAATTGGAAACATGGTGGCTTTCAGGGCATCTGCACAGCTGATCTCAACTTTACTCAGTGCATAGGCTCCTTCCTTGAGTCTCTCCATCTCCTTTACATTCTCCACCCCTAACACTTCCGTGTGAAATCCTCAGGTCTAATCAGATGTTATCTTTTCGACAATATTTTGTTTGACTCCTTGTTAGCTGGAAATACCTCTGTTGAACTCTCATTGGATTAAATTCTCTGTATTATGGTTTTTATCTATTTTTTAATTAAAAAATTTAGTTATATTAATCCACTATTTTATTTCAAATTCATGTGAACATCTTATTTCATTAAAAGCTTAGACAGACTTGAATGGCAAAGCACAAACATGCAGAGATGCAGTAATGTCATGGAAATGGCTACCCTGGCTGCAAACTAAAGGATGATATTTTTGTGCACATGGTTTAGAATGTGTTCTCAGTTGCATGTAGATTAAAGCAAGACCACCAGCAGTAACATCTATGGAGATGATGACATATTTACCTCTTTTTTTTTGCTGAGGGTGATATAATTGATACATAATATTATATAAGTTTCAGGTGTACAACATATTGATCCACAATTTTTAAAGGTTGTACTCCATTTACAGTTTTTATAAAGTATTGGCTATTTTCCCTATGTTGTAATTATGATTTTTTTTCAATGTGTTCGATCTCCTATAGAACAGGAGTGATGTTTTTCTCTGAATGTTCTGTATTCTAGAGTATTTTATATAGGCTGAATGCTTAGAGAATTTTTAGTTTAGTTATTACTTAGATACAGATTCAAGGTCCTACAAAGCAATCCTTCCTAAAAGATTGTTTTAATAGATTTATAGTCTTCCCTGCGTCCTTTCTGTCTATCCCTTCATGTATATGAGATATCTGCTTTAGTCATTGCTGACAGATGACTTTTGATTTTTGTCTTTCAGTCTTACCTCCAGTTTTAGTGCCTCGTCATAATGAATTCAATCCACAGCACAGCCTTCTGGTTCAGTTTAGAAACTTGAGTCACAATGAACCACACATGCCACAAAATGCAACGTTTCCAGATTCTTTCCATCAGCCCAACAACACTCCTTTTCCTTTATCTCCAAATAGTCCCTACCCTCCTTCCCCTGCTAGCAGTACATATCCCAACTCCCCAGCAAGTTCTGGACCAGGAAGTCCATTTCAGCTCCCAGGTAAGAATTTATTCTATTGATGCAAAAATACAGTCCCTGAGAATTATCAATTGTTCTTATACTGCTCATCTTCTGGGTGAACTGTTATATGCCAAGAGCTTACTATTTTTGACTTTTATTCTTTGGTAATTGTTTGATTTCCAGGAGAGTTTTGGATTTTATTTTGCCAAATATTGTATTTTTAAGAAAATGTAAGTAGACATATTTTTCACAGAAATAAAACAAACAGTACTAAAATTTGCATGAAATCATAAAAGACCTTAGATAGCCAAAGCAACTTTGAGGAAGAAGAACAAAGCTGGAGGCATCATGTTCCTGATTTGAGACTACATTACAAAGCTATAATAATCAAAATAATAAAATATTGGCATAAAAACTGTCACATAGGTCAGTGAAACAGAAATAAACTCATGCAAAAATAGTCAACTAATTTATGACAAAGGAGCCAAGAATATACAACGGGGTAAGAATCTTTTCAATAAATGGTGTTGGAAAAACTGGACAGTCACATGCAAAAGAATGAGATTGGAACATTATCTTACACCGCAGACAAAAAATAAAATGGATTAAAGACTTGAATGTGAGACCTGAAATTGTAAAACTCCTAGAAGAAAAAGTAACTGATAGGCCCCTTAATATAGGTATTGATGATGACTTTTTGAATCTGACACAAAAAACAACAACAAATAAAACTACAGCAAACTAAAAAGTTTCTGCAGAGGGATAAATTGGGAGTTTGGAATTGGCAGATACAAACTACTGTGTACCAAATAGATAAACAACAAGGTCCTACTGCATAGCGCAGGGAACTATATTCAGTGGCTTCTAGTAACCAGTAATAAAGAATATGAAATGAATATGTGTGTGTGTGTGTGTGTGTATGTATATATACATATACATATATATACGCATATACACACACACACATACGTATATACATATATATAAAAAACTGAGTCACTATGCTGTATACCAGAAACTAATACAACACTGTAAATCAACTATACTTCAATTTAAAAATGGAAAAATAATTTCTGCACAGCAAAGGAAATAATCAGCAAAATGAAAAGGCAGCCTACCGAATAGAAGAAAATTTTTGTGAATGATATATCTGGTAAGGAACCATATCCAAAATATATGAAGAACTCATACAACTCGATAGCAGAAAATCAAACAATTCTATTAAAAAAATGAATGGAAGATCTAAATAGATTCTTTTCCAAAAAAGACATACAGTTGACCAACATATACATGAAAAGATGCTCTACATCCTTAATCATCAGGGGAACACAGATCAAAACCACCATAAGACATCACCTCACACCAGTTAGAATGGCTGTTATCAAGAGGACAACAGATAACAAGTGTTAACAAGGATATGGAGAAAAGGGAACCCTTGTGCACTGTTGATGGGAATGTAAATTGGTACAGCCACTATGGAAAACAATATGGAGACTACTCAAAAAATTAAAAATAAAAACTACTGTATGATTCTGCAATTCTACTTCTGGATATTTATTCAAAGAAAACAAAAACACTAGCTCAAAAACATCATCTGCACCCTCATGTTCATTGCAGCATTATTGATAGTAGACAAGAGTTGGAAGCAACCTAAGTGTCCATCGAGGAATGAATGGATAAAGAAGATATCTCACATACACACACGAATATTACCCAGCCATAAAAAAGAATGAAATCTTGCCAATTGTGACAATATGGTTGGACCTTGAGAGCATTATGCTAAGTGAAGTAAGACAAGAGAAAGGCAAATGCCATATGATCTCTCTTACATGTGGAGTCTAAAAAAATAAATAAACGAAAAATCAAGCTCACAGATTCAGAGAACAGATTGGTGGTTGCCAGAAGTAGGGGGTGGGGGAAATGGGTGAACTATTTTTTTTTTTTTAGTTTAAATAAATTGGATTTTTTTTAAAAAAGTTAACAGTTTTGGGGAGGTTGGAGATGACTCTTTAATGACAATAAAAATAAGATAAAAATGCACTCCTTCCTGCCATCCCACCTTTTTTCTCTCACTGCTTGATTTTTCTCTATAGTATATATTACAATCCAATGTAGTATATATTGTCTTCACTTATTTTGCCTCTTTCCCCTCCCCATCTTGACTATAAACTCTATGAAAACAGATTTTATAGCATCTTTTGTTTACTGCCACATCCCTAGTACCTAGATCAGAATCTGATATACAGTAGATCCTCAATAAATATTTGTTAAATGAATGGAGGAAATTATAGAAACACATAAATACAGTTACTGCTGACTATAGATACACTATCCACCTGTTAAGTGGTTGCCAGTGTAACTTGAGAGATTGAAGCCAAATGGTGTTAAATAACAGTTTCATAGAGAGGAGTCCTATAAACGTTAAAGGCAGAGTGTACTAACAGCTTATCAAAAACATAAAGATAAAACATCTCTGATGAATATAAAGTAAAGTAGATGATCTGGAAACAAAGTGTTGTTATCAGTTGACCATTTATTGGACCAAATGGCTAAATCCATACATACCGCCAGGCATTAAAATTAAGTACTACAAAAAAAAAAAAGAGTAGTTACATTTCACTTAAAGCTAAATATTTTTAAATACTTTTGTATAGTTTATAATACCAAGTGTTGTCTATCAAGTGCCTTTTATATAACTGATATCGTGATGAAAGAGACTGCATTAAATTTAATCTTCAGAACAACCATGTGAAATAGATATTATTCTTGGTTTAAGATGGAAAATGAAGCTAGTATTAACCCCAAGAATTTAAGTACCTTGGTTGAGGTCGCACAGCTAGTAACTGGCCAAGGTTCTCTGACTCTAAAGTCTGTGCTTTTTCATTTGACTGTCCTTTATGATTGGATTACCGCATTCTGTTGATTCTTATTTTGTAGTTGGCTTTATTCCTTTGATAACTAATACAAGTTTAAAAAGCTAAAGCTCTAATCTGTTCTTAGAAACAATAATCAGTACATATATGTAAACAAAAAATGTGCAGTAGTCTGTATATATGTATTTCCGTGCAATATAATGTGTATGTGCAGTCAAACTGTAAGAATTCTACCTAATAAAACAAACAAACAAAATAATTCTGTGCTTTTAAAACTTTGCTGCATTGCTTGTCAAATCATTTTATACTTTGGTAGGTTGAAGTGAACCCCATTAACTTTACTTAGATAACTGATACACTGATTTGCCTGGAGAAAGATCAGAGTAGATTTTTAAAGTTCCAAAATTTTGTTAATGGCATGCATGTTTTGTATGGATACCTCATTATATCACTGTCAAGAAATACTAGAATGCCTACTCTTGCAGGCAGAGTCATATGTAAGTATATACTTTGTGATTCCTCTACTGTAGCAAAATATCAATTGATGAAATTTTTTTTCAAAGAAGAATTAAATATCAACTGTTTAACTTGGTATTAGGTGTTCAAAAACTAATTTTTATACTTTGTCCTAGATTCAGTGCTGATTGTAGCTCTTTCTCAAAATACATCTTATACAGACCTTGAGGTAAAAGACAGATTTATTTAGTATTTATAGTTAATTGAGACAAAGTATATTTTTGTATACTTGTGTATACAGGTAAACAACATGCAAAGTAAAATATCCAAAGAAATACATTTTGCAAAGGTTTTCAAGCACAAGTGTTGAAGCTCAAAAGGTTTTCTGGTTCATATTCAGTTTTCTAAGAGAGTTACTTAGCCATTTAATAGGACACAACAGCCATTTTAAGACATTACAAAAGAATTGCTGTTTGTGTTGTTGGCAAATTTTCAAAGAGAAGATAGTTTTATTTTCCAGTTTTAAATAACATTATTATACAGTATGTGGTGATGTTGATAATTTTAAAATGCCTCTGTAGATATATATCTAAACTAGGATAATCAATGGCCTAAGATAAATTCTTGACCTTGAATTCTATTTTACTGAATTTTAGCTGTGATCTCACAATTCTGGATTGGATCAAATACACGTGGACTTGTAGTAGGTTTTCAGTAGCTAATGGGTGTGTTGTTTTTTCTCCTTTTCCTTTGCGCCAAGATAGCATCCTGTGTTTTTGTGTGTCTGTGATATTCAGTAATGAATCCTGCTGGTAATCTTAGGAATTTTCTAATGCTTTTAGATTAACTTTGGGCAGGATGAAGATTTTAACTATTCTTTTGGGATTTTAACTTATCTCATTTTCTTCCTCTTAGCTGATACTCCTCCTCCTGCCTATATGCCACCAGATGATCAGATGGGTCAAGATAATTCCCAGCCCATGGATACAAGCAATAATATGATTCCTCAGATTATGCCCAGTATATCCAGCAGAGGTAAGAAATATAATATTTACTTTGTTGTTGCTGTTTTTTTTTTAACTTCTCAGCCACCTTTAGAAAACAACTTTATTGGAGTGTAATTTATATACCATAAAATGGATCCATTTTAAGTGTATGACTCAGTGATTTTTAGTAAATATATAAAGGTTTACACTACCACCACAGTCTAGTTTTGGAACATTTCTATAACCCTCTAAAAATATCCCTTGTGTCACCCCCACTTCTATCCCTGCCCCAGAAATTTTGTAAGCTGTTTTCTGTGCCTGTAGATTTGCCTTTTCTCAACATTTCATATAAATGGAATCACAGAATGTGTAGTCTTTTGCATCTGGCTTCTTTCACTTAGCATAGTGTTTTCAAGATTCATCCATGTTGCAGCACGTCTCAATAGTTTTTTCTTTTTTATTGCTGAGCAAGTATTTCATTGTACGGATGTACCACATTTTATTTATCCCTCTATCAGTTGATGGGCATTTGAACTGTTTCTAGTTTTGAGCTAGTATGAACAGTGCTGTTAAGAACAGTTGCATGTAAGTCTTTGTGTGGACATTGTTTTTATTTTTCTGAGTTGTATGGTAAATTGGATTATTTAGGAAAAACTGCCAAAGTTCTGTAAAGTGGCAATACCGTTTTTTTTTTTTTTACCAGTAAAATGAGGGTTCCAGTTTTTCCGCATCTTTCTAATACTTGTTATCATTTGTCTTTTTGATTATAGACATTTTAGAGGGTGTGAAGTGGCATCTCATTTGTTTTAATTTGCGTTTCCCTAATGAGTAATGATGTTGAACACTTTTTATGTACTAATTAGCCATTCATGTGTCTTCTCTGGTGAAGTGTTATTTAAATATTTTGCCTGTTTTTTAATTGGGTTGTTTGTCTTATTACTGAGTTGTTAAGAGTTCTTTATATATTCTGAATAGGAGTCCTTTATGGAATATATGATTTACAAATCTTTTCTCTCAGTCTGAATTGTCTTTTCATTTTCTTAATGATGTCTTTTGACACACAAAAGTGTTTAGTTTTGATAAAGTCCAGTTTTATCAGTTTTTTCTTTTCTGGATTATGATTTTGGTGTTGCATCTAAAAAATCTTTGTCCCAATATCATAAAAATTATTCGCCTCTGTTTACTTCTGAAAGTTGTTTAACTCTTACATTTAGGTCTATGTTTCTTTTTGAGTTTATCTTTTTATACAGTAAAGGTCTAAATTCATCTTTGTGCAAGTAGATACCCAGTTGGTTCTAGCATTGTTTGTTGAAAAGTTAACAGTTTTCCATTGAATTGCCTTAGTATCTTTCAGAAATTATGATGGTAATCACTAAATGTAAGAGTTTCAGAACTCTGTTTTGTTCACTGACTTGTATATGAATACCTCATAGTCTTGATTACTAAAGCTTTTTAGTAAGGTTTAAAAATGAGAAGTATTGGTCTTCCAACTTTGTTCTTCTTCAAAAGTATTTGATAAGTCTGCATTCTTTGCATATTTCCATGTTATTTTAGTATCAGTTTATCAATTTTTGTCCCCTACAAACCCTTCCTTGGATTTTGATAGAGGTCACATTGAATCACTAAATCAATTTGGGGAGATTTGCAATCATCTTCTAGTACATGAACATGAAGTGTCTCTCCATTTATTTAGATCTTCTCAATTTTCAGTGTCTTTTACTTTTGCTTTTGTTCTTAACTTTATTCCTAACTGAATAGAATTTTTTAATTTCATGTTTAGATTTTTCATTATTATTAGTAGGTAGAAATATAGTGGATTGGATTAAGGCAGTCAAAAGGTACAAACTTCCAGATACAAGATAAATAAGTTTGAGGAATGTAATGTACAACATGATAAATACAATTAACACTGCTGTATGTTGTATATGAAAGTAGTTAAGAGAATAAATCCTGAGAGTTGTCATCACAAGGAAAAAATTTTTTTCTATTTCTTTAACTTCGTTTCTATATGAGATAATGGATGTTCACTAAATTGTGATAATCATTTTATGATATGTGTAAGTGAAGTCATCATGCTGTACACCTTAAACGTATACAGTTTTGTATGTCAATTATATCTCAATATATATTTATATTTATTTATAGATTTATGTATTTATCTCAATATATATTTATTCCAACTTTTAACTGGAAGAAAAAAGGCTATTTTTTTAATTATGAAAAAATACAATTGATTTTTGTATATTAATCTTGTATCCTGAAACTTTGCTAAACTCACTTATTAGTAGGTTTTTTGTACATGCTTATGTGGATTCCTGAAGGTGTTCTAAATACAGGAGCATGTCATCTAAAATAAATGATGGTATTACTTTTTTCCTATCCAGTATCTGATGCCTTTAACCCCTCTCATTATTATTATTAAAGGGCATCTATGAAAAACCTACAGCTATTATCATAATTAACGGTAAAATACTGAATTACTCTCTATCTATAGTTGGAAATGACAAGGATGTCTGCTTTCATTACTTCTATTCAGTATTGTTCTGGAGAGTCTAGCCGATAAATTATGATTCTCCTCTTCCTAGATTGTTGAGAATTATTACATGAATGGATGTTGGATTTTGTCAAAAGCTTTTTCTACATCTACTGAGATGATTATGTGGGTATTTTGTTCTTTTTTCTAGTGATAAATTGTTATTATATGAACTGATTTTCTGATGTTAAACCAGCCTTATATTCCTGGGATAGATCCCATGTGGTTGTGGTATATAATGCTTCTTTATATATTGCTGGGTCAGGTTTACTAATGTTTTGTTGAGTATTTTTGCTTGTATATTCATAAGGGCTACTGATTAACTTTTATATTCATGAGGGATATTGATAGTTTTCTTGTGATGCCTTTGTTTGGTATTGCTGTCAGGTATTAGTGATCTCAGGGAATGAGGTGAGAAGTGTTCCCTCCTATTTTTGGAAGAATTTGTGAAGCATTGGTATTATTTTTTATTTAGATATGTGATAGAATTTACCACTGAAGCCATTTGGGCTTGGACTTTTATTTGTGGGAAGATTTTTAATTACTGATTCAGTTTCTTTACTTGTTACGTTAGTCTATTCAGAGTTTGTTTTTTTCTTGAGTCATTTTTATAAATTTGTGACTTTCTGGGAGCTTTTCTGTTTCATCTGAATTGTCTGATTTGTTGGCATAAAGTTTTTCATTGTATCCTTTGTGATCTTTCTAATTTCTGTAAGAGTTGGTAGTGATGTCTTCATTCCTCATTTTGGTAATTTGTGTCTTGTTCTTTTTCTTTTCTCGTTTGGTTTAGCTAAAGGATTGCCAGTTTTGCTGATCTTTTGATAGAACCAACTGTTTTTCATTGATTTTCACTCTAATCTTTACTTACCTTACTCTTCTTGCTTTGGGTTTGGTTTGCTTTTCTTTTTGTGGTTCCTTAAGCTGGAATCCTAGGTTATTAACTTGAGTTGTTTCTTTTTTAACATAGGTGTTCAGAACTATTCACTTCCCTCTAAACATGCCTTTGTGTCCCATAAATTTTGATATGTTTGTTTTCATTTTTATTCAGTTCAGAATATTTTAAAATTTCCCTTATGATTTCTTCTTTGACACATGGATTAACTTAGTAGCATGTTAGTCAGTTTCCAAATATTGCAAGATTTCTCAAATTTCCTTCTGCTGTTGAGTCCTAATTTAATTCTTCTGTGAGCATTGAACACATTTTATGATTTCATTTCTTTTAAATTTATTGAGGATTGTTTTATGCATGTTTTGTACAGCCTGTGACCTGAGAATGGTTTTTACATTATTAAAGGATTGTTAAAGAAGAAGAAGAATGTATGACAGAAATAGTACATGGTGTGCAAACCTGAAGTATTTGCGTCGCACTTGGACATGATACATAATCCTTTTCATATGTTGCTGGATTTGGTGAGCAGAAAAGGTTTGCCAGTCCCTGGCAGACCAGATAGTCTCTTTTAGAGAATATTCCATGTGCTTTTGAAAAAATTGTATATTCTGATGTTGTAGGATGTCATAGGATCTATGGATTTCAGTTAGATGAAATTGGTGTTGCTCAAATCTTCTGTCTTTGCTTATTTTCTTTCTAATTGTTCTGTCAGTTAGTGAGAGTGGAGAGTGAAGTCCCCAATGATTATTGTTGAATCATTTGTTTCTACTTTCAGTTCTGTTAGTTTTTGCTTTGGGTCCTTTAGTGTACAATTCATTAGCATTAAGTACATCCACAGTATTGTGCAACCTTTACCACTGTCCATTTCCAGAACTTTTTCATCATCTCAAACAGAACTCTGTACCTATTAAATAATAACTCCCTATTCCCCCTTCCCTTGCCTCCTTGTTAACTACCATTCGGCTGCTCTCCATCTGTGAATTTGCCTGTTCTAGTTACAGCATCTAAGTGGAATCATGTACTATTTGTCCTTTTGTGTCTGGCTTATTTCACTTAGCATTATGTTTTCAAGGTTTATCCATATCATAGCATGTATTACAATTGCATTCCTTTTTAAGGCTGAAAAAATTCTTTTGTATGTATATATCAGATTTTGTTTATCTGTTTATCAGTTGATGGACATTTGGGTTGTTTACTCCTTTTGGCTATTCTGAACAATGCTGCTATGAACATTGGTGTTTAGGTATCTGAGTCTCTGCTGTTTAATTCATTTGGTATTATAAACCTGGGAGTAGAACTGCTGGATTTTGTGATATTTCTGTTCAACTCTTTGAGGAACTGCCAGATTTTTCCTTAGTGACTACACTATTGCATTGTCACCAGTAGTGCAGTAGGATTCCTATTTCTCCAACTCTTGCCAACACTTGTTAATAGCATCCTTATGGGTCTGAAGTGGTATCTCATTGTGGTTTAAAAGCCACTTTGCTTTGAACCTTAAACTTCCTAGTTTGTTACAAGTTTAGGGTAAGTAAGACACTGCCATTTTATGTATTTCGACAAAGAATGGTGTCTCTGTGTTTTGTTTGTGTTTGTGATGGTATGGAGTAACTGTATGTCCTACTGTGTTTTCCCAGGAGCCCTTATTCCTAAGAATAGTCAAATTTCAGGCCCCTCCCTAATAATCTTGTTAATGTTTAAATAATATCTTTATTTTTTCAGGGTCTAGAATTTATGTAGGAATTTTGTCATACTAACGTGCTGACAATTCATAGACTCTACCTTCATTAAGAGCAAAATGTCTCAGAACATGAATTTCTACATCTCTACTTACTTACTTTGCAACTTAGGGTAGCCTTAAAAAAAATCTCTGAGTCTAAGAATCTCCAATTGTAAAATAAATAGAGAAAATATATACACAGAAATTATTAGTATGTTGATTGAATTAGGTGATATCTGTAATGATCTTAACATACAGCATCAGGTAATACCCAATAAATGATATTATCATCGTCCTTGTGAAAATATGGACTATATTTACCCCACCTAGCATTTTCCTTTCTTCTTTCACCTTATCTTCCAGTGATCAGAGAGTACAGTTTAATAGTGTTGTATATTAGGTAGTCCTTGGAATATAATTTATTAGCCAAACAACTGAGTCCCTTTAGAAGAACCTGGCAATCAAGTCTTCTCACCCTTGTAAATGTCTTTTTTCACCAAAATTGCTTCTCATTTCAGTTGTATTTTGTTTTTTTTTTTCTGTTTTTAATTTGACAAGTAACAAAAGGGAAATCAAAGTTAAACTGCAATGCCTTGAGTGACCAGTTAACAATATTTCCTTTGCCTTGAGCAGAGGCAAAACTTTTCTTTTCCTTCCTAACCAAAATTGTCTTTTTTGTTTTGTTTAGCTTTTTTCCCCTACAAGCTTCTGCTCATTCTTGGCTTTATTCTTTGCTGAACACTATTCTTATAACTTCCTGCTACTCATCTGTCTGTGTCTTTGCTTATGGGTTTCTCCTTGTTCCATCTTACATATAAATTTTGTTAAAATCTGAACTGTTAGAACTTCTCTCTCTCAGTCCTCACTGGTTTATTTTTTTCTCTTCTTCCCATCTGAAGTCTTTGTGATTGAATAATCAGAATTGAGCTTTTAAAGTTAACTAATTCTTTTGCAGTGCCAACATAGACCATGTCACCACTCTTAAATTTTTCTTAGACTTTAAATTTCTGCCTTTCTTGAAAGAAAATTTGAGATTCCATGACTTTCTGCCTGATTTCCTCTCCAAGAAAGACACCCTATTAGTGCTAGATGAAGATCTCCATGTGTCCCTCCTATCCGTTGTGTCCATTGTGAGTTGTTGACTTTTACACTAATAGAATTTGGCCAATATTTTATATTGTGTACAAACCTTTTACCTTGGGCAGTTCTGTCACTTAACGTTTAAAATGTATACTACCTTTTACCCAAAGAATATGCTCACTTAGTTGTGTTTTTTTTTTTCTTTTCCTTCCTTCTTTCTTCCCTCTCTCTCTTTCTCTCTTTCTTTCAGCAGACTTTATTTTTTAGATCAGTTTCAGGTTACAGTATATTTGAGCAGAAAGTACAGAACTCCCACATACCCACTCCCCTAATACGTGTACAAGCCCCCCACCCCAGCATCCTGCACCATAGTGGTACCTTTATTACAGTCGATGAACTTACATTGACACATCATTGTCACCCAAAATCCATATTTACGTTAGGATTCATTCTTTTTTTTTTTTCAAAGGATTCATTTTTGATGTTGTACATTCTGAGGATGGGCATGAATAATGACATGTATCCGTAATTATAGTATCATACAGAATAATTTCACTGCTCTACAAATCCTGTGTGCTCACCTCTTCATCCTTCCCTCTCTCCTAACCTGTGGCAACCACTGATATTTTTACTGTCTCCATAGTTTTGCCTTTTCTAGCATGTCATGTAATTGGAATCTTACAATTGTAGCGTTTTCAGATTGGCTTCTTCTCTTAGTAATGTTCATCTAAATTCTCCCCGCCATGTCTTCTCATGGCTTGATGACGCATTTCTTTTTAGTGCTGAATACTATTCTGGTTTACAGTGTACCACAGTTTATCTATTCACGTATTTAAGGACATCTTGGTTGCTTCAAATTTTGGCAGTTACAAATAAATACTGCTGTAAACAAACATCTGTGTGCAATTTTTATGTTGACAAAATGTTTTGACTCCATTGGGTAAATACCAAGGAATGCATTTGCTGGATTGTATGATAAGAGTATGTTTAATTTTGTAAGGAGCAAGTAAACTGGTCACTGTACCATTTTACATTCCCACCAGCAGTGAATGAAAGTTCTTATTGCTCCACATTCTCACGAGCATTTGGTGTTGTCATTGTTTTGGATTTTGGCCATTCTAATGGGTGTGTCGTAGTATCTCTTTGCTATTTTAATTTGCATTTTCCTGATAACATATGATTTGGAGCATCTTTTCATATGCTTACTTGCCATATGTATATCTTCTTCATTAAGGTGTCTGTTCATGTATTTTACTAATTTTTTAAATTTGGTTGTTCATTCTTGTTGAGTTTTAAGAGTTCTTGGTATATTTTAGATAACAGTCTTTTATCAGATATGTCTTCTGCAAATATTTTCTCCGTTCTGTGGCTTGTGTTCTCATTTTCTTGACAGTGTCTTCTGCAGAGCAGAAGTTTTTAACTTTTAATGAAGTCTATCTTATCAGTTATTTGTTTCATGGATTGTGCCTTGGTGTTGTATCTAAAAAGTCAGCACCAGATTCAGGGTCATTTAGGTTTTCTCTTGTGTTACCTCCTAGAGTTCTTTAGTTTTGCATTTTACATTTAGGTCTGTGATCCATTTTGAGGTAATTTTTGTGAAGAGTGTAAGATACTGTGTTTAGGTTCATTTTTTTTTTTTTGCATGTGAATGTCACTTCTTGTACCATTTGTTGAGAAGACTGTCTTTTTCCTATTACTGGAGAAATAATGGAGATCCTTCAAGGATCAGTTAAGTATTTTTATGTGGATCTATTTCTGGGCTCTCTATTCTGTTACTTTGATCTATCTGTCTATTCTTTTGCCAGTGCTACACTATCTTGATTACTTAATAGCAAGTCTTTAGGTTGGATAGTATTAACCTTCCAGTTTTGTTCTTCAATATTGTGTTGGCTATTCTGGGTCTTTTTGCCTCCTCATGTAAACTTTAGGATCAGTTTTTCGATTTCAACAAGATTTGCTGGGATTTTGATTGGAATTTTATTGACTATAGGTCACGTTGGGAAGAACTGGCATGTTGAGAATATAGAGGCTTCCTGCTCATGAACATGGTCTAAATTATATCTCCATGTTTATATAGCTATTTAACTTTTTACTTTCGAGTTTCATAGTTTCCTCATAGATCTTATATCTATTTTGTTTAGTTTCGACCTAAGTATTTCATTTTTGGGGTGCTAATATAAATGATAATGAGTTTTTAATGTTAAATTCTGTTTGTTTATTGCTGATATATAGGAAAGTGATTGACTTTTGTATATTAACCTTACATCCTTGCTATAATTGCTTATTAGTTCCAGGAATTTTTTTGTCAGTCCTTTCAGATTTTCTACGTAGACACTCATATCATTTGTGAACAAAGACAATTTTGTTTTTTCCTTCTCAATCTGTATACCTTTTATTTCCTTTCCTTGTCTTACTGCTTTAGCTAGGACTTCCAGTATGGTGTTGAAAGAGAGTGGTGAAAACGTTCTTGTCTTGTTGTTGATCTCAACAGAAAAGCTTCTGGTTTTTCACCATTAAGTATGATGTCAGCTGTAGGTTTTTTGTAAATGTTCTTCATATTAAGTTGAAGAAGTTCCCTTCTATTCCTAGTTTGTTGAGAGTCTCACTTAGTTTTTTTAGTTCAAATTTTTGTTTAAAATAATTTTACAGATACTTGTATAGTTAAATCTTTCAGTTTGTTTAAACAGGTTTATCATCTCAAATTTAAACCTGGATTAGAGTCTACTAGAAAAACATTTTAAAATGTGATGTTGCCTATCCTTGTATTTGTATAATTTTAAAATTGTTTTTTGATACAGACTAAAAGCCAGGAAGGACAGTGAGACTTCAGTGAAATATCTGAAAACTTTCTTTTCCATATAGTTCTTGGGCTTGTTTAAAGGGGAAACACATGCAGAACCTGGAGTTTCTGATGCTCATTAAATGTTTTTTTCTGTCTGGTTTGTTCACAGATGTTCAGCCTGTTGCCTATGAAGAGCCCAAACATTGGTGTTCAATTGTCTACTACGAATTAAATAATCGTGTTGGGGAAGCTTTTCACGCATCTTCTACTAGTGTATTAGTAGATGGATTCACAGACCCTTCAAATAACAAAAGTAGATTCTGTTTGGGGTTGTTGTCAAATGTTAATCGTAATTCTACAATTGAAAATACTAGGCGACATATTGGAAAAGGTAATTTTGTCGTTTCCCTACGTTCATTTGAATTCATGCATTTGTTGTACTTATCCTGTAGTCTGCATTGTGTAAGGTGCTAGGGCACACAAAGAAGCTCAAGGCCTTTCTGCCTTCAAGTTGCAGATTTAAATAGAGACATAATCAGTCATCTTCTCTTTATCCTGCGTGTTTTTTCTTCTTTGTTCTGAAATCACACCACTTAGGTTCTGAAATCATACCATTTCTATGGTTTTTTTGTTGTTGTTGTTCTTTTTTTGAGTGTCTTCTTGACTGGAATATAATATATTTACAGGAATTTATGTTGTTCACAACAGTATCTTCAGCAGCTAGAACCATGCCTGTCTCAGTACATATACAACAAATTTTTGTGGAATATATGAGAGCTGGTGAAGATTAGAATTTTTAAATTACAGTATTTGTGGAAAATTTTGAGTTGAAATGAGTTGTAAGCATTTACATTATGTGGAGGAACAGGGTAACTGGTAGGAAATCCAGTTGGAATGATGTCAGTCTTCAGTGGCTTCACTGCCATTCCTCCCACCTTTTCAATTCAGGTAACAAGGTTTTATTTATAATTCATCCTACTAGACAGTTGCTGCAGCAAACAAGGAACTTTCCAAAAACATTACAATGCAATGTCTGTGTCTCATGCATCAGATGGTTGGAAAGTAAATCTATCCTAGGTAGAGTGGTTTGCCTGTCTTTTAAGAAGTTTTGTTTCTGCCACTTGCTACTTTTTGCTTCTTTTACTTGAGAAAATCTTGGTCCAGATTAGGAACAAAAGGTAAAAAACTGTAATTGTGATGTGATTTCTTAATGGAAAAGATTCAGAAAAATACCATGATCAAAAATAGGTTGGAAAGAAGGTTTCCATTCTTTTTTGACTTAACTGTCAACTTGCCATGTGTTTTAGGTAAAATGCCTCACTTCTATGCATTGATTTTTCGTACTGAAGTAGAGTAATTTGAGAGAAACCTACTTGGTGAATTCTTAAATTCTAGAATCAATTTCCCCTTTATTCCCAGTATACAGTTCTAGGACCCTTTTTTCCACAGATTATTTTTATTTGCTCAGAAACAAAACATGGTTTTTAATATCACAGCCTGGTGCCAGTCTGTGACACACATGTGTGCAGAAGTGTGTATGTACAATGGTCTTTTTTAGCTCTGTTTGCAGTAGTGAAAAGTTGGGAACAACTTCAGTTTTAGCTATGTAGCTTGAATTTTAAAATATTAAACCTAAATTTGTATAATGTTGATGTATTTTTTAAATCCCAAAAACTTTTTTAAAGTACAGTAAAATAAATCTGCCCTTTGAAGTCTCTTCCTCTGACTTGAAATTACATATGTAATTTAGTGTTTTTTTGTTTTTTAATGCTGCTGTCCTTTCCATTGGCAAAAAGAATGCAAAACTCTTTACCAAGTAAGTATTCTTGATAGTTGATAGCACCAGGCATTCTTTTGAAAGGACTTCTAATAACATGCTTTTTGGGGGACTTTTTGCCGTTGCTTCTCCTCATAGAAATCACAAATGATTGTTAGAGAAGGGGAAAAAAAAACTTGAAAACTGATAACCTAAAATGCTGCCAACTTGAGGCTTAAGTCTTAGTTATTTGAGGATCATTTTAGATGTAGGCAAACATTTACCTCTTGATTATCTTTGGCAGCATAAGGCCATCTAGTGGTAGCTTCTATCTAAGGACTGTTGCTATAGTGGTTGTTCTTTGTCTCGCCTCGTACAACAACCTTTTTTCATTATACTACTTTGTTCTGTTGACGCTTGTACTGCCTGTCTTTTTAAGGTGTTCATCTGTACTATGTTGGCGGAGAGGTGTATGCAGAATGCCTCAGTGACAGCAGCATATTTGTACAGAGTAGGAACTGCAACTTTCATCATGGCTTTCATCCTACCACTGTCTGTAAGATTCCCAGCAGCTGCAGCCTCAAAATTTTTAACAATCAAGAGTTTGCTCAGCTTCTGGCTCAGTCTGTCAACCATGGGTTTGAGGCAGTATATGAGCTCACCAAAATGTGTACCATTCGAATGAGTTTTGTTAAGGTAAGTGGATTGTGACCTGTAGCTTAATTTGAGTCACTGTAAATGTGTATATTATAAGTTTGTAGGTTAAAATTTTTAGAAGTCTTTGTTAGGTGAAAGGTGCTAATTACTTTTGACCTGATTTAATAAGTTTTTAAATAAAATTCTTTAATTTATAATTTAAATGACATGATTGGTCTTAGATTATTTTATAATCCAGACATTACAAAGAGCCTGATACAGATACTAATTTTGATATTGAATAGAGGCTGAGTTTATAACGATCTCAGTTAAAGACTAAATAACAGAAAGTATTTAATATTAGAATTGCTTAAGTTCCTTAGCTTCAGTAGTTTCAGATATTATTAGATCCATTAGATTGACTGAAAGAATTCTTTACAGTACTAAAATTGTTTTCCTTATGTCTAAGCTCTGTTACTAAGAATTTATTTTTAAGGAAGTTTGGTTCAAAGAACTTTTCAAGTTTATCATTTGCTCTTGGCCTAATTTTATTGGCATTCCAAAGATGATGGTTCATGAGCAAAATCTGGAAAGAATTTTAGTGATATATTTAAACAACTTAGGCTGTGTCGACTTGATCCTTAGGATTTAGTAAAAGAAGAGTTAGTGTCAAATGCTGTGTGTAGTTTTTTTCTTTTTGGCCCACAGTCCCACAACCCAGTATTTTCCTTGCTGCTTTGTTATAGGTCCGTTTATGCAGCAGTTTATCAATAGTCCTGAAGGCATTTCCCTTCCCCGCTATAGAGACTTGACTTTTGCATATTTAATCTACTGCCCCCATTTCACCCCTGCCACACCTGCCTAATTTTCCTAGGCCAGAACTACTATAAGCAGTAAAGCAGGGAGCTTGATAAATCCAGGCAAATAAAAGTGAAAAAACTCTGTTTTACTCTTTGGAGTTTTAAGCTGAAGTGTTCCAGCTCAGTTCATCCCAGTATTTTCCCATCTTAAAAGATAATGATATGTGATTGCCACTTTAATTACATTTATATGCATTGATCACATCTACAGTGCCTTATCTGATACTCAAAGAAAAAAACCTGAAAATCAAATACGTTTTGTTAACAAAATCTACTGTGAACTTAACATATCTTGCTCCAAGGGCTTATATGTTAATATAATGATGCAACTATTGTGTTGCTTTTAATTCCATAGTGAATGCTAAGATTGGTTTTTATGGTAGTTTTTCCTTTAAGTATATTCTACATATCTCTACTGTTAAAGTGTATGTTACTGTGTTAAAATTGATTTAGACTGATTGACAGTTTAAAGAGCATTTTGCTGTGCTATTCATTTCCATAGGGCTGGGGAGCAGAATATCACCGGCAGGATGTTACCAGCACCCCATGTTGGATTGAGATTCATCTTCATGGGCCTCTTCAGTGGCTGGATAAAGTCCTCACTCAAATGGGCTCCCCTCTGAACCCCATTTCTTCTGTTTCATAGTGCAGAAGTATATTTTTCAACTACATTATTAGTGGACTTGTTTTAATTTTAGGGAAACTTTCAGTACAGATACTGTGAGCTTACATGGAAAACAGATGTTACAACCTGTTTTTTTTCTACATAATTGTGACCAATACATTTGTATTTTGTGATAAATCTACATTTGTTTGTATTCATGTTCATGTGATTAACTCTCAAAAGTGTTGTGAAAGATGCAGAGTAAGTATTGTGCCCCAGTTCAGAAGTTTAGCATTGATCTTAACCTGGAACATACTTTTTGCCTTATTGTTCCAACAATTTTTTTGTTAATTTTTTTGGAAAAGTAATACATCACATGATAAATTATAACAATGGAAGAGGGTGTTCAGTGAAAAGTCTTCCCTTCTATTCTTGATTCTTCAGAAGCTATACTTTTGCCAGTTTCTTTGTCCTACCGACTTTAAAAAAGTGTAATTCATTGTTTTATAAAAGCATATGGTAGGGCTTAAAAGAAACTATAAAAAAAATCTTTTTTGAAGGAACACCATGCACTGCTCTAACAAGTAGTGTTCAGTGAAAGCAAAGTGAAAGTTTTCTAAATGACATCATAAAATTTACATTTAATACAGCTAAATGTTTGTCAGTGTATTGTGACTTGATTCAGTATATCTTTGTAAAACATTTCCTTTTTAGAAAAGAATTATTGCAAACAACAGATCTCCAGTACGTCATTTATTCAGAATCTGTCATAAGAACTACTTTATAGCTAGTGACAGTGCGTGCACGGCCTTGTTCAGCTATATTTGCTGCTTTTGGCCAATGTTGTAAGAACTCTAATCTTGGCATGCATTAATCTTTTATTTTGCACTTTGATGGGTGACAGTTTTTAATGTAACCTTTTGTGAAACACACTCAAGTGACTTGGACTTAGATGCTCATCCTTACTTTTTTGGTACCCTTTTTGTATTAACAAACACTGCAATTTATAGATTAAAGTTGTAGGAAGTTACGCTTTTTCTATCTTTTGTTGTATTTTCAACCTACATTGTAAGACTGTTATTTTATAGCTCCAACTTAAGGTGCCTTTTAAATTCCCTGCAGTTTTATAGATAGTATTAATGTTGGAAAATCATGTACTTAATCCCATTGTTCTTACTTGCATCAATCTCCCTGTGCAAGGATCTGTGTCCTGCAGCCATAGGAGCATCTTCATTCTGGCCCATAGGGTGAGGTCACAGATCTGATGCTTACATGAGTTAGCAGTGATTGTTGAGCTAGCTGATATGAAAATGTTCACAAATCAAAGAATACTCATGTATCAAAGAATACAGACTGTTTTCTCAGTTACCATGCATCCTCTGTCTTTTTCCTTTTTTTTTATTTTAGCACCTATGTGGATGCTTGTCTTTACAATCCTCAGAGAGAAAAGACATGAAAACTCCAAAATAACTGTTTAATCAATCATGTTTAAGGGCTTTGAGTAAAGGACTCTTAACCTCCTTTTCTAGGAAGCAGTCACATGGACACTTAATTACGGTATGAGAACAAAGACATTATTTTGGGGAAAAAAATGACCTAATTTACCTTTCAGAAGAACCTTATTTTCTGATGCCTTTAGAAAGTACGTGGAGCCATGTCAATCTTCTGTTTAAAATGTTAGTTTGGCTTGACTTTCTGCTTTGCCCTTTCTGCTTTCATGAAGAAAAAAAATGCATTTTTTGAGGAAAGGAGAATATGATTCCTCTTGTTCCTGTAACATTATTTATTGCTTTTATAAAGTGCAGCCAGTGGATGGTTTTAGTTCTCTCAGATGAAGTGCCATATGTGTTTTCAGCTTACAGTCCTTTGCTAGGTAAGAGAAAACTTTCTGTCACCAGAGCCTTAAACATCAGTTTTACATGATGTGAATTCTCAATCTTCCAGAATTGTGCCAGCCACATGAAAGAGAATTATTTGCTTAGTGGTAGAATTTAGCTATTTACATCATTCTTTTACGTATTAGGCTCAAGGCACAATCTTTGGAACAAATTTGTAGAAAAACCACCCAGGTTGAATTACAGATACATGTAATCAACTTCAGTGGGCTTGAACTGGTGGAAACTATTGAATTGTTTTAATGCTTCAGTTGGGTTCATTAACAATTGTTTTTATTCATGTAACAACCTTTAGGGTTAGCAGGATTTTCTGTGATTGGCTTTCTCTGTGTTTTTTCCTAAGGGATTGTGTCTCATGAATGACAGCAATAAAGCCATTAACTGTTAAGAATTTCATGGAGAAGTATAAACCTGTTGTATTTCCTAAAAGTTAACTCCACACCCCTTCATTTTACATACAAACTTCATTCAATCTAGCTTCCTCTATAATTCCTGAGGATACTCAGTGTAGGAATGGGTGGGAAATAAAAATTGCCAGTGAGATTTTAAAAACTAAGTAAAATTCTACCAATGAAAAAGCACCTTTGAAAGAAACCATTTCAGAAAATTACAGTTTAAAGTTTTTATTTAATCTCCAGAATGGTTCATAGTCAAATTATAAAAACATCAACATACCAGAATAATCACAATTTATGGCATGTACAGTATATATGCCAGCTGAAAAGATGGAATTTGAAAATAATAAAATTACAACCAGTTTGGTAAATGCAAAAAGAGGAATAGAGTCAAAATTAATCTCAGTAATGAATTAAATCAACAAAAAGATGTTTGGGAAAAAAACAATTTAGGAGGTACATTTGACTAACATTGCTACATAATTACCTGGCTTAAGTTAGAGAATGTAAACTAGATCAATATTATTGATCTACCAAAGTGAATTTTTAGAGACAGTTTAAGGAAGACATCAATCTAAATGTCAAATATATACATCAGAATATAGATCATTTTTTACATTTTCTTGTTATATAAGGAAACTATGATAATAGAATTGGCTGAGGTGAAATCCACAGTAAGATTACTGGATAGTTAAACCTATACCTATAATAGTACAGAAAGTAGTAGTACAAATGTAGCTATGTTATATTTTCATAACATTTAGGAGTAAGACATTTTAGGATATAAAATGATCAGTAACTATTCAGATCTGAAATCTATTGTCAAGGTAAGGACTGGGGCTCTCTTTGTAAGATCTTCAGTATTATCTTAGGGTACTGAAGGGAAACAGTTCCCCTGTAATAGTGTTCTGTTGAAGGAGAAAGTTTATACAAAAACGATATCCTGCCAGTAGCAGAGAAACTTTGAAGTTTGAAAGTACCTGTTTAAGTGTTATACTTCTATTACAGAGAGCATCTAATACACCAGTTTAGATCCATTTCTGTATACCTTTTCTAGTTACTTGCTTAATACTACTTTGGATCATTATCACTTTCCCACTTAAAATATATTAGTATCTTTTATACTTTCTAAAGAAGGAAGAATCTTTTGATAATTATTAAATTCACCTTCCAATGATGATTTAAATTTTGGACCTGTTAACTTTTAAAAGGGTCAGAGCCCTTTTTTGTCTTAGTAGTTAAATCCTCAGTCTCTTGGGTAGGAATATAGATGTGTGTCCTCATATCCACCAGCTAGATAAGCAAGAACCTTTTAAGGTAGTAGATAGTCTGTTGGTTTTAGAAGTGTTCGGTGATTTTTATGGGTGGAAGTTTTCTGAAGTAGTGGTTTATGGGCGTCTCCTCAGATGTTAAGGAGGCCAGCTTTTGGGGTGGTGATCTCAGGTTTGATGCCTGAGGACAGCAGCCTTTTCCTCATTGATACAGGTGGGAATCTGGAGAGATTTTCTTCTCACAGAAGATGCATGTATGGAGAGTGAGAATTTGAGGCATTTCTTCTGCATAAATAATTCTACCTGCTGGACAGAAACTTGGACAGTTCTTTGTAATTCACTGGATTGCAGGTTAGCATGTCCTAATTATAAGAGGTAACAGTATTTGTTCAGCCTTTTTTGCCTTGGATTTTCATAATAGAAACTTGTCTTCTAAAATGCAGTTATTATAATCAAAATGTTATCCTAAAATTGGATGATTTACAAAAACCAGTGAGAAGGATTTAATGTATCGGATTTAATGTATCAGGTTTTTTTTTTTCTAAAAGCTTATGCTGTAATATTTGCTGGTAGCAATTGCTGTAAAACAACTGATGAGTTGTTTTGTTGAAAAGATCCAGTCTCAGAGCAGGATTCATCTGTCATTCATGGCAGAGTAAAAAGGTTAGTGTGGTTCTCATTCAGATAATTCAGTTCTTAAAATTCTTAAAATTATCTTAAACCATTGTCCTTTAAGAATTTATTTGAAGATACTATTTTTTGAAAGTTTAAAATTTTGTGTAGAGGTAGATTTTTGGGTTTTTTGGGTTTTTTTACCCCATTGATAGGTAGTGCCTTATTAATACCAGCTGGTGTTTAGCTGTAACAAAACTCCAGTAAGACCAAACAATCCCAAGTAAAGAAGAAATCTTTTAGAGTCAGATTTTCCCTTCTAATACCATTGGAGATAATGTTGCTTTGATTTATTCATAAAGTATTGTAACTATAGGGACTGCTGAAGATAATAGTTGGGCAAGTGCTTTTCTTCTTAACCTGGTTGGTTAAAGTTGCATTTTGAAAATTAAATTGGGTAGGATGATAATCATGGAAACTGAGTATTTGTATGGACCTGCCCATGTTCTCTTAAAAAGATATTTCATATGCGGATGATAAAGACCAAACCAATGGCTGCACTATAGGTCTGCTTCTTACTTATTCTGCTTCTGTTTATGTTGTAGAAAATGAAATTCTAGCAACTTCAATTCTGTTATCTTTTGATACTTATGAAATATATTAGATTTTACTATATTGTGCTTTTCAAAGCCATAACTCTTAAGAACTTTGTTTTTGCATATTGTTTGCTAATACTTTATTTTAATAAATCTCAAATCTGTTTAATGTGTGTTTTTTGTTTGTTTGGGGGGTATTCTGTTTCAACTTAACATGTTTCATTGTGTGGAGTTGTAAAAAAAATGAAATTATCGGTTACTGTGGCTGCATTATCTGTGTTCGTGCACTAGCAATAGAGAATGGATAAACTGTGCCTTTTCCCTCAGCATGAGGTTTGCTCAGAATGATGTGTTTTTCTGTTCTGTTTGTAAGAGAGTTGATGTATTTTTCTTTGTTAGTTTAGTTTTGTTTTGAAAAAGGATTTGAATCTAGAGCCTGGGGTTTTTCAGTTTAATCGCTAGTTCCTCTTCTTTAGATCTATCTAAAATTAGAGTTCTTGACTGGACAATTAGGACATAGAATAGCTCTTAGCAGAGCTGGTTTTGGAGTCTGCCTGGCTGCGTTTAAGTCCTGGGCCTCAAGCCTCCTTAACCCTGTGCCCTTAGGCAAGTTGCTTAACTACTCTGTGCCTCAGTTTCCTGATCTGTAAAGCAAAAGTCTTCTTCCTAGGATTTGGGGGAAAATTAAAGTACTTAGAATAGTGCCTGCCACATAAGAATTCTTATTATTATTACTATTATTATTATTATTATTACTGTTGTATTTCTTCTACTTCTTTGATTTGGAGGAATTCCTTCTGATGCTACTTGACCTTAGTAGATTAACCCTTGATTACCCACATTGTGAATTAGCCTTGTTTTTCTTAATTTTCTCCTTTTTCAAAAAATTAAAAGTCAAATAGTTCTGTCATCCCCACCAAGTGCCTACTTTTACCGCCTTCTGTGTTTTATATACAAGAAACACAAACTCATTCTAATTAGAAAGATATAGTGAAAATCTATGTCCCCCCACTAGGAGAAACCCAAACGAGATAACCCAAAAGAATAAATATAAAAACTCTTATTCTCTATGGCTTCATCAAAATAATCCATTTCTGCAAATCAGTTTCTTCTTTTGCCTTTTTAATTTCCAGTGTAAGGCACTTAGTAAGGTATTTAGTAGCAACTTCGCTGGCTTTTTTAGAAGCATATTTTTAAAACATTTGTTCTGGCAAAAGAGTTCAGTGAACAGTGAGAGGTGTTGGCTTCTCTCCAATTTAAGATAAATAGTTTTCAAATTGCTATAGCCAAAACAGTTCGGGTGACAGAGAGCTCAGCTGTGACAGCTGCTTCGGTTTTCTTTTAGATGTGAGACTCAATGGCTGATGCTACTCCATATTACAGCTGTTTTGATTCAGTTCATATTTTATAAGAAGGCTCTCAGTGGGCCATAAGAAAGTGCTTTCCCCCTGTTTAACATTTTAAATATTACAGTATTTTTAGTTGTTGAATTTGTAAGCCTGTGTTTAATAAACTGGTAAAAAAAATCTTGTGTTCTTTTTATCTAAACCACTTCTTGTGGTTGTATTTTAAAGGGGAAAAGGGCTACAGGGAAAATATAAAGGAGAGTTTTTGACAGCTTGTTTAAACATCTCCATCTTAAAGTATGTTGAGTGGGAGGTGGAAGGGGGATTTTGGTTGGTGGTTAAGATTGTATTATCCATATTGTTTCAGATTGATGTGTGTGTAGTTCCTGTGAGAGACCTTTCATGAAGCAATTTTTTGATGTTTGGGATGGATTTTGAAAGCTTCCTTATACTTTATCTTAATCTCTTGCCCCTTTCCCCTCACCTGCTACTTCATATTAGATAATACTTTAATGTGAGGTAAATGCTGAGAACTTCTAACAGTACAGAAAAGTATAAACTAAAAATCCCAAACCAATAGCTAACCATTAACATTTATGCATATTATCCTTCTAACCTGCTCATGTCATCACTCTCCAGCAGTCCTCTCCTCTCTTTGACACAAATTTAGCTGATGATGGGTGAAGCTGTACCTCCTTTTCTGAAAGGGTTCTCAGAGGAATTGCTTTGGTTCCAAAGTGTTTCTTGAATTCTGTACACCTGAGAGAGCATTGTCATCTCTTAGCTAGCTCTCTCTTATTTTGTTTAATGGCAGACTTTTCCAAAATGTATTACATCAAGCTTAGTTCTCCAGATATTTTAATGAAACTGCTGCAGTGATTAAAAAAAAAAAAAAAAGAGGGGGAGATTACTCTCGGAAAGCTTTCAAATAGAAGGAAAATAAGATCTTAGAAGATAAGGGGAACAAAAAAAAGTTTTTCATCTTTTATATCATTTATCACCATCCAAAATACTACATATTTTCTTTACTCTGTTTATAGACTGTCTCATCTCATGGGAATGTAAGCTGCGGCCAGACCTGTGTTCCCACTGCTAGAGCAGTTCTTCATATACTGTAAGCACTCGAGTATTTGTTGAATGAATGAGAGTACTGGAGTCAGATGTGATTTTTTTATGCTAGAATTTAGCTTTAAATTATATAGTAAGACTATTCTTAATTGGTTGGATTGAAGCTCAGCACTTTATTAGATCTCTTTATTGCATGCCTCAAAGGAGAGGAAAAGGGGAAACTCAACTAAGAAATTAGAAATTAGAATATCTGTTCTTTCTCTTTGAACTTTTGGACCTTTGCCCCAGAATTGTCAAGTGCCTGGATTGTTGCTTAGAGAACCTACAAAATTAACAGTCAAGTTGGAGCTTTAACATGTTGGCATTTAGTATTTTCCCAGAGAAAGTTGAAAGGGCATAGTTTTCTAGATGTATTTGACAAGAGAAAATACCCACCCCGTCCCGCCAAAGAGTATACTTTTTATTCCATAGCTTACAGAGGTGGCAGTGTTAAGAACCCTGTAGTCTGATTTAGTGCCCTGGTTTAGATCTTATAATATCACCCCCAACTGTTGTGCCCAAGGAACAGACTTCTAATTGCATTCAGGTGGGACACCCAAGTAATGCTTTTGAGAGACAGAATATAGCGACCTGTATTTGTACTTCAGAATAAAAGATTAATTTTGCTGAAGAGTGCATGTGTGATTGTTGGGGTGGGGGAAAGCACAGGGAGTTTGAAGGGCTCTGTCACCATAAGTTGAGATTAATAGTAAACATTACTTTTCTTTATATAAAATCCTATGAATTTTACAGAATTTGTTTAGACTAGGTTCATGATGGCAGTGAAGGTGAAGATGATGAATGCAGCACAAACTAGTTATATATAAACAATAAGCCTGCAAATACAATCTTCGTATGAAAATAAAGGTGCTTTTCTTTTACTGTCTGTTTAATCAACTACTGTAAGTTTGCTAATATCCATTCTCTCCTTCTTCACTCATCAAAGACCTTTGTCTAGCCCAGACCACGTTTCCCAGCCTCCCTTTCAGCTAGGGATGGTCATGCAACTTAGTTCTGACCAATGGACATGAGCAGAAAAGGTATCAGTCATTGTGGCATAATGCTCCAAAGAGGATTCCTCTTGTTCTTTCCCCTTCCCTGTGGTTGGAATGCAGAGATGAGTGTCAGTGGACATGGATGCCAAAGGATGAGGGTGATAGAGCTGTGCTACCCTTGGAAGGTTATTTGGAAAAGAAACTTGGAGGTGGGGAATGTTCTTTGTTAGAACAGTTCAGGCCTTAGCCTAGTTTATCCTTACTTGCTCATTCACTTAGTCTCACCCTTACTGAATGCTGACTGCAAGTCACGCTTTATGCCAGGCAGCAGAGCTCTCACAGCAAGTCATTCCTGTTCTCATGGAAAATGAAGCTATAATATAACATAGTTTAATGATTTCAGTCCCTATCTGGTTAGGGTTATTTGATCTGTTTTGGAGGGTGGAGGAGGGACAGAAATGAAGAATCAGGGAGACTTAAACAAAAAAAATCTGCTCCTGTTTTTCTGAATATCTGGATTTTTTTCTGGTCCTGAAAAAAAGTATCAAGTTGTTTGTTCATTCGTCCAGTTAATATTAGAGAGCTTAATAGATGTCAGGCTGAGCATAAAGTGAATAAAACAAAATTCTTTCTCTAAAGCATCTTCATTCTGGTTGATGGAGACACAAAACAAGATAAATGAAATATATAGAGTAGTGGTAAGTTCTAAGGAGAAAAAGTAGTAAGGGAAGATTTGAAATGTCAGGAGTGGAGGGAGGAAGATGGCTGAAGTTTGAGATCAAGAAATCAGGGAAGGTCTCATTGAGAAGGAAAGCTTTGATCAAAGTCCAGGAAAGGATGAGAGAGTCAGTCAGTATGTGAAGTAGTGATTTAATTGATTCGCAGTCAAGGCAATTCAGAAGACTATGAATGATACGGTAAAAATCTCAGCTTCCCTGCAGGAAAAGGAGTAATTCAAGCAGAAACGGCCAAAGGTACAAACTTGTAAATTGCATGCTCTTTAGTCTCTGCTGGGGATACAGGAATTACTGACGTGTTACATAGATGAGAAAAGAAATGGAAGTGCTAACAACTTTGTGGGTTACCATCTCCAGGACACTGACCACTTGGAGGGTTGATCAGTGAGAGTTCAACTCAGTACTTCATCTGATACCAGTTTAGTTTAAGGCAGAAAATCACAGGTGAAGTGTTTAGAAGAAGAACCCACGGGCAAATTTGCCTTAACCTCTAGCTCTGTCTTCCCACTGTATTGCATTCAACAAATACTTATTCCATGTCTACTTTATACCTGACACTGTTCTGGGCATTGGGAAAGTAGCAGTGAGCAGGCGAATGTTGTCCCCGACTTCATACAGCTTACATGTTAGTAGAGGGAGAGACACTGGAGTGTGAATTAAAGTTATCTAATAGTTGTGATAAGGGAGCTGATCGGGGTCTGTGAAAGACTATAACTGCTCTTCTCTGAGAACTCAGGCAAACCCATACCAAGGAAGAGCTATTAAGTTGAGACCTGAAGGATGAGAAGGCATTAGTCAGATGGAGAGGAGACAAGCAGCTGAGGCAGAGAGGCCTCAGGGATCAAAAGGCCATGGTGTCTAGAGCCTGGAGTTCAAGAGGAGTGTGAGGAGATGAGGCTTGAGAGGTTGGTGGGGGCTGCATCTTGTAGGCAGAGGTTAGGGTTTTGTTTTAAATCCTGAGAGCAAGAACTGGAATGTAAGGTGGGGCAGGAGGCAGATACTGGGGTCGGACATGTGCTTCTTAGAGAGGTGAAAGTAGATGCTGGGCTTTGAATTTAGGTGACAATGGTGGAGATGGAAGGGAGTGGATGGAGTGGAGGGAAGTGGATGGAGTAGAGTGGTGATGAATTGCATACGGGAGGATGAAGAAGAGTTTGGGGTCAGAGTGACCACCATGTGCTTTTCACTTTGGGCAACCAGATAATGGTGCACTTTGCTGAGATGGAGAGGACTGGAGGAAGATCTAATTTAAATGGAAAGGTGGTGAGTTTTATTCATTCTGTAAATGAAGCAGGTACTGTTATTATCTTCTATCATTTTACAGGTGAAGAAACAGGCTCTCAGAAATCCAGAAGCATGATCAAGGCTTAGAATGGATGGCCAAGGTAAGGTTACCCGGCTCCAGGATTCAGGCCCTTGGTCAGTACATTATGCTGCTTCTCCCTAGTTCCTGGCATCTGCAACTACCTTTCCCAATTTCCACCCTGCCACCCCTCACCCCCAGCAGAAATGTGTTCTAGTCCTCTTGCCCAATCCCAGTGGCTGGTTATGGCAGAGGGGCCCAAACACCTGTGTCATGAACCTATTCCTATTTTTAGCCTGCCATGCCCAGCTCTCCAAAGGTAGTTCTGAGGCATCGTGGGATTGGTGGAAGAACAAAGGGCAGAAGGATGTGTGTGCATAGACTGGCCTCCCTGATATCCATCTCAATGTCCAGTTACCACATTGTGGCCCACTTACCCTGCATATCAGCATAAGACAGGCATGAACTCAGCCACATCCCTGCTTTTCAGGGGGGAATCTGGGGCTAGGTCCCACATGCAGAAGGACCCATTACTGCTCAACTAGTCTAACACTAGCCTAGAGAAGGAAATGAAGTTATTCAGCATCACAGTGTTGGCAAAAAGCAGAACTGTAATCTGGTTCCTCTCACTGACCCTGCTTAGTTTCTAGATTCCAGCTCTGAATAGATCTAACGACCTAGGACTTTCTTCCAGAAGTGCCTGTCCTTTGAAGCTTTTGGCTTAGGTGGCTAAGACCACTGCAACCTGTAGAGACATCAGAAAGAAGCTTTCCAAGTTGTCTCCATCTTAGCACTTTTTAGCTTTAACCTCTTAATGCCTTGGGCCAGTATTTTATTAAGGGATCTCAAGAGCCTCCTGGATCACTCTGGCTTCAGCTGAATCTGGCCCCAGGAACTTCAGGTGACCTCTACACCAGTCATCCACCCATATTCTCCCCTTGAATTTATTTGTGATCACAGTAGAGAGGGAGCCGTGGTAAAAGCACATCCTGTTGGAGGGTCCCTTCAGCAATGCTGCCTCAAGCCTAAGGCTCAGTGACAATAACAGCTAACATTTGGGTGCTAGCATGTTACACTGGTTATGTCGTTCGACATTCAACCCTGTGGAGCTAGGTGATATACCCATTTCACAGATGAAGAGACAGGTTAAGATAGAGTAAGGAATTTGCATGGGGTCACACAGCCACTGAGCAGTGGAGCTGAGATTTAAAGCCAGATAGACTCCAGAACTTGTGCTTCTTACCACTCTGCATACTGCCTTGAGATATATCCCTCAGGAGATGTGGAGGAGGGATACACTGCCTCTACATTAGTCCCCTACCTCTCACAGCCCCCAGATTAAGGCCTAAGGGTCCCCCATATCAGCAATGTGTGATTTCATTATGCTGGCCAGGGGCTCTCATATCTCTTTAACACTTAACGCCATTTAATCTTCTCTGCAACCAAGGATCACACAGATTAGCTGGGCTACCATTACTATAGGCTAGAAAGGTTTGGTCACATTTCCCAAAACCAAACTAAAGTGTTCTGTGATGGTATCACAGAATTAGCTCCATTAGGCTTGGCTGGTGTTAGCTGTCCAAGCCATGAGTAATCAAGCCCAAGATGAAACATTGTCAACTGCTCATTTCTGAGGCTTCATGGGAGAGAAGCTGGAGGGAATTTTAGGTACTGGCTGAGAAGTGGCAGGAGGGAGCCCTGGCCTGAGACTGGAGCCCTAGCAAGTCTTTTTCCAGCCTCAGCTTGGGTCCTTAAACTAATTTCAGTGCCTGACAGCCCTTACAAAAGGTTTGCAGAGTTGTGTGCCTGTATGCATTTTGCCAGACAGGTGTCCTTAGCATTCTTCAGATTCTCAAAACCTGAGTGACCCCTATATTATTTAAAACTAGTGGATTAGATGATCTACCAAATTTCCATTTAGTCAAAGTCTCTATGCTCTAGTGCCCTACTGAACCAAGTGACTCATGAAACTATTTTAAACTGCCATAAAGAAGACTCCCTAGAATTAGATTAACTTTGAAAATGGTCAAGGTTATCATAATTCTTTCTGTTCCCTCTCAGGTTCTTTGAAATCAGCTCCTCCTAGCTGGGCTTATTCATCCATTGCTTTCTTGCTGGCCTCCTGCCTACTTTGGGAAGAAGTGCTGAGCAGCTACCCCCATCGCCTCACCCTCACGCCCTTCCTTCACCGCACGGTTCTGTAAATACTTGGAAGGGTTCAGGCCCAGGAGCAGCCCCGAGAGCAACGGAGTGGAGGATGCCAGGTGGGAGGAACGGCCCTGCAGGGGAGGTCTCCACAGAGCCCGATACAGAAAATTTTTTTCAGCAAATGAGGCAGCAATTCCTCTTTCAGACTGGCTCCGAAAACATTTCCCAGAGCAAGTTAACTGCCTGACCCTGGGGAAGGTTTGAGCGGAGTTAAGTCTCATTAAAACTGACCTGGGTCACAGTAGGTGGGAAGCATGCTGCTCTTGGGTCTCAGCCTGCTCAGGATCAGTCTGCCCTTTATCCCCTTCCAAAGTGGCGCAACCAGTGACCAGAGCATTCTCAGCACCGGGTCTAATTCAGTGAGATTTTATTGTAGAAATGCGGCCCCAGATTATGTGGGACGCGGATCCCCCAACACAGGGTGCTGCAGGTGGGACCCTGCCTCTCTAGACCAGCTTCCCCTCCGCGCGCGTGGGCAAAGAAAAGGTCCTTGAACCCGGTTGGAACGCACTGAATCTCCACATCCCCTCACTTCCCCGGGGGGACGCAGCCCCCAAGGGCCATTATTCCCAAGTCTGGCTGAGTTCACGCTCCGATCCTAGTGGGACCCTCGGTGCCAAAGAGTGGGAGAGGCAGTAGCATCTGCGGGAAAACAGCCACAGGGCTGGGGCTCCGGACGGGCAGCTCCTGTCTGGTTGCGCGCTCGCCTCGCCTGCCCGCTGGATGCGCAAAGTATATAAATCAGCAAGCGGCGAGGAAGGCTCCCGCGTCCCGGCGGGCGCGCAGTCTTGCAGGAAGGCACCCGGGCTAGACCCGCTGCCCGGAAAAGAGAGGCTCAGCCAGTGGAGTAGAACCTTGGTTCGCGGCTGCCACGAGGCTCGGGACCCTCCGCAGTCTTTTAACCTCGGACTCCCTTTATGCCCAGGGTGCCGCTCGAGGTCGGGAAGGGTGATCGGCCAGAGCGCTGTGTCCTCCAGGGGCGTCAGGCGCGCCCTGACACGCTCATACCGGCTTGCTGGTAGCGAGGTCGAGACTCGGTGCCCGCCACCCTGGCTCGCTCCTCCACTACACCGGCCGCATCTTCCAGGGTGCGCGGGCGTCCCGCAACGAGCGGTCGTGGGGCAGCGCGGCGAAGGCCGAGTGGCGCAGCTGGCAGCCAATGAAGAGGATGACGAGCGCCACGGAGAGCAGCAGAAGGAAGAAAAGCAGCAGGTAGGTGGGCAGGTCGGGCTTGGCGGCCGCGCCGTCCCGCATCCCGCGCGCGGTAGCCAGCTCCAGCGGCAAAGCGCCCTCTGCCTTGACCGTGGCTGCCAAGGCCAGCGCGCCGCCTACCCCCGCCTCCGGGCCGCCCGTGGCGTTGAACACGTCGCCGTACATGGCCCGCGGGTCCGCCGACCCCGGCCCAGCCACCTCACTTCGCCTCACGCTGCCCGGCGCCGCCCGGCGCCTCCATGGCGCGCCCCGCTGCGCGCTGCTGACAGCGAGCCAGTGCCTGCGGGCCCAACGGGGCTGCGGAGTCCCCGGGCCACCGCGCTTCGCCGCCCTCTTCGCCGGGCGGCGGACCCCAAGGCTCGGAGCTGGACGGCTCGGCTTCCGTGATCCCCGGGCTTTCCCTGTTTCTCGCCGTCGCCACCCGCGGTGCCGAATCAAGCCACCCGGGTTTACAGCCGCCCCCTCAGTTCGGACCCCAGCTCCGGTGAGCTCCGGGCTCCGGGGCGCCCCTGGGCTGCAGCTGCGGCGAGAGGTGCCTGGTGAGTGCGGCCGCAGCTCGAGGTCCCTGCCGGGCGCCGCTGAGATGCTTAGTACACTGAGGGCCAAAGCTGGGAGTCCTCCGCGTCCTCCCGCACCGCCGCTGCGTTTCGGAGCAGTTCTGCAGCCTCGAGTCCCTGTCGAGATGCCCGATGTGCTGCAAGCCTGTCCCCACTGGCTTTGGCTGCTGCGCTCCTGTCTTGAGCAGAAGACAGCTCTGAGGTGGCCCCGCGCGCTCTGGTCCCGGGCGGGGGGCGGAACTGGCGGCGGCTGCCCCCAGGGAGCGGCTGCGAACCAATGAGAGCGAGAGAGGACAGGGCTGCGCCTGCCCCCAGCCCGGCCTCTTGTCGCTCACGGACTGAGGGACACACCAAGACAGGGAGGGAGGAAAAACACAGGGTCATGGAAAGACAGATGGACAAAGAGATGATTACAGACTGACGGACAGACGCAAAACAGAGACAGTAGGGACAGCAAACCAATTCAGAGACCAGGCTCAGCCGGGCATGGATACCTGCTTTCGTTCTTCTCGTGGACATTCTCTCTCCAGACACAGTGAGGCTGGCTCCGAGCCGTAAGGCTGGGTAGCTCAGGGGGGGGCACCTGCTTCCAGGAGAGGCTGAGGGCAAGGGCAGAGGATACGAGCCCCCCGCAAGCTTGGACTGGTTCCATGGGCCCAGGCTCCACTCTGCCTGTGCCCTGAGAACACATGTGCTCCCCTACCATGAGCTTACTTGCTTGGTGCCCCTGGGCTGTTCTGCTGGGGCACAGGGGACAAGAGGAAGACATGCTGGCCTGCCTGCCCTTGGCAGCCCTGGCAAAGACTTGGTGGCCAGGACAGAGGCGAGCAGTCAGCTGGATTGAGACAGGGGTTCTCCTTTTCCAGGAGTCCAGTCTCTTCACTTCCTTTGAGAAGTCTTCCAAGCCCCCCAGGCTGGAATGAGAACCAGTGCCCCAGCCACCACAGCCCCTGAACTTCTCAAGAAGCACTGACTGCCCTGGACTGTCATCATCTGGCACGAAATTAAAGGAGGCACTTGCCCTCAAAGTTGTGCAAGTACAGAGTCAAGAGTGAGTGTGCCTCTTTCCATTTTGCACCCTGGGCATCTCACTCCTCACCCTAGTCCCAGCTCTGAGACCCCTACAGGGTCAGCCAAGGTCACAGCACTGTCTCTCTTCCCCAGCCCTCCTTCCCACATCAAGGGGTACAGGGTGTGCGAGAGCTTGGTGAGCACTGGCTGAGGGAACTAGTGGGAAGATGAGTTCATAACTTCCCTCTCCCCCCACCACACCTCATACCTGGCCACAAGCTTCACAAGAACAAGGAAGATGGGCAAGGCTGCCCTCAGCCAAAGCTCATCCCCACAAAGCCCAGCTCAGTCCAGGAGAAATGCTTCCGTCAGCTCTTTGTCTAACATTGAAACTGCAGTTCCAAGTCCTGACCCTTTAGATAGTTTGACTGCTCTCTAAGTGTGGTGAAGAAGTGCTCTGAAAGAGAGGCCCTCCTCAGTGTTTTCCTGTAGTCCCATAGACAGGCCTGTGGGGACCTGCCCTGAGTGCAGAGGGGGCTGTGTATGGGTATGGGGTGGAGAGCAGGACCTGGCAGATCTCACTATGATCCCATCTACCCACTTGGTCCTGAGGTGGGAGCTACCCAGTGTGCTCCAAAGGTATAGGACTCTGAGCCCCTGGGCCTGGCTGCTGCTTAGGCCAACTCCTCATTGTCTAGATGGGGAAGTTGGCTCTGAGAGGCTCTTAGCACAGGACAGCCTCCACGTAACAGTGATGTAGCAGCTGTGGATGTGGGCTGCTCAGGCAAGGGGCAGAAGTTGCCCCTTTCTCTGAAGTCCCAACCTACTTGGAACAGCATTTCACTCAGCCAGCAGGATCCCAGGGACATTATGTGAAACCAGAACAAGCTTCCTCATGGACACTTTTCGCCAAGGGGAGAGGCAGCATGTGGATTGAATGGACAGGATTTTATCCAGGTGAAGCCCCTGCTGTCCATAACTTCCTGGGTCCCAGGGTTTTTATTTTTTACGGTATAACAAAATTATTTTTAACTGAATATTAAAAATTTATTTTTCATTAAATATTGAGGCCATCTAAAACATACACAATAAAGAAAAACATCAAAATATTCTTGGTATGTAGCTCTGGTTGCAGTTTGGCCTGAAATTTCCTCTATGTGTTTATATGGGGAGTCACGATGGCCCTGCCGACCTGCTTGTTCTCCATTCCACCCATGAAATCAGGTATGACACAGGGCAGTGGCAGAAACTCTGAGCGGCTCAGTTCAGATGTCCTAAGTGGAGTCTGGGGCAAGTGTCAGCCTTTTGGGCTATATAGTAAGGGTTTATGATAAGTAACTTCTGATTTTGAAATTGTGCTGTGGACATCCAGGGAGTGGACCCAGAACAGGTGGAGTCTACAGAGGGTTTGGTGTAGATAGTGAGTCTCTGCAGCTCTGTTGTTCATGGTTGGGCAGGGAAATCTCTGCACCTGGGATCCCTGGCAATGCTCATTCCTTAGAGCTTCTGTTTTTCATCATCAGGTTGCATTTTGCAGAAGTAATACATGCAGGGCCTTGCAGCCTGTGAGTGGTGGAGCTGGGTCTTGAACCTGGCCAGTGGGTTCCAGAGTACACACACTGAACCACCACAGTGGGCCACCTCCAATGGAGAGCAGTTTTAGTAGCCACCATTCACATACCTCTTTCTATAAGCCAAGCACTTGCTTTTTCTCAACCTATGAGACAGACACTGCTATCACCTCTGTTTTCCCCAGGAGGAAACTGGAACCCTGAAAGTGGTGTCCCTTGCCAAGCTCACACAGCTTGGTCATGGTGCCAGCAGCCTAGACTTGGCAGCCTGTGCTCATCCACTCAGTCTTAAGCTGCTTTTTCCAGTGAGAAACTCAGCCCAGAGCATGCTGTCAAACTGCCTTTCCTTTTGGTAAAGTTGGAGGAGGTATCTTGCCCTTTTTTGGGGGTCCTTTGGTTCCAAAGTGGGAGGGCACTGTTTCTTTCCGAAGGATGTTCAGAGCCCTGGGAGGGCAGTCACGTTCCCTGAATATCCCCCGGCAGGAAATTAAACAAGGCTGGTGCTGAGTAAATGCAGAGATGAAGTTTACACAGCTTTTTACACAAGCCAGAGCGACCTTCCATTAGGGAGCTTTGTGTACCCATACATTTAAGTCTCAGGAAAGATTATAAAGGGGCTCGGAAGTTGGCTTTGACAGGCAGAGGTCAGAGGGCTGGGACCCCCGCTTGACCTCTTTCCCATTACATGGTTGCTGAGTGACACGTGCTCCCTCCCAGCTGTCTTGTCTGCAGAGAGACCGAGAGAAGAGAGGCAGTGGTGCCTTTCCGGCCACTATGGGGCCATTTGTTAAGCTGTTTAATGGAAACTTGGGAGACTGAGAGCATTACAGCCCCAGGATTTCATAAACTGTGCCGCGCCGGCCTCGGTGCCTGGGGAAGCTATTTTTGTTTCTTCTGCTCACTAGGGGAATTATTATTAAACCACGCAGCGTCACTGAGAGTCTGGGGTAAAGATCAAGGGTGGAAAGGTGCTGTCTGAGGCTGGAGTTTGCTGCTGCTGCTGTGGGTTTTCCTTGTGCTTTGTATGCATTAAATTGCTATGGAGCAGCCTCTGCGTCCTCCGTGAATGCTGGTGGTGCCCTTGCTCCCGGATTTTTTAATTTTAACCATCACCCCTGGCAATGTGTTTTTGTGTTTGTTTTTGTTTTTTTGGTAACAGATGGCTTTGGTGGCCATAGTGATTGGTGACTGAAGGTTGCATTTTAGAATGTCCATTTTAAGAACTAAATAGCAAGTAGGCCAAGCCCAGACTCAGAAATGAAGCGATTTTCCAAATGGAAATAGGCAGCAATAGGCTTGGAGAATGGTCAGGCCAGGGCTTTCGAGGGATTGCAGTCTGGTTTGTGGAGCAGGAAAACTGGAGAAAGGATGGGGTGTGAGGCAGAGATGGTTCTGCAAGGAGAGAGCTCACAAAGGGCTCCCATCCCAGAGAGGGCATCTTCCTGTATGGCCTCTGCTCCCATAGGCCTGTAGGATGGAGAGTCAGTGACGAGACTCCCAGGGCCGCCTGGGACCTGGATCTGTAGGCTGTGGGTGCTGACTCTGTAGGCTGGTGGTGGGATGACTCTGGGCATTTAGCAAGTCTCACTGGTTAGTGCCTCAACATCCTTCTCTTTGCTCTCAGTGACATGTGATGTCACCCGTCTCTCTGGGTCCCTTTAGCTGTGTGGCCTCTAGCCCAGTGTGTCCCATTGACTCAAGGCTGCTGGGACTGATTGCAGACTGATTGCCAGCTCCTGGGCCCGATGACCTGGCCTTCTCTGGGAGGTGCAGGGGTTGCACGAAGGTGAAGCTGTATTCCTCCTGCTGCCTGGGCCTGACCGGGTGTTGGGTTAGAGTCGTTAGTGGGGTCACCGCATGCTAAGGAACAGGCCACTGCTCTGGCAAGAAGTAGGCTGAAGCTGGGAGGGAGCCAGCATGTGCCAAAAATAACAGGACTGTTGTTTATAACCAGGCTTAGGGGCATGTGGCCATCTGGCTGGGGCCATCTGATACCTGTCCCTGCACTTCAAGGGAGGGGGTGCCTCTCCTGGAGGTTGCACTTGGAGGGACACCAAGAACCTGGGGTCCAGAAGTGGAGGCACGCAGCAAGGCAGGGAGAGGCATGTTCAGTCAATTAAGAGGCCCCCCCACCCCATCCCTTCTGTGACACTGATGGAGAACTACTTCCTGGAAAGCTCTGGGACTTGATGGTGAGGCCAGGCCAAAAGAACTCACACAGGAAGAGCTGGCTCCTTTTGGATTGCATTTTCTAAGTTTTGGTATGCATACTTCAAGTGAGACGCAGGGCTATTTTAGATAGTACACGGGTATGGCACTAAACATCCTTGAATCATACAATGCGAAAGTTACTTGTAATTGCCTTTAATTATTCTGATTATGGCCAGAACACAAATCCAGGATGGTCCTGTATCGGTTCGGGTCCTCTGAGAAGCATGTACAAGAGATTTATTGGTGGGAATACCTGTGGAGCATGAGGTGGAGCCGGTGGAGGCCGGGAGAGCCTTCGGATCACAGCAGCTTCAGATCTCATGGACTCAGATTTCTGAGCTGAGGGTTTCCAAGAACAGACAAGCTGAAGGCTGGTCCTGCTTCCAACTCTGTCCACGATGCCTGAGACGGGGTGTAGGGAACAGCAGGGGCAGGGGACCTACCACAAAGGAAGGACCAGGAAGGGCCATTGAGCTCAACCTTCTTAAGATTCAGGTATGGATGAACCTATACCTGGGAGGTAGAAGGGATGGCTCAGGCAACCCCCATAACCCTCATGGCTGAGTGCAGCACTAGCTAGAAAGACTTGGTCTGAGTCAGCAGGAAACTGGGGACCTGCAGGAAGGTGTGTCCCAGCTCCTGTCATCAGTACATCCTTCTCTTGACTGTCCCCAGAGTGAGTACCTGGGGCAGCCTGCAGAGGCTGGGCCAGGATGGGGAGGTGCAGCAGGACAGGCTTGAGCTCTGGCTCCAGATTCTGCTCCAGAGATGGGGTCCTGGGTGAGCAGTTAGAGGCCTGACTTCCCTCTCAGGGGTTGGGTGAGCAGTTAGAGGCCTGACTTCCCTCTCAGGGGTTGGGGCCCAGCCCTGTGTGGACAGGCATCCGCTCCCTCCTCACCCTCTGATACCAGGGACCAGGCCAAGCCTGCAAACCTGGTCCTGTAGAGAACTCTTCCTTCTTAATGGGGCCTATGGCAGCTGGTCTGGGCTTCCTGCAGACCCCATCTTCATGGGCCTAAATCCTGAGGCCACTTCCCAAGTTCATGGGAGGGTAGGTAGGAGAGAAACGACATCCTTTGACCACGTTCATGCCCCTCCCCCCACCTAGACTTATAATAGTAGGAAGGATTTTCATCCTTGACAAGAAAGAGTCCAAGCTTACAAAATCTGGGAGCATATTCTTTATGCTAATTATTTTCTAGTTATTCCTGAAAGATTATTCCTAATTTCCATTAAAGAGAATTATGTTTTCTTTTTCTTCCAAAGTTGAAACAAAACCAAACAAAAAACAACTTGGTTTCTCTCCCATAAAACTCCTAGGGATACCAAGTATCTCAGTTTTGGATCAGTCCCTCCCTACAACCAATCAGCCCTGCTCCAACCTTCTCCTTGGGCAGGATCTGGGGCACATGGGGGACAGCTCTCATTTCTTCCCTGTTCTTCCTGTGCCTCTGCCGCTGGGCAATGCCATGTTCTCCCACCAGGAGCGGCGGGGTCAGGATGCTTGTCAGAGGCCGCAGGCAGAAGGGACAGTGGATGTGGTGTAGGGCCAGAGAAAGGGTCCCTGACGGAAGGAGCAGCAGCACACTGGTCATGAAGAAATCCTAGAGAATGTCCTTTATGCTCTGTCAGTTCTTTTCAGGGGAGCGGGGACAAATACATCCATGGCCTGATTCATGAGGAAATGTGATTTTTAAAAAAAGTTTTAAGTGAGAGAACTGAAGCTGTCCTTTAAATGGCATTTTAAAATCTAAATTAGAAACTACGTTAGCATTGCCATTTTATGCTGAGGCAATAGAAATTTGACCTGTTCCTCCCCTAGAGCTCAGGCTCCCAGAAGTTAGGGCGTCTCCATCCAGGAAGGGTTCCTCTGGAGAGGCTCGCGTGGTCCCTGTGCCCCAGTCCTGCTGGGGAAGGGGCATCTCCCACTGCTCCCTACGGAGGCTGCCTGGGAGCTCTCTCTGCCGGGTGGGAGAAGTGGGCAGGATGGCTGGGAATCATCTCGCCCTTCTTTGAGAAAGCCTTTAGGATGACACTCCCCCAGATACAGTGTTGAGCGGATTTTCTCAACATCCTAGCTGGAACCAAATAAGTAAAACAGGAAGACGCGTGGGGGTGTTAAGGGCATTTTGAGATACGACAGTCCCCCATCCAGCCCAGCCCGATCCCGAGTTCACCTGCCCAGGCAGGATAGGCAGCATCCTGCATCGTTTCCCACCCCTGCCGTGAGGTGTTGAGCTGTGGGGCAGCATTCTCCAGGGACTGGATCTATTTCTCCTCAAAATACCTCTTCTCCTCTGACTCCTTCAGAATCAACTCGGAGCTTTTAGAATTCAGGTTCTGGCCTCAACCCGAAAGATTCGAATCTCTAGCATTTGGAGCTAGGAGTGTGTATGTGTGTGTGAGTATGTGTGTGTGTGTGATATCCTCAAGTACTGAGCAAGGTGTCTCTCTGCATTTCCTGACACCTGTGATCCTTCTTTGCAGGCAGATGGCAATCAGACGGCCCAACATTAAGTGCCTCAGGGAAAGGATGACAGATTTAACAAAGGAGTCAAATTATTGGCTTTGGGTTCCAGAAGTCTAGGCCTGGGTATGAGGTTTGGGACAGGATGTGATGAGTAAGGGCAGGGCTGTGGCTAGCACATGTGACACCTTTGTATTAATTCTACAAAGGCGCCTTTCTCTTTGGCAGGGCAAGGGCAGATTTTAGCCTCCTATTGTGCCCTCACCCCACAGTTGGCCACGTTTGTGCAGTGCACGTGCTGCTCAACCTTATGTGGTAGCCCTCTGTAAGGGCAAATTTCCCCATTCCTGAAATTAGAAGACATCTCTGTGATCTTGGGGCAGGGAGGGGTGGGAGGTGAGGAGAGGAGAGTTGATGGGGAGATGAGGAGACTTTAGATGTTGGTGGATCCCTGAAAGGGGGCATAGGGAGGACAGACCCCAGAGAGTTTTGGGGAACAGGGTGCAGAGAGAGATAATAAATACTTTCTTTGGGTAGAGCCCTAGGGAGGCAGGAGCCCTCAGAGTATGGATGGTTCCCCTAGCCCTGCTGGGTGTGAGGCTGTAGAACAATTCCTATAAGCTCACCAAAGCCTGGACGCGCAGTGGGAGAGGGGCCACAGCTAGTTGTCTCCAAAGTGGTTTGGAGACAGACAGAGGGCTTCAATGCCAGAGCTTAAGACCATGAGTGTGGTGAGGCGGCGTCTGAGGACATCCTTTGGTTGGGAATGAGGGTCCACGTAGCAGGGACCTGCAGGACTGACCTTTTAGAAGCAGCGAGAACAGCAGTGGTGGTGGACGCCTGCTTGGTGGACACCAGTGCAGAGAGGGCTGTGGGTGGGATGACCGCCCACCCACCTTCCTCCGGCAGAATTTAGCTCAGTGCCAGGGGAGTGGGTGGGGGGAACTCAGAACTGAGATTTCTACCACTTCAGGGGAGGGATCCTTGCAGAGATGGAAAAATAACGTGACATTTCTTACCCACTTGACTTTGTAGATTAAGACTGATATAATATGCAAAGAAAACCACAAGTAAATACCCCCTAATAATGATCTCTGCATGGTAGGGTTAAGGGCAATTTTCATTTTCTGCTTTTTGAAAATTTCTCCAGTGACCATGTTTGATTTTTTAATGAGAATAATAATTTTTTAAAAGTAATTTGCTTTTTTATTTCTTTCCCCTCTCTGGGGTCCTTGTTCCTTAAGTGCCTCATCCATCACCCTTCCTTCAGCCCTTCTGAGCCCCTCCCTGCCCCAGCCTGGAAAGCATGGGCTGAAGGTGGGGCTGGAGCCCAGAGAAGTAGTGGCCCTGGTTGGGAATCCTAGAGTCACAAGGACACTGATAGTACCATCACTGAGGACACTTTTCTGCATCCCTGCATCCACTTGAGAAGACAGCCCGGATGGAAGAGATGTTCTCGTCATTCCTGAATTCAGGGAGAAATTCTCTCCTCTGCCAGGCAGGAGGGTACACCAGGCAGGAGGGTCCGCCAGGCTGGGCTCTGCTGAGCCAGAGGATGAGTGGGCCAGGCCTTTTCACTGTCCAAGCTCCCTTCCCAGAATCTCCTCCCCTAGCCTCAAAGAGCCCTTCCTTGCTCAGAGCCTCACTCAATTTCAAGTCAGAAAAGGCCCACCAGAGCCAATCAGGCAATTTGAAAGAAAGAGACAAGAAAGGTGACAAGCCAGCAGGGCCCTTTAAGGCATCCCCGCCTGAGCAGGGCCAGTGGGGAGGGGGGCAGGATGAAAACAGAGCAGAGGCAAGAGGGGGCTCAGTGAGCTGGAGGGAGAAACATGCTGACTATTAAAGAGCTAATTACCTGAGTCTAATTACAAGCGCACTTAAACCACACATTTCCCCCTGATACACAACGGAAGTGTCTCAGATTCCATCACAGTCGGAAAGAGTGATAAAAATAAAAAGTGAATCTCTGCCCTGTGTCTTTCCCCTTTCTCCCTGCATCTCCCCCATTAGCTGTGGTGGGAAGAGGCGTGCCCCACCCCCTCCCCCGCCACCAGCCCACAACTTACTTAGCCTGGTGGGAGCTTGGAGTTTCTCTGTTGTTTTGCCATCTCTGTTGGCAGAACCTGCCCACAGGGGGGATGGGGGATTGAGAGGATGAGAGTCCCTACCAGGCGGTCCAATAGCAGGACATCCAGTAAGCTTGCTGTCCTCTCTGGGGCAGGTAGTCTTCTCAGTGCTCTGCTCTCTGACCCCAGGTGAGCCCTGAGATCCCAGGACCGAGGCAGAAGGGACCCTGTTTCCCCGTGCAGAAATGACATTTCCTCACCTCCAAGAAACAGGAGACCAGATCCAAACCAGGCCACCCCTGGAGAATGTGATTACCCCAACCTGTTAGTACTTTCTGTTCCTTTACTGAATTTTTGCTTCATAGTGATGCTGTTTGATGGTGGTTACACAGTATAGGGTAGAGTGGGATTGAATGTCTCCCCAACTTTTTCTTTCTTGGTGCCTCCAATGCTTTATCCCCCATCTTTTCTACATGTCCAGATCTTACACATTTTTCCAAAACTGGATCAGTCCTACCTCCTTGGTGAAGACCAGAGAGTTAGCGAGAGCAGTGGTCCATGGGCCTGCAGTCCTGTTTCCACTGCCCACGGTCAGGTGACTTGATAACCAGCTAAAAGAACTTCTGTGGCAATAGTGTCCAAATACAGTCGACTATCAAAGTCACCCAGGAGCATTTTAAAATATAGATTCCTAGGCTTCATTCGCAGTCTGTAGTTCCACATTATCAGCAGGTGCCCCAGGGGATTGATTCTGAGGCAGGCAGTCCAAGGAAATGCCCTGCAAAGTGAGTCTCTCCTGGCCAAACTGCTTCCTAGGACAGAGCTTCTACACATGTTGTCCAGCAGGTGGGCACCCTTCCCATTCACCTGTGTCCTTTGGCACCCATTCTGTATCCAGTCCTGGTCCCAGGACTCAGGGGCCTCGGGTGTTGAACTTCTACTCAATTGGACCCTTGCATTAAGCTCTTTCTTTGCAAAGAGGATAACAAATCCTGCCCTGCCCACCTGGCTGGGTTACTGTTTTAATTAAATGAGGTAAGGGACATGAAAGTGCCCTGGCAGCTAAAAGGATGGGAATGGAAACAGGGTTATCATTGCCCGTGGGCAGTGATTCATTGACTGCTCCTCTGTAACTGTCCACCACTCTGATTAAAAAATCTCACAAATCTACTTAACTGCTCCCAGATGGGGGCTTGACTGGCTCCAATCAGCATCTTCAACAAAGTCTGCCTCTTTCCACAAGATGGCCAGAGCTGTTTTTTTGGGTATCTATTGGTGGACAGAAACAGGATTTCTTTCCAGGTAGAGCACAGCTGATCTGGTTCGTGGGGAACACTCACTGTGGCTTCATTATCACTGGCTGACTTGCATTCTTGGGCTGTTGATTGAGGCACAAGGAGTACATCATTCTCTTTGGGTGAATGGGTGAGATCCCTCTCCTATAGTTAGAGGTTCCTGGACCACCCTTCATTTCCTCTGTGTGACTTATTTATTGCTGGGGTGTTAAAACAGCACATTGTTGTTTTCCATAATTCTGATACAGGAAAAAATGGGAGGTGCAAGAGGATGGCTATGTTCCAGGTCCCAGGTGAGTCCCTGGAATGTGCCCCATCTAGTGAGAGTCCTTTGCTTTGTGCAGGGAAGAGTTCAAGAGTGAGCCATAGCTGAGTAAATGATTTATTCAGAGATGCACACTCCATAGACCGAGTGCAGGCCATCTCAGAAGGCCAGAGTGGCCACAAGGTGTGGTGGGGGGAGAGTTAAAGGAAAAGTAGATACACACTCCATAGAGTGCAGGCCATCTCAGAAGGCAAGAGAGTTGGTGACAAGGTGTTGGCTTTTATGGGCTTGGTAATCTCATATGCTAATGAGTAGAACGAGTATTCCAGGTACTTTGAGGAAGGGGCAGGGGTTCCCAGGATTTGGGCCACTGCCAACTTTTTGACCTTTTATGGTCAGTCTCAGAACTGCCATGGCACCTGTGGGTGTGTCATTCACCAGGCTGTTGTATTACAGTGAGCGTGTAATGAAGTTCAAGGCCCACTGGAGGTCGAATCTCCCACCATCTTGGGCCTCAAAGTCTACCGGGAGTTTAATCTTCCGCCATCTTTGTGACAATTGCCGTGTCATTCCTTGAGTGGCTATGCACTGCCCCTTTCCCTCCTGTCTCAATTCTGTGGTTGACAGGCTTCAGCTGGGCAGTTCTGCTCCATGTGGCCCACCCACTCCCGCGGCTGCACTCGGCCAGGAGCTTGGCTCGACTGGAAAGACCAGATGCCCCTCGTCCTCCGAGGTTCCTCTCCACACGGGTCTCAGCATAGAGTAGTGCAGCCGGCTTCCACGAGGACAAGGCACCGTGGGCATATGCCTAAGGAGCCATGGCTCATACTGAACTGGGTCCTCAGAGCCGCACGACAAGCCTGGCATCCATGGGGGAGGGGAGGAAGCAGAGGCAGGGGTCCCTGCAGGCGTGTTTTCTGGGGGTCCCTGATGTAGTCGCTCCCCACAACCTCACCCTCCCTTCATAGAACAGGGCAGAGGCCAGGCCTGTGTTCCCTGCTGTCTTCCCGCCAGCAGCAGTGCTGCGGGGCCTGGAGGCCTGGGCTGTGGCAGGGTAGGGGAGGTCACACAGCCCCCCGCTCAGCTGCTCTGTCCCAGTGCTGGCTTCTGCCCCTGAGTGACCACAGCCTGCAGGGAGGGGACACGGAGGCCTGGCAGGTAGGCAGTTTCTCTGTCATTTTCCCTCTGCAGTAGTGTGGCTTCACACAGATGCTGCCCTGCATGTTGGTTCTGGCCTTCTCTCTCTCTCAGGGGTAGGGGTCGGGAAGGGCTGGGGTAGAGGAAGGGGTGGGGGAGGGGTTGGCCTCTGGAGAGGCCTGCAGAGTCCCTGCACACATCCCCAGGTTCCACGAAGACAGAGCCACGGATGTCACCACCCTTCACACCTACTTGGGTTGCCTCACGTCTCTGCCGCCAGGGGTACCCGTGTGGCCGTGTGTTCCACTCTGCCTCCTCTTCCTCTGGCTGTAGTGCTGGAAGGCTTGGCCCAGATCCCATTTTCACCTCTGAATCGTTCCCCTCATCTCCAATCATGTGGTGGGCACCAGGGATGACCAGCAGGAGCTGGGCACACCTTGGGTCTCTTCAGAGTTGCTGGCACCTGCCTCGGGACCCTGTGGGTGGGCACACACCTGGGCTGGGTGGGAAGTCATAGTTCCCTTGGTTTCCTGCCTCTGTGCTTTTGTCTCAAACCATGAGCTCCGTTCTCCAGAAGAGGCCCCTTATGTCTTACCTCAGGCTGAATCTTTCATGTCATAAGTATGCAGGCTGGAAGGTCTTTTAAGAATCACCAGAATGGTATTTCTACCCTTTGGGAGAAAAATTGAGAATCTGTCCAGAGTGACTAGAATACTGATTTGTACCGTCCTCTGGCTGCAGCCTCAGCTCAGAGGGGATCGTTCACCTCTGAGCTGGGGCCTGGGGACAGAGAGGCCTGGAAGTCCCAGGGCGCAGCAGCACATCTGTGTGTCTTTGGAGGGGAATATCATGAGACACCTGGCTCTCTAGCCCCAGGGCCTTTGCTGGAGCACAGAATACACATTCTGTTCACGCTGCTGGTGACAGACAGTGATGCTGCTCTGAGCATCTTTATGTGAAGATGTGTTGAAAAAAGCAGCTAGGCTCTCAGAACGTTCACCTTCCGCAGGGCCCGCAGGCTTCGGGGGCTTCTATTTTAGTTGCACAGGCTGGGGAGCCACCAGAGGCTCTGTTTTGCTGGAGTGTCTGTCCTGTGATTGATTGGAGCTGAGAGTGAACCCCTGGGGCTCTGTTCTGTTCTGTCATTGAAATGATCTGGAGTTACTTCCTCCCTCGTGGAGACAGACCCAGCTCCGGTCTGGGGCGGTCACCGCTCCCCCGGTGAACACCAGTCTGAAAACCCTGAGTCAGTGGTACAGCTGCTGGGATTGGTGCTACTCTCAAGATCTGTGTGCCCCCAAAGCAGCAGAAGTCCCCCACGTCCCATGTTGGGTTGTATTTATGTAACTTGAAGTCTACTTCACCTGTAAAATAAGGCTGTATTTCCTGTTTATAGCAGGAAACTCACCAGCCAGAAATTGGTCATTCTCAAAGTGGTTGCTGGTTATTTCTGGGGTCTCTGAGTGGCAACGCTCCCAAACAGGAGCAATAATTGTAGCCCCCCTACTCACTGCCTTGTCTCCCTCTCTGCTTTGCTCCCCACCTAGCACTCCACAATTTACCTACACAGTGGTTGAAAAGTGCCTCACTGGGGCCACTGTCCATCACAGAAGTGCCCAGGTGCCACTTCTGGATCCTTCTAGGCCGGAGCCTGGACAGAGCAGGGAGAAGACTCCTCCCCTAGTCCTAAGGTGCACCCATCACTTAGAGTAGCCCTTATTTTGTGGATTCAGCCTTGAACAGTTTCACCAGCTTGAGGATGTTACGCGCTGTCCGGAACCTTATGGAATCTCAGGAAAAATAGTCCAGGCAGTTTCTGGCTCTCTCTCCTCTAACCACTTAAATGCAAAACAGCCCCAGGGGGAGGGTGGTACAGAGAAGTCCTAGAGATGTTTCTGTGTTCAGCAGGATTCTGAGGATGTAAATGAAATCCAGAAACCCAGTGCAAACCAGCATCAACAAAAATGGCACTTATTTGGCAGCAAAGCTGAGAAGGCTTCTGGAACAGTTCCCAGATGTAGATAGAGCTGCAGGAAGAAGGGCATCAGGGGTAAGAATGTGACGCAGCTCCCTGCTTCCCCCTCCTCATTTTTTTCTCTCTTCCTGCTCCTTCTCTTTCCTCCTCTCCTCCATCCCCTCCTACCTTTGCTTTTTCCCTACCCTTAATTTCTCATCTCTGTTTAACCTCATTTGCAGACAGCCTGTCTGTGTGGCAGGGAGGGGTCTACTGGGGTCCCAGATTCACGTTCTCCTGTTCAGTAACCCCCCTGGAAAGTAGGATTTCTTTCCCAGTGTCCACATAGGTGCAGATATCAAGGCAGGAACATGACTGCCCTGCTTCAGACTGTGTTGGTTTCTGATCGGTTGGGTTGGGGCTGGGGTGAGATCTGTTTCCTGCCCAAGGTGGGGGGAATCCCAGCCAGTACAAAGCCTGCACACCATGCTTCCTCTCCCCTCCTGTGTGCCCTGCCTTCCCTCTGCTTTATTGTGGGCACACCGGGCTCTGGAGGTGGTTGGGGGGCGGGGTGGGAAGTGGCACAGTGGAAGAGTTGTGTACCCTGTGAGTGTGGAATCTGCACTCAGACACCTGAACAGGCCCTGGTATACTTCTGTTTGGGCAGATGTTGCCTTCTTTTGCCTCCTAATTCCCCCCCACCGCACTGCTGAGGTGGGCGGGCATACCATTGGCCTGGGCGTGTGTGGGGTCAGCGCCGTGGGACCCGTGGCCTCATCTGTCATCCTGTCAGCTGGCACAGCTGATGGACCCTGTTTGACCCAGTTACTCCTGCCGCAGACAGTGGAGTCTGCGCTTTATAAGCGTATTGTCATGAAAGTACCCTTTGCTCCTGCCCTGCTTGCTCGGGGAGCCCCTCCCTCTCCCCCTGTCTTCCAGGATGCCCAGGAGGGGAGGGTGGCTGTGCGTGGACCTGGCCTTCCAGCTGTGGTCCTGTCTCTCGGGCACCAGAGCACTTTTCCTCCACAGGCAGAGTCTCTCAGCGATCAGGACCTCGCCTCCATCCCTCTCCCGCCCTGTCTGCGGGAAGCGGGCCAGGTAGGGCAGAGCCTTGTGCTCCTCAAACACCACTTCTCTCAAGCTTTTTGATTCTTCCCACGATCCTCTCCCTTCTATAAAGACTCTGACCTTGGGAACCCAAGCCCTGGACACCTTTATTTTTGAATCTGCATCTGTGTCATTTTTTTCCCTGAAGTAAAGGACATAGAACACCCCTGCAACTTAACCATGGTGCGGAAGTAACAGGAGAAACCCCTGTCAAAGAATCGGCTGGGATTTCTCTAGGCAGAGCCAGCCAGCCTCCACTCCCGAGGCTGGGATGAGGCTGGGATGAGGCTGGGGAACGCGGGACCTTGCTGTGTCTGCAGAGAGGGTGGAAGGGGTTTGCTGCCTGGTTTACAAGCCTGAGTTGATTGACATTCACATGCTTCTCCTGGAGTCCCTTCCCACTAGCAGTTCACCCTTCAAGGGATGAGGGCAAGTGATGGGGCAAACACAGCATAGGGCATGGCCTCCCTGCCTCAGCGGATCAAAACTCTAATTCCTGCCAGCCTCCTGGAGCCTCAAGCTCTACCCTTTACATAAGCGTTAATGAGCACTTTCCGGAGTGACGGGCAAGGCAGCTTATTTTTAACCAGATGCCGAGGCTGAGCCTCCTTAGCAGGATGAGGTGTCTCAGCCTCCCTGGGGCGAGCAGACCTGAAGGTGTCTTGTCACCGGCTTCCTGGGGCTGTGGCCATTGGGAGGAACTTTCGCGGAGTAGCACCTGTGTCAGGGAATCCACCCCCCCCCCCCCGCCCCAGGCTGGGCTGCTTTGGAAAATTTTTTTGTCTTCTGGGCTTTGCTGGGATGGAGGGAGATACTCTGTGATGGGCAGAGGAGGCTGGCTGTGCTTTCTCGAGTGTGTGAGCGCTCGCCCTTCAGGAACAGCTCTGGGGAGTAATTGGGGGTTTTTGCCCAGGAAGTGTTACTAGGATTTGTCAAGCCCTATTAGGAACCATCAGAAGGTGACATTTGCTGTAGAATTTGCTGCTTAACCACTGGTTACCCGGAGACCCGGCCAGGACTGCCTCCCCACCCCGCCAGGATCCCCCCACCAGGCCTGCGCTGCGATTGTCTCGCCCCGGCACAGAGTCTGAGGTACTCAGATGTAACAGAGCGGGCTGAGTGGGGCCTCCTTCCACACCGTGACTAGAAGGTTTCCTCCGAACCTTCTCTGAGCCCCAGCAGGGGAGGCTTGTGCTTCCTGCAAACTCACCCGGTGTTCAGGGCCTGATGGCACCGTCTGAAGGAACCTGCAAAAACAGGCCCAGCAGTGGCTTACTGAGTTGCTCCTTCGGTCCTGGCTAGTGCACAGTGGGAATAAAGTAGACCCCGAGCTCCTCCTGGAGCTTCCCCACAAGCCAAGAAGGCAGATGTGCTCTGCATGTGCTACTCACTAAGTAATGACAGGTGTGCAGGGTGCGCAAGGGGATGGATAGGGAGCTGTGGGAAGGGTGTGTGTTCTTGGGGGCGGTGTCCGTGGGCTTTGCCAGGAGGGCCTGGGCACTTTCTCCTCCCCGTGTCTGTCCTGATGCCCCTCCCACACTCCACTCCTCATTCTCTCCTTTCCTTTCTCCAAGAACTGCTCCTCCTACCTGGCTTATTCCACAGGAGGCCAGGAAATGGGGGAACGCGAGGGAGGTTGTTAGTGCCTGGAAAACCACCAAGTGCTCCAGCTGATGGCTCTGCCAGCCTTCAGTTTCCAGGCCTCTCCCACAGCTTTCCAAGAAAGAGGGGTCCCTCTCCTCCCCCACATCTCTCTGGCAGCCATGAATCCATTCCTGGACAACCATCACCTCCCAGATGTGACATCCAGAGCCTGACGGGTGGTGCTAGTTTTGCTTCCCAGTTTTTAAGTACTTAGTGGGACTTGTTTTCCTTTATCACCTTCAGGGGCAAATTTGAGACTCAGATTTGACAGGAAAATGGGGTTGCTAGCTGCCTCTGGTAGAAAGGAGATAGGGAAATTGAATAATGCATCTTGAAAGTGTTTATTAGCATTCTGATGACGCTAAGTGAGGGATCTGAAAGGAAATCTTTCACAAGTGTTGGTAAATTTGTCCCCTGGATAGGGAGGCTGATGTGCTTTGTGGGAAGAGTGATTTATTCCCCACTGGACACATAGGTGTCTCATCCCCGGTACTTGGCAGGAGACTCAGGAACTTCTGCTGAAGGAATTCAGTCATCAAGTGCAGGGGTGGGGGTGGGGAGCACAGATGAGTGTTTGAGAAAAGCTTCAGGTGTTCTCTCTGTGACAGCTTACCATCACAAAGACACGCACACAATTTGATGGGCGCTTCAGGGTTTGCAGGCTCTTTGAAACCTATCCATGGACCCTCACATGGACCCGAGGGGAAAACTCCTGGACCACAGTTTAAAGGCGTCTGTAAAGCTCCCTGCACATCCAGATGTCCCCCTTCCCTGTTGGACACCTCTGTTTTCTCCCTATTTGAGCACTGAGTGGTGGTGCCAGGAAGTCCCATGTTGGGGTCACATTTCAGGGCATCTTCTCCAGTCACCCGTCTTGGCTGCCAAGGCCTAACAGATGAGGGCTTTTTCTCCCTATAAAGGGGGAAGATTTGGCAAAACTGGGCTTTACGGCAGCAATTAGCTGGGTTGGATGTCTACACCCATTTTAGGTAGGGCACGACTGTCTGGATTGTCATGGTCCCTCCCCGCCCCTCCGTTCTGGGACTCATTCAGTTCTGCTTATCATCACATTTGATCTGCACTCTTTTTAGATCAAGGTTAAATGAACACCTTTTATCTCTAAAGATACACTGTATATCACAAAACACCCCCCCCCACATACAGATACATGTAGAAAACACACACAGTCATACACACACATGCACACACATGTATTTTGCCCCTCCAGGGTGTCTGGATTTGTGATCTTGTTCCTCCCCCTCCTCACAGGGTGGCTGTGAAGGTTCACTGGACTGATGCATCCAGAGCCCTCAGCACAGAGCCTAGTATGCAGCAAGTCCTCACTCACTACATCCAGCTCCTGTTCCTAGTAAGTGATCTTTAGGGGCCACGTGGGCTCTCCCGGAATCCAACCTCATCTCCAACCTGCTCAGAGTGGGTGTTGCTCGGGACCGGGGCGCCCTCTGGTGGCTACTCTCCCTACTCACATCTAGGCCCCTCCAGAAAGGGCTAGGCTCCTTTCACCAGGCACCCCGTGCCCTCTCACTCAGGGGAAGCGGGTGGGGTGGGGAGAGAATGTTTCGCTTCTCTCACCATTTCCTTTGCTTCCTTCCTGACCGTGGTGAGGTTGGGGTCACTAGGCCTGGGGACAGGAGGAGGCACTTGGAGGTGGGAGTCAGCCTGCATGACTCCCAGGAAGTTGGAACCTGTCCCCCCCACACCTGCCCTTTCTCCGTGGATGCCCAAGACCACCTCCAGAGAGAGAGTGCAGGACAACATGAAGGCAGTGCATCCACAGAGGCTCCCCAGGCTATTATGAGATAATTTTATTTCTTTCCATTTCAGGTAAAAATAGTAAATACAAGATAATTTTAATAAAGGTAAAAATACATCATTTGGATTTGGTTGTTCTCTGAACAGTGCTACCTACAGTACAACTTTTGATTTAGGATTTTTAAACTTTTTTTTTTAATAAACAAATAGAACTATTTTGCTATTAGGCTATCTGTGTTCTCATCTGGCACTTAAGAGTAGATCACAGGTCACCTCCCGGTTGTTTGATGTGTGCAGGTGGCAGGGAGGGAGTGAGCAGGGGAGCGTGGGGTGAGGTGGTTTGTCTTCAGGGATGCAGACCCAGCTGTGGTCTGTGTGCAGTGGGAGGGTACAAGTGTGCATCCAAGATGGCCTTTTCCTGCACTGGCCACAGGGACGAATGCCGCTGTGACTGGACTGAAGGTGTCACATGTGTCGGGGGCGCTTCATCCCCTCCTCCTATGGATTACTTTCTCACCCAACAGCCTAGATTTACAACAGTTCTTGGTCCAAGCAGGCCCCTGGGCTGCAGGTATCAGCACGGCTGGTCAGGGTGGAGCCAATGGGTCCCTTTAGAGTCCTAGAGGAGTGGGCTCGGGACCCCTCCCCACCAGGGCTGGTGGCCAGGGCATCCCACCTGGCCTGGGAATGCTGGTAGAAGTCACAGGTGCCGACACAGGCTGCTAAATGTCTTTGCCCTTGTTCACCCTCAGGTGGTCTTTGTTTAAGTTCTTCCCAAATTTCTCGCTGAGCTGTTGGATCAGGTCTGCCAGCTCTCCAGTAGCTTGAGATTTCTCTTCGAGAAGCTCATAGCGCAGGCTGGAGATATCTTGCTTGATTTCCTTCAGTTCACCTGCAAAAACAGATAAGATTTCGGTGAGTATGCAGAAGGGGCTCATCCCATAGGCATTTGGGGAGTGCATCATCCCAGCAGAACACACTGCTGGTCCAGCCTTCCAGGGGCGGGGTGAGGGGACAGGAGCTCTGTGTTGAACTACATCCCACTCAGCTCCTGCCAATGCAGGACACAGTCACCCGCTTAAGACCCTTCTCCCATTTTTGTCCCAGCTCTCCATTAAAGGTTGGAGGTAGATGGAGGAATCACAATCAGGGTTGTAAGTTGCTAGCACCAATTTCATATTACAATTGTTAGAATGTGGGTCTTAGAGCCATTAAAGGCAGATTTCAAGACACAGAGCAACACTTTCATTAACTGAAACATTTTTTTCTCATGCTGCTCCATGTTTTGTTCTGCTGTTGTTATTTGCAGGGAGGAGAAACTCCCAAGAGTCTGAGGGAATGGGTCAGCACAGTGGATGCAGCTGCGGAGCCGGCAGCCTCGCAGGAGCAGGGTCTGTCCTGACCACGCGAGCTGCGTGCCTCACCAGAGCACCGCCTGCCTCCTCCCTCCCTGGCAAGGGACCACCAGGTGGGGTCTTCCACTTATTTCCACAGTGCACCACGTGGTTAGACATCCACACGGGCCTGGGCTGTGGGAATCTTCTTTTTAACCACAAAGAGGAGTCCTGGTGGGATAGATGCTGGACTTGGCTCCAGTGGGCGTCCAGTGCCCGGGGACACATTAGTCATGTCTATTTTCTAAGTGTGCCTCACACACAGAAGATGCAGAGGCCTTACAGGTACAGTTCGCTAGGTTTGACAAAGGCATCCGTCCCCTATTTTCCTTTCATGTGAGCTTCACAGAGCCCCAGTTTCATGCTGTAATTCTAGCGGCACAAAACCTGGGCCGCCCCACCTTCTCTCAGCAGGTACATTCCTGTCACTCACATCACACACCTCAGGAGGCTGGCTGCCGTGACAGCCGGCAGTTTTATATTTGAGACCCAGTTGTAGGGGTGGGTAGGTGGGCGGCTGCTGGGCTCCTAGATGGTGTCGGCCCAGGCTCACGTGCTCACTGCTGGGCCTTCAGGCTGCGTGGTGGATGCCCCAGGAGGAAGCAGAGGGTCACTAAATGACTAGGCTCCTTGGGGAGGCCGTTGGGGCCCCAGCAAAGGGGGGACTTAGTATCTTCACTCTTGGAGGAAGCTGTTTCTAGGTAGCAAATATTTGTCCCAGGTGTCTCATGAAGATTAATTATCTGGTTTATGGTAATTTGCTTTTCACTTAAGAGTAACTGCTTAAAATAGACTGGAAAATAACCCAGACAGTGAAAATAATGCAGCCGGCAAAGTTGAGTGTGCATCAGAATGACCTGATGCTTTCATCACAATGCAGACCCCCAGACCCTGCTGATTTTTTAGAGCTGGGTGGGCTCTGGGACCTGGATTTTCTTCTTCTGGGGCAGGGGATTCTTTGAGAAACACTGCTGGTTGTTAAATTCTGAGCTCCTGGAAGTGAGGTGGGATGGAGCTAGCTGGAACCAAAGCTGTACTGGAGTCTGAAAGAAGTGTAAGGTCTGCTGCTGTCTGTGTTGTGCCCATGGGGTGAGGAAATCTGGGCCCTCCTGAGCTCAAGGGACAGCAGGCCAGCTCTCGGCAGCCATGACTGCAGTAGGCAGGACAACTGTGTGAGCAGGGCCCCACATCCTGTTGCTGGCTCTGAGATGGAGGGGCTGTATTCAAAGACTAGAGGGTCAAAGGTAAAAGCAGCCCCAGTGGAAGGTCAGCCAGGGAACAGAGACCTCTGCCCTACAACTGCATGGACCCACTTTCTGCCAACATCCGAGTGAATGAGGAAGCCAAGTCTCCCTGGGGCCTCCAGACAGGAACGCAGCCCTGCCACTAACACGATGACCTTAGCCTGGTGAGACCACGTCCGACATCTGCCCTACAGGAAACGAACCCATTCGCTCACCTTCATTGACTTCATCATTTTCTCTGTCCACCTGAGCCTTCAGGACATACCTCTTTATGAGCCGTTTCATGATTTTCTGAAATGGGAACACAAGGAAGGGATCAAATAAGCTCAGAGGAGCACTGAGGCAGCTCCCACAGAGTCCTCCCTTGCTGGGCGTCCTCCCTCATATGGTGCCTCACTTTTGAGGGATGCCCTGTGTCGGGGGGAGGTTCTAGTCTCCTGGTTTAACCTCCCCCCAGGGTTCAGTACCACCTGACCCCAGGATGTGAGAACAGGCTACTATCGATGGCAGGAGGCCCAGCCACAGAGACAGCATCATCTAAGACCCACGGGCACTGCATGAGGGTCCTAGGCCTGACTCTGCCCTGGGCCTTGTGACCTTAGTCATCTTCTCAGGGCCTTAGCCCCGACACATTCTTGTATTTCAACAACTGGTGCGACCAGAGGGAGAATGGAAGTCTTAGCAGGCCAGCCAGGTGGACTGCATCCCGTTGAGGTGCTTTGCAAGAGAGGAGGTTCACTCAGCACACAGTTAGGACCAGATGTGGAGGATATGTCCACTGGACTTTGGAAAATTCCTACCACAGGCAGAGACAGATACAGCCCGGCCTCGGGAGGTTTTGCCAAGCTACCGCTTCCCTGAAATCTCACCACCCAACACGGTTGGAGTCATGCTGGAGGTTCCACTTATTATGCAGAGTAGATTCTTGAGGCAAAGGAGGCATGAACAGACACTTCAGAGACACCAAGAATAGAGTCGAGTGTAAGAAAGGCTGCAGGAGGTGAACTTTGGATTTCGCAGCTAGTCATTCCAGGGTTACTGTGAAATCACAGGATTTAAAATTAGGCTGGTGGCCGAGCCTTCTGAATCCTGTAGGTGCTGAGCGGCAGCACGAAGAGGAGGGATTCCCTGTTCCTCGCCATCCCTTCTGTGACCGACTCACCTGCTCACCCTGAGGATGGAGGGGACCGAGGTGGCATTTGCTACATTGAAGGGCCCTGAATTCTGTTCCTAGCTCCACTGTGTGAGGTCCAGTGGGTGGCGAAATTCTCTCTGACTACAGTGGGCTCAGGAAAAGCTTCTTGAAAGTAAAAGAGAAGTGAGCAGCTGGGATGCAGAGAACTGGAGGATTTAACTCATTATTATCACCAACCAGTAGTTCCCTCAGGGACTTTACTGGAGGCAACCTTGCCCAGGAGGCTCCTCCAGCCTTGTGATTCCATGAGTCAGCTGGCCCGGGGAAAGGCGCTCTATCTACATTGAACTGTAAGGCAGCTCACTGGTGCCAGTGCCGCCCCTCCTCAGTCCCCAGCTGGTGGTCGGCTTAGCTTAGTGGTTTGAGTCGTGCTCTAATCTCAGACTGAGCAGTTAATGAACGAGTTGCCTTCATGCTGCCCCTTCCCAGGAAGCCTGGGTCTTGTCCTGCAGCGCTAGGTTGCTCACTGATGTTCTTCTAGCCAATAAGGCAGGCACCTGAGTTTTAAGAATCTTTGCCTTTCCATGGGACTCAGGAATGCTCCTTTCACTTTGAATTGGAAAGACAAAACAAAGCAAAATAAACTTTGTCCTGAACCAGTTCTCATGGGGGAAAATGCCAACAAACCAGATACCCATGTATCTAACATTCTTGCTGAATGAGGAATTCAGAAGTAATCTACTGCAGATTTCCAAGCTGACACAAGACAAGGTGATCTAGCTAAAGGTTGTTGCCTTTTTAAAGGAAAACCTCAAGATTTAGGGGTTCTTCCATTTCTGGATCTGTCAACCCCAAATTGTATGCTGTAAAGTGGTAAGCCAGAGAAAGGAAGTGAAGGGTTCCCTTCCCCATGATGGTGCTGAGCAGAGTCCTTTCATAGCCACAGCAGCAATTGTCTTCCTGGCTTCACATACATGCTGTGTTTTAGTGCAACATGATTAAATTGATCATCTAAAAAGATTTCATGATTACTAACATAAATATACTGAGTACTTCTTGCAGCCCAGTAGTTGTGTGAGCCTCCTTGACAAAATGACCTCATGGAATCCTCCCTGAAACCAGGTGAGACGGGAGTTGTCTCCATTTACAGATGGTCCCTGAGGCTCAGAGAGTAAGGTAACTTCTCCAGTGTCACACAGCTATGAAGTGGCAGATCTGGGATTTAACCAAAATGGAAATCAAAGTTGGGGCTTCGTCCAACCTTCAGAAACCGTCAGGAAAAGGCTAAGTGCAGGATGCTTTAGGAGATGAGATGCAGGAAACTGGCTCCCACTGATCACAGGGGGTGTGGGCCACTTCTGAGTACCAATTTGACCTTTAAAAAAGCACAAAGTCTTTTACGCAAGGAGAAGCCTCAGCTAGATTTCAGAGGACAGAGTGTTACCCTGCAGAAGAGGGTCGCTGGTATGTAATTGTCAGGAACCCTGTGGCCCACTCTTGAGCCCTGGATTGCCTGATCTGAGCTGGGGTTTCCACAGACTTACAGCTCCAAGGGGAGAGTAGCAAAGGTTTGCTTTTAAGCCTCTCACCACACATTAGGATTTTAGAGGTTTAATATGGAAGCAGAATTGCATGAGCATGTCAGGCATGCAGGGACCCTTAACCTTCCTCCATACCCTACTTCACTCCCAGGAGTGACAGTTACCTTGAGGGATAACACTGTGACCACCTGTCAGTTGCTTTGCGACTTCATGCCCTTAAGGACCTAGCCTCCGCTCTGGCATGTACATGTTAGACAACTTGGGATCTGCAGGAGCGAGACGCCAGTCTTGTCCCCAGAAAGTCTGAAATGGTTAGAAAACATCCAAAGTTCTATTGAACATGGATGCTATGGTGGATCTCTGTTTCCAGAAAGGATGAACATCAGAAGCCTCCCCTCCTTCACTATGTGGAGGAAAAGCACGTTACTTTGTGATGAGTTTGAGATCCCTCCTGGCTACCTTCCATAGCACTTTCATTTCATGGAGATAATAAACTCTCCCCAAGTTCACATGTCCCTGTTGGTGCCAACTTGGCCCACTTTGCCCAGACTCACTTAGCAAGTACTGAAGATGAGTATATTCAGTGATCTTAGGCAAAAGATCTAAGACTGGGGTGCTCAATGGGTAAGAATGGTTGTGACACTGAGTCCTCTGGCTGCTGCTGGTGAAGGGGAAATGGGAGGGATTTCTCTGTGCAGCCAGGGCAGCTGAGGACATAGAAGAGCAAGAGGACACACCCGCTCAAGGTGGCAGACCAAGCAGCAGGCAGAGGGAAGTGCTGCTGCCACCTGCGAACGGAGAAACGGAGGAACACTGGGGAGAGGCGGGGTGAAATGAGTCGCAGGACAAGTCATTCATTAAGCTGGGGTTTATCAGACCCCAAAATAGAAGAAATCAGCCTTAGCAAACCGTCCACTCCATTGGCTTTGATCTCTACAGAAAAGGCCCTCTAGGAGGCAAAAGGAGGACTCCCCAGTGGGTTTTGGGGGAAGGGATTGTACCATAAAGCCTGGGGCTTATTTCAAGGGTGGACTGGGCCTGGATTCTACGGCTCATTTGGGATGCAGCTTGTTTGCTTGGCCCGTGAAGGAAAAAACTCCTCAGATAGTGAGCATCTGAGGCCTGCACACACCCCAACAAGTGGACACAGTGGATCTCGGAGCAGGTCAAGGGTAGCTTTGATAGGATGCACACTTTGGCCATTTTGCCGGCATCAGGGTTTTGCTCCATTGTTTGGTCTTATGTCCACAGAGCCCAGACTGGAAAACACATTTACAAAAGCAAAGAACCAATTTTGCGAAAAATTAGAATTCCAACCCCTGGAAGCCTCAGAAAAGAAAAGCGCAGAGAGCCTCTGAAGTCTGAAGGAACTGCCTTCCCTTCCAACAGGGAGCCCTAAAAAGCTGAAGGAATGACAAGCTTAAAATAAACACCTAATAGGCTAAGTTTGAATAGTCAAGCAGACAGATCTACTAGAGACACAGAAAAACAAGCTTAACAGCTACACATGTATCAACAACCGGGGCCTTTGTCTTATTGGGAAGCTACAGGATGTCTCAGAACCTGACAGTGTGAGGCTGACGGCATATGAGCTTGGTGAGACGGAGGCTCTGGGTGCAGCCTGGATGGTAAGAACAGGGAGTGAACTGGGCTCCTCACATTCTTGGCACATTTGGAAGGTGCTTTGGGAAGAAAGTAATGCAGCTTGGAAGGCCACCCGTGGGCCCAAGAAAACGGATGAGCCATGTTTGGATCCCTGCCCAAATCCTTCATTCTGCATGGGTTGCTGCCCCATGATAGCAAAAGCACCTTCTGTTTGGATTTGGATAGATGTCTTCCTGGTGGCTGTCAGACACAGGCAGGGCAGGTTGGAGGAAGGCTCTGGTGTGACATGGTGGAGAGGAATCAGGGGCCAGTGCCCGGGCAGTGTGATGCAGTGGAGGAGGGGTGTTGTTCTGGGTCAGACAGATCTTACTTCAGCCAGCTGGGTGACCTTTGCCACAGAGCCTGGCTTCCCTCATCTGTTCAGTAGGGTTACAGATCCTGCCTCTCTCACAGGCATCTGTGAGATTATGCCTGCCCTAGTATCTGTCTAGTCTGCTGCCAGCTGTTTGTCTGTGTCAGCCCAAGGTTTACTCCTATTTGTGCAGATGATGGCCCTGGAAGATGCCCAGACTTGACCTTGAAGGGCTGAGCAAAGGGCAAACGTACAAATATAAGATGCTCTCTGTTCCATCTGCTGTCCTCCCAGCCCTCTCCCTCTGATGCCTGCTGGCCCCATTTTTCTGTCTTCTTTTTGGTGACAACTATTTGAGTAAGTCGCCCCAGGCTTTTCTTGGATTCACAAAATATAGGGTGAGCATGCTTTCCCAGGCCATCTGTAGCCTGAAGTTGAAAACCGGCTAATCTGTGTAATCTTAGCAGGAAGGGCTCAGGGAGATCGAAGGCTGCAGGGACCCAGCCAGGGATGATGGAAATCAGAAATGGGATCACTCTGAGACTGCTTTGGAACATGGGCTTGTTCACAAAGGATTCATCCTTGGTGTAGGACATTCACCACATCCTCTGTCTTCCTTTATCTCAGCTGCTGATTCTGCCCGAAACCCAGGAGAGATCTGGCTCTAATCCATAGGGTTTCCCATCTTTTCTGTGGCACAGATAATCTGTACTACTCTCTGAGAAGCAAAGCAACAAAAATTCTTCCCCTGACCAAAGGATTTGTCCTCTAAAATAAACTCCAAGCAGATCAAATTGGTCAGGTCCAATTTTGCGCACAATTAAATATAAGACTTGCCTTTTGCCAATTTTTAGCCCATGTCATCTGATAAAACTATAAGCACTATGAGAGATGAGCCATTTCTTAATTGTACACTTAACTCCTCCTAAATGCACTGCTGGGTTCTGAAATACACAGGGAGATTCGATTAGAGACCTGTGTCTGGAAGATGCTAAGTCTGTAATGGCTCCCTTGAGGGTGGTGGCACCAGGGACACATCACCTCTGCCTGCAGGAACAGTCAGGACAGCTTCAGATGTACATCTTATAGGAAGGGGTCAGGGTGGATAAAACTGCTGGTCATTGGGAGGGGAAGCAGGGAGAGAATCATCTGCACTTTTATAATCAATAACCAGCAGTAACCCTTTATCACTGGCTCATGGGCAGATTCAAACTGATACAGAGATTTGGCATAATTTCTGAGAGCAAAGCAAGAACTGCAAGCATGACAGGTCTTCTAATTTTTATACCAACAAACTTGGCAGGCTGGCAGTCTAAGGTCAGTTGCTCACTGAGGACACCAGTATCCACCTGGTTGCTCGAGACAGAGCCCTGGGAGCCACGCTGCATGCCTGCCCTCCCTACCCCAGGCCCGTTGGTCCTTTTGGCTATACATCCAGAATGTGTATCTTGAGTCAGTCGGCTTTCCTCCGTCACCCTCTTCACACCCCAATCCAAGTCACCATCTCTTGCACTTGGATGACTGTTACATCCTCCTCACTGGCCTCCCTGTTTCCACTCTTGTCCCCACTAGTCTCTTCTCATTATAGCAGTTAGGTAGTCTTCTTAAAGCATACATAAAGTTTTATCATCTTCTCCCTCCATCAAATTAAGCTCCTCCCACTGCCTTCCTAGGTAACACAGAGTGAAATGCACATCCTGACCTGCTCTGCTCGCCCGATTTTGACTCTGACCTCATCGAGCTCCCCTCTCTCCTGCTCGCTGAGCTCCAGCTTCTCTGGACCTGCCAGGCTTCTCCCCTCTGGCTTTTGCTGATGCTTTTCCTCTGCCTGGAAGGCCCCACATGGCTGCCTCCTCCTCATCTGTGGGCTCTTAGCCAACTGTCGTCTCCTTGAAGAGGAATCTTCTGATAGCCATATCTAAGCAGGGGCTCCCTCTTTTTCCCTTTTTTTTTGCACCTGATTGTTTTCTTCTTGGCATTTATATTGATTTGAAGTTACATATTTATCGGTGTGTTGCTTGTTCATTGTGCCTCTCCCTCTTTGGACCACAAATGCTGCTAAGGTAGGAACCACGTCCGTATTCCCAGGAAGCAACACAGCGCCTTGGCATATAGTAGGCACGATAAATATTTGTTGAATGAAGAGAGGAATGGAGTTGTGTTCTAGGGGGATGACACAGCCGTGTGACTAAATTTGTGCCTTAACAGAGCGCATCTCTGCCTGTCCCTGGGAAAGAGGGAGTTACCTGGTATCTGGTGGGCTTGCTGTAAGTGTTATTTGCTGTCAGGTTTTCAGAATTCCTCATGCCAGCGTGGTAGTGAGTCTTCTGGGGAAAAATACAAAACACATAATATATAATACATCATACATGACACATAATACATACCTACATGGTAGGACTTGAACAGCAGCTGCGTACTGGGCTGTCTCTAAAAAGAGGACTCTCGGGAGGTCACTGTAGCCACCCCTGCGTGGCTTCCTAGAACATGTTTCTGGGGAGTCATTCTGTAGGAGGCCAATGGGTTACAGAATATTGTTTGGTCAACTTTGGGAAGCACTGAATTAAAGGGATGTGTGTGTCTTTCCTCTGGGACTCCCCAGAGATTTTAATATGCTAATAAACATTGAGAATCTCCGGAGGGGGAAATAACAGGTCAGGAAGCTTTCTTCCCAGACATCCTTCTCCACATACTTTCTGGGAAGAGCTTTTCTGCTTCTGAATCCCCTCAGGAGTCCCTCAGCAGGGTCACGGCTCAGCCCTCAGCCCGGCAGCTTCACCGAGTCCCAGCAATGCCCCTCTGCACAGAACCGCAGGAGGAGGGGGGCTCCGGCAGTGCTGCCGCTTGGCTGATTCTGAAAAGCACGGGGGCTCTCTGGCTCCTGACTTCCCTTGTGTGAGGGTGGGGAGGGGACCATCTGAATCAAACACACACAGCTCCCCCTCCCCCACTGCTGCCTCTCCAGCGCCATAAACCCCATGCTACCTACCCTGAATTTAGAATTCAGCATGCCCATTTCAAGGTCATTTTCACAGCTTTTGGCCTTAGATTTGCAGAGTTTTATGAGGCACATCTTGATTCTCATTATGAGATAATAAAATGATTTAGGACTTGGCACTAGATTAAAAGGAGCAGGTAGAGTTCTTCCTTCATCAAAATAAGACAGCCAGAGCTTTGCTCGGGCAAACTTCCACTCCACATCTGCATCCTCCTGTGGGACAAGGGAAGCAACAGCACACCATCAGAGGCAGCGCCATCCAGCAGAAATACGACGTGAGCCACGAAGGCCAACCATGCAAGCAGATTTAGATTTTCTAGGAGCCACATTATAAAAAGTAACATGAAGCAAGTGAAATTCATTTCAGTGATGTATTTTGTTTAATGCAACAGAATCATCATTTCAATATGCCATCATTATAAAAAAATTATTAATGAGATCATTTACCTTTTCTTTGCATACTGAGTCTTGGAAATTGGCATGTATTCTGTATTTACAGCACATCTCCATTTGGACTGGCCGCATTTCAGGTGCTCAGTAGGTACATGTGGTTCGTGGCTACCATATCAGACATTACAGTGTATTTCTTCTTCGACAGCGTATTTCTCATTGGTCAGAGTGCTGCTAATCGATGCTAAGAGGTCCAGCATGTGTAATTCAAGGGGAATAAACGTGACTGTAGCTGGCAGGACGTAGTCTGGCCTGCCCTCTTCCCTGGTGGTGGTGGTAGATTTAAAGCCCAGATCTGTTACTTCTGTCAATGCCAGGATGCTGAGCGGCCCCCCAGAGAGGCAGCAAGTCGATAAGCAGACTCCCTGGCCTCTGTCATAGGAGGGCGGTTTAAGGCCAGGAAAGGGCTGGGAATCAGCGTGACCCTCGCTAGCTGTGCGACACTTGGCAGTGGTCTTGGGCTTGCCCCTGTGCACGTGGAGACAACGCTGCCTCCTTCCCCCAGCCCTGAAGCTGGCATTGAGTGTGTGATCTGGGAGCAACGGGTCTCTCTCGCCACAGGCACTAGATGCACTTCAAGGGGCTATGAGCCCAGCAAGGGCCTACGTGAGGCTGCTGGGGCGTGTCACAGGGCATGAGTATGGTCAGCAGGCGTGACCAGTTTGCTTGTTTGGCTGAGACCCTACAGGACCTGGCCTGGTCTGTGGGGATGCGCACTCCTGGCCGTTTGGACCAGAAGCTTTGTGAGGGCAGGGGTCAGCCCCGGGTCTCTGCTGGGTTGGTGCTGGGGGAGTTGATCCTGACCTGGCAGGAGGGGTGTGTAGTGCTGAGAGCACAGCCTCTGGAGCCTGCCTGGATCCAAATCCTGCCTCTGTTTCTGACTGGCTGTGTGACCATGGTGGGTGACTTAGCTTCTCCGGGCCTCAGTTTCCTCATCAGTAAAATGAAGATAATACCTACCTCATGGGCTGTTGTAAGAATTAAAGGGGCTATGCATGGAAACCAATGTCAGATGTTTAGTAAACTCTCAGCAAGTACTATTTTTATCTCCATAATTTAACACAGTGCCTGGTATTCAACCCTTAGTCACTCAGCAAACCGACTACTATGTGCTCACTTACAGCATACCTACTGTGCGCCTGGCCTGTGCCAGGTAGGCACCGGGGATGACATTCAGGCCCTCCTGGAATAGTCTGGCCAGTGACATGCGTGTGTTAAACAAGTCACCACCTCTTTGTACCTAGTGCTGTGCAGAGAGCTGGGGAGGTGCGGGTGCCAGCCCTGACCTGGCCCCGTCAGGGAAGGCTGCCCGAGGGCTCATGTTTGAGCTCAGATCCAAGGGGTGAGTAGTTCTCAGTCAAGTCAAGTGTGGGTGGGCAGGGGTGGAGAAGAGTAGGAGTTAATTAGTGGAGAGGCAGTGAGAAGCGTAAACAACTCTTTCAAGAAAGTAGAGAGTTGGCGGCAAAGAGCAGGAGAGAAAGGCTGAGAGCTGGAAAGTGAGATGGAGGGAAGATTGTTCGCTGTTAATTTTTTTTTTTTTTAAGATCAGGGGATGCATGGGAATGCTGCCAGAAAGGATTAGGTAGAGAGGGAGAGGGTGAGGATGCAGGCAGGGAGGAGTGATGCTCAGGGCAGCTCCTGAGGAGGGGAGAGGGCAGGGAGCCAGGGCACATGGGTTGGGCTGCTCAGGTGGAGAAGCCTGTCTGCCGCCTGCAGGAGGCACAGAGGCAGGCGGGTCCATGGATTCGGACACAGGTGCTCAAGATCTACTGAGTAAATAAGTGTTCTGTGTGGATTTACAAATTCATACTTCATCCAAATTCAGTGTGACTGTGAACCCCAGGCACTTCCTGGCAGCAGCTCTCAGGGTCCTTGCACACCCGTCACCAGTGAGACAGGTGGGACGTGTCTCTCACCTGACAAGACGAAGCTGGCGCCTGGGGGGAGGTGTGAACTGCAGGAGGCTTGCTCTGTCTCCTGGCACCACGCTGTGGTGGGATCACTTGGTGTCACAGCCGTGGGCTTGCTCACTCCTGCCCCAAACTAGTGGGCATCTCTCAGGCCAGTCACGTGGCTTCCTATGCCACGTTCATTGGGACCAACGCACAGTGTGCTCATCAGGATGGGGCAGAACACCTGGGTGAGTGCTCGAGACCCACACGTTCCAGGCACCATCTGGTTTCTCTTACAGGATGGGAAGCTGAGGCCCAGAAGGGCAGCGGGGGGTTGTTAGCAACAGCTCATCATATGCGTGGGTGACCAAGTATGTGAAACACTTGAAAAAATTTGTCTGCTGTTTGTTGACACAGTGCTGCGTTTCCCTGTAGGTGGTGGGGGTGGCGGGGGGCTCAGGCCAAGTCTTGGCGCTGGCTCCCCTCTGCCTCTCTCCTTCTCCACTAGCACATCCTGCACTCTTGCAGCGCTGGCTAGACCACGTTGTTTTACCTCTCCCTGCCTGGGCATGTGCTCTTCCTGCTGTTTAGAATACTCTTCTTTTGGTGGGGAGTGTTATGGACCAAGTATTTCCCCCTAAAATTCGTATGTTGAACCCCTAACCACCAGTATCTTAGAATGTGGTCATATTTGACGAGATCGGGCACGTTCAGGGTGGTATGGCCGTAGACTAGAATGTGGCTGTATTTGGAGGAGGGCCTTTAAAGAGGTAATTAAGGTTAAATGAGGCCTTAAGGGTGGGGCCCTAATCCTATGACTGGTGTCATCATAAAGAGAAGAAGAGACACATTGAGGAGAGACCACGGGAAGACACAGCAAGAAGGTGGCCATCCACAAGCCAAGGAGAGAGGCTCAGAAGAAACCCACCTGCCAGCACCTTGATCTCAGACTTCCAGCCTCCAAAACTGTGAGAAAATAACTTTCTGTTGTCTAAGCCGCCCTGTCTGTGGGATTTTGTTGTGGGAGCTCTAGCAAACTAATACTTTAATAAGTCTTTATTTTTTTTCTACATGAGAAAAACACAGATAACTGTTTCTTGTTTGTTTGTTTGTTTTGGGGGGAGGTAATTAGGTTTATTTATTTACTTTTTAGAGGAGGTGCTGGGGATTGAACACAGCATCTTTTATAAGAAACTTTTCCTTAGAAAAAGATTTAGGTACAGAGGTATACCAAACACATGTGAAAGTCCCTTTTCGAATCTCCTTTCTTGTTTCAGTCCCTTTCCCAGAGAATCCCCTTTTCCTGCCTTTTATGCACATTTGTATTATTATGCAAATAAGATTTCCCTATAGGTATTTTTCTTCGATTTTTTTCACTTAACAGTATCATAGAGATTTGCTATGTCAGCACGGAAAAGTCTCGTTAATGTACACTGTTCTAAAGTCTATGATGTAGCAGTTTAAGCTGATATTGATGGGCTATTTCCAAGTTTTTCTTTTGATAAAAATCTACGTAACATCATATTTCTGCATGGAATTGTTGAGTCAAAGGGTCAGTGCATTTTATTTTGTTTTAATTTTGAGTTTATTTAACTTTTAATATGTAAAACAATGATATGATTTTGAAGTATAAAAGGTTATGAAGAGAAAGCCTTTACACTGACCGTACCCCTACGTGCCCCCGTCTCAACAGGCACCCACGCTGTGCTTTTCTTGTGTACTCTTTCAGGTTCCTTTTCTTTTCTTTTTAAAAATTTTTTTTAAAAACTCAAATATAGTCAATTTACAATGTGTTAGTTTCTGGTGTACAGCATAGTGGCTCAGCTCTGTATATGTATGTGTGTGTATATACATATATACACATATATAATCCTTTTCCTATTCTTTTTCATTATAGGCTATTGTAAGATGTTGAATATAGTTGTTTATCTATTACATATATATTTTTAACTTTCAGGTTATTTTTCTTTTTCAAATGGTTATACAGTCAAAAATGAATATGTGTTCTATTTTCTTCCTCTTTATGTAAGAGAGAGCACAATACATACATTGTTCTGCAGCTTGATTTTTTTTCTACTTAACATTATAATTGGAGGTCTTTCCACATCAGTATAGAGAGAACATCCTCACCCTCTTCCAAAGCTGCATAGACTCTCACGGTTCAGGTGCATCATAATCTATTTAACTAGCTTCCTATTAATGTTCATTTAGTTTGTTTTTTATTTCTTGCTGTTCCAAACAAGACTGCAATCAATAGCTCATGGCTTGTGAATTTCAGATTTTGATAAATTGCCTCCTGATGAATTCTCTTCGCTCCCATGTCTGTCTAGCAAAACCATTTCAGTCTTTGGCGTTCAAGCATCACCTTTGCAAGCTTCCTCCCCCCACAGTCACTCTCTCTGCTTTGTGCCTCCTACACCTGGGAGGACTTCTCTGGGTGCACTGGGCCCACAGCACCATAATTTGTTGACTGATGTATCTGTTTTCCTCACTGGGCTGAGTGAGAATCTCTTCAAGGGCAGAGAGCACATCTTAGTTGTCTCTGTATTGCCAGTGTCTAGCACAGGCTCGGCATACAGTAAGCACTTAATAAATAACATGGGCAAAGCAGAAGTGAGGCTGAAAGATACAGTCATTCCAATTTGCCATGGGTCACCTGTGTGGGGACACATGGAAAAGAGGGAGGACTCAGGACCCCAGTACTTTCTGTCCTCGTTGGGCCATTGCATGTGCCTGTCATGGCTTCAGGTTGACTGGAAATGCTTCTTGGAGCAATCCAGGAAGAATGCCCACCATTGGCTGTTCTGGCTTCACATTTCATAACACATGGGCTTCTAACATCATTACCCTCATGCTGAAAACAGCGGTCTGAATGAAACCAAGGGAGAGAGAGCATTTTCGCTGGTCTTACCTCAATTTCCTGATACGAGTTGTTGATCATGGCTATTAGCATATTAAGCAGGACGACCACCATGGTGACGTTATAAACGCCATAGAGAACATAGCCGATGTTCTCGATGAATTTGTGGTCATATTTCAGCACCACCGAGATCACTTCAGACAAGCCAAAGATGGACCAAAATAAGGTTTTGAAACTTTCTTCAACCCTACAAGGAAACAGACAGGACTCTCAGGTGGTTTGCACCTATTGACACTTCTCCCAGGAATGTGGTCAGTGGTTACCCTGGAGTGGAGCTGTGGCTGGGTTCTGGTGCCTGTATTCTGAAATAATGAGATGCTCAGATCTCTCGGAAGATTTTGAAATAATACTATAAAGAGCAGGCTCTTTCTTTTCAATTCAGTCCTTTCATTGGGACTCCTGGCTGCAGTATAATTTTCATCTTGTAATTAGTTTAACATTTGGAATTAAACACCAGGGCAGGTGTTTGCCCTTTTAGGTTATTAGCCTCAGAAAGCACACTCTTCCTTCAGCTGTCTCTTGACTGACTCTTCTTAGACCACCTAGCCCCATGGGAAGGGGGAAAGGGTGATGTTTGGAGATGGAGCCAGTATAATTGGCAACTGCGACGTGTTGGGCACATGACATAGGGTGGCTCACTTAAGCCTATGACCACCTGTGCTGTGGGCTGGTTTATTACTCACATTGTACAGATGGAAGTACTGATGCTCTGAGCCTTCAGTGCCTTCCCCAGGTGCACTAAGCTGGCAAGTGGTTGCAAACCCAGATGTGTCTGAGGTTTTCAAAAGCAGGTACTTCTAACCACTGTGCTTTACCACTGCCCTGGCTCTGGGTAGTGATGCCAGCCACAAGTATGAAATCCTCTAAACTGGGGATGAATTCTCAGGAATGAAGGTGGTGAATCTGCTGTGTCTGTATTGATCCAGTCTACCAGGTAACTGCCCAAACTTCACCCTGCAGCTTACTCAAGGTAGACACTGCATGTGCTGTGAGGGCAGTCCAGGGGAGAGCTGGCTTCTAGGACACTGCTCTTGGACATTTTTGAGATGATCAAGTTACTAAAATACATACGTTTTCAGAGTAAGGTTCAAGCACATTTCATAGTCAATACTTTGTGACCCTGACCTTCTCTCAGGTTTGTGACACAGAACGCAATCAGAAAGCTGGATTTTGGTTGGGTGGCTTAACATGTATGTGTGATAACATCTGAATGGTTAAGTGCTGGTCTTTTAGTTTGCATCCAGATTTGGGGTACTATTATGAGAAAGCATTTTCTTTTTTTCTCTTTAACATTTCAGATTTTTATCACTCACCCACAAATGGCCAGGATTAGCTAAGTCTCAAAAAAAAAAAAGCATTTTTCAAGGATTGGTATTTATTTGATAAGATGTACAAAAATACTAGTACTCATCACTTTGGCTAAAAATCCCACAGTGATGCTCATGAATTTTCTGCTCTCCCATGTGTGAGTGTGTGTGGGTGTATGTGTGTGTATGTGTGTGTCTAGCTATCTTTTTGCTCATTCCCTGTGTATCCCAGAGTCTGAAAACTAAACACTGAACCGAGTTTTTGCTGCCATGATTTGTTTTTGGTTTCTTTTAAATCTGTGAGTTTGGAATATTTGTCTTAGTTTTAGCAAGAAGGAATTTAGTTGGGGGTTTGGAAGTAACACTGGGTATTAAGCTATGATTTTAGCGCTCTAGCTCCTGATGCTGTCCTGAGAAAGGGGGAAAACTCTTTCCTTATATGAGATGCAGCATCCATTTTGTGTGAACAATTGCTGTTCAATATGTGGGCATGATTCACTGCAGGTATCACCTTCCATTAAGAAGCAATCTTTCAATTATCACACTAGTGGAAGGCAACAGTGGCAGAGAGAATCCAAAACCACTGAGCCTCAGATCCGAAACTGGAAGGAGATGCAGGAGTGATCTCTCGGACAGTTGTTCCCTTCCTAGCAGGATCAGGTGAAAATCATAGGACGCGCTGTCCGAGGGAGGGGCTGGGCAGACAAGTACTGGTCCAGGATAATGCACTTACCATGAACAACCTAAGAAATGGTTAGTAGAACCACCTGAGAAACATTTTACAGAAATTCATTTTCCCTTTCTTACCTTGGAAAATCCCACGAACCTTTGGCTGACATAAATGAAGCAAGCAAATCTAAGCAATTCTAGAACACATCCAGGGAAAACCTCTTGCATTTTGATTAGGGAAAATGGCCTAGATTCAGCCTGTATTTTCTTCTCATTTGCTTCTTGCTATGAATTGTTTTACTAAGCTGATTTATCCTTGGTGCCTTCACTTAGGCATTCTCTGGTAATAATCTGGAGGAGGCAGAGCTGGCCCACTAAGCAGTATGTGTTCCACTAAAGGAATATTTACAGATCCCTAGACCTGTGCCTTTGCCCCTCCTCTAACAGCTGCCCCCATAAGGCTTGGAATGCTGATGTGTTCCGTTTGTTGTCTGGCTGCCAGACAATCTTCATACCTGTTCCATTTCTATTCTCTAGCTTCAGGATGTGCCTCTAGACTTGTTTTGGCCACGACCTCTGGGAGACCATAATCACAAGTGGCCTGGACTCCCTGTGGTTGCCAGAGTGAAACTGGCCCCCTTCGGAGCAATAACCACCAGTATCAGACTGGGCAGGAAACTACGCATTTTTAAACAAACCCTTCTAAGTCCTTTAGGAAGTGTCTATAGCCCTTGCTTCCTCTTACTCTGGGGCTAAGTGAGTTGCAATAACAAAGACTTCCTTTAAGGAAAAGATGGGTCCATTGGCTTGAATCATCCAAAATGGCTGGGGTGGTGGTATAGCTCAAGTGGTAGAGCACATGCTTAGCATGCACAAGGTTCTAGGTCCAATCCCCAGTACCTCCTCTAAGAGTAAGTAAATAAGTAAGCCTAATTACCTCACCCCCCCCAAAAAAACAAAGAAAACAAGAAAAACAAAATGGCTAGATTCATTATTAAGATCTCTTGGGTCTTTCATTTGTACCCATGAACATTCAGTGGACTAACTGAATAGACTGTTTTTGTTGTTGTTTCTCAGACGGGACCTTATGGGCTGAGTAATGTCAAAGTAGTTGGGCTACGTGGTAAGCAATATGATATTTTATCTAAAGCTCAAACCATGCAACAAAATAAATTCTGAATGGAACTGAAGCATTTAATGCTTAAAAATTACATGATCAAAAAGCCAGAATGAAGTATTGATATTTATGTAATCTTGGTCTGGGAGAGGCTTCAGAAACTAAAAAGGGAAAGATGAAAAGATATGCTCACATAAAACTTTACTTGTATATATTGAAAGCATATTAAATAAAAATAGAAGGCAAAAGACTCAGTGAGGAAAGGATTTGTATTTCCAACACACAGGACAATGGGTTGTCTTTCTTACATAAATAGCTTTTATAAATCAAAATGAAAATGACAGACATCCTTGTTGAGAAATAAAAGGGGGAAGAAAACTTCTATGAAAACTTGCTGTTTTTTTGTGGTGACAAGAGCTCCACAATTAACTTGATAGGCCAGGCTAGTGGTGTCTTCTGGTTTAATATGTAGCAGGAGATAAATGAAGCTTCTCCTCTTTGCTCTGTGTGGGAAAAGACTTATATTACCTTGACCCTGGAAACCTTTAATAATATATTCTCAGAAAGAAGGCTGGCCTTGGGAAGGAGTCAGTAGTACATTTCTAACCCCAAGAGCTTGGGCATGGGAGCTATCCCAGTGTCCTGTGAGGCTATGATGCTCTCTGAGTCATGTACTGATCATCGCCTGTCATTGTCAGGAGCTATGGGATACAGGGCATGGGGCAGAAGTCCAGTCACTGCAGAGGTCTGGGGCTGTCTTTCAAGAAGAAAGTATCTTGCACTTGGCTTAGTTGATATTCACCATGAAGCCACTTGTCTAACAAAAAGTCCCCACTGTCAGCCTGCTGGTCTCCAGGCTAAATTTGAGGTTCTTTCAGCTAGGGATGGTGGCCACGGCTTCCACATCCTCCTCCCACCCACCCCTGCTAACTACTGAGTTTGCTACTGATTCCTCCGATTGTGTCAGTCACAGGAGTCTTCACTGAGATAGCTGGAGGATTAAGAAGAGCCAAGGTGCAGGCCTGGGTTCAAATCCCAGTCCTGCCACATACTGGCTGTGTGAACTGGGTGTGTTACAAAACCTGCTTGAGTCGTGATTTACTTATGTATGCAAAAGGATAATGACGCCTTATTATTAAGTTGCTGTAAAGATTAAATGAGCAACTCATGTAAGGTATATAGTAAGAATCAATGAATGGTAGCTGTTATTTTTATTCGTTTGTAGTATTTGACAGATATTACTGAACTCTGACTGGGCCAGGCACTGTAGCAGGTGAAAAGGATGCAGGACGCACAGAACATGTTCATCCTCTTGGAGGTCCTAGTATAATGCAAGCTTGCTGGGGTGAGCCAGTGTGACAGGGCTGTGGGCAAGGATGCTCTGGTCGCCTTGCCTTCCCCAGGGACACACACAACCCTGTCAGCCCTTAGGTGCTGACAGGAGTTCATAATTCAGTGGCTTATTGACTTTTCTGAACAAGCCTCATTTTCCTTCCTATCTGCAGAGATCATCACAAACCCTTGATTTCATGCAAATCCTCTTTCTGACTTCTCTGACCTGTGCTGTCTCTGACTCTTGGCTGGCAGTGGAAGGGACTGAAGTTTCATAAATAGGCCTCCCTAGCATAAGAAGTGCTCCTAATGAAGTCAAAGGGGCGAGTGCCTGAGAATGATGCTGAATAGACCGATTCACCCTCCTCTTACTGGGCGGGGGTGGGTGGGTGGGAAGGGTGGGGCTGATTTGTCATGCACTAGGCGGGATGAAATAATCAGTTCTCTCCCAGGTCTGTCTCGCCTGGATAATGGGACTGTAATAACAGGTTGTCTGAAGAGGCAGTTGTGTATGGGCCTCAATGAACAAACTGATCAACAAGGCTGCTGTGAGGGTTTGGGCAATTGTTATGGAAATTGCTGCTTCTTTAGAATGCCATGAGGCCCTCCCCCCAGTGTCACGGAACTCTGTCCTCACCCTGAACAGTTACTTTCAGTTACCCTCTCAAATCTGCACATAGCAGGCTCAAATTAAGCAGGAGGATCAGCTCCTGAAAGGCTGTTTCTCAAGTTCAAAAGACAGTAGCTGGCCTTGTGCTAAAGTTCTGCTGAAGCAGGAACAATGCGCATCTGCCATCCCGGCTGGGAGCTGCAGGAAGGTGCCTGGAACCTAGAAAGACCTTCCACGAGGACTGTGCTTCTCTGATGTTCAGACCTGGTGACCAGAGCGGTTGGACTGGGTTTGAGGGCAGTCAGGGAAAGAGTGTCCAGTGCCTGGGGAGGTCTGGGCCTCACCCCCACCGTGATCCTCTGAACCAGCTCTTGGTTTATCTAGGGTCTTAAATGAGGAGTGATTTACACAGCCCAGGAATCTGGCCCCAGAAGAACTGGGATGCACAGAGCCCATGCAGCCCGGATTTATTCATACTGAGAGTCACACTCTCCTGGGAGCCTGGTTGCTCCTTGAGGGCAGAGCTGTGCTTTCTTCAGTGGCGAAACCCCAAACCTAGCACAGAACCTGACAATGCTGAAGGTGCTCAACAAATTCACTGTCCTTTGAATGAAGGAATGAGTCCCCGTTGCATATCTGGACTCCCTGTTCCTGACACCGGTGTGGAGGTGGGGCTGTGGTGAAGCAGAGTGCACATGCTGGGTTTGACTGTGAGCTTTTGGCCAAATAACTTAGCCTCTCTGTGCCTCTTTTTTCGCCTGCCGCAAAATGGGAAAATAATCATTCCTACTTCATAGGATTGTCGAGAGGATTATATGAATTAATAGAATGTTTGTCAAGTGCATAAAATACTCCCTGGCAGATGGCAAATAAGCAGTGTTACTGATGGTAGCATGAGTTTGTTTTTTTCCCTTAGCTGCAATGGACTTCTGCATCAGGCTGAAAGACTCTCAGACCCTACCATTGGCTCTCAGAATAAGCCTTTAAAAGTACAAATCAGATCCTGCCTTTCTCCTTAGTGGCTTTCCATAGGCTAACAACCAAATCTAGTCACCCAGCTGAGGCTCCCCTGACCTCACGTAGCCCTGCTGACTTGCCCCTCCCTCAGGGCGCCATGTCCCTGCCCCTCTGCCTGGACTGCCCTGCCCCTACCTCCCCACCTGCCTGCCTCATCTCACTCTTCTCATCCATTAGGCTTCAGGCTTAATTGTCACCTGCTCAGGTTGGCCTTCTCTGGATCATGTCTGCAGGAGATCCTTTCCTCATTCTTTTGTACAGCGTTTTTATTTCCTTCCTGGCTCTCAGCACTTAATCTAAAATGATCTTATTTATCTACTTGTTTATTTTCATCATCATCATTAGCATATTGCCTCTTTTCTCTGTCTTTCCTTTCACAGAGGAACGTGACCTCCGTGAGGGCAGGGCCTGCTGACTTGCTCACTGCCCTGCCATCAGTGCCCAGAGCAGTCACTGCTCTCAGTGGGGTCTCAGGAAACATTTTTTTGTCAGTGAATGACTGAAGCTGGGCACTGAGGCATGGGGTGATTTGGTCTGAGCCAGCATGCCATCTCACAGCTGCTTTTGTGATGATATTCTAGAGTTAACCCTGGACAGTCCAGTTTCCTCTCACTCTGCCACTTCGAAGAGTCACAATTTAAACCTTATGTCCATCCTAGAATTGAATTTTAGTGAATAAAGGTCAGGATTTTCACCTTTAAGAGGCTACAGTCTGAGAACAAGATGGGGGGCTTCAGGGGAGGGCCTGCCAACGTGCTCTGAAGGCCTCATCCAAAAGGGCTCATTTTCTGTGCATCATCAAGTCTTTCTCCTTAGAACCTTGGGGGTTCTCAGCCTGTTCCTGAAGCTCAAAGGTACCAGGCTTTTAAAATTCATTTCATGAATAAACATGAGGAGAGGGTATAAATAAACATTATCTGATATTAGAAGGTCTGCTGTAGTAGGCATAAGCATTCTTCTAAAGTAGCTCCGGAAAAGATCTATGTTTTTGTCACTTTTTGGAGAGTGATGCAAAGATAAGAACTTATATTAGATGTAGACTATTTTTGTGATGCAAAACGGTCATTTCCAGATACCCAGCCTTCTGAGCCTGACCTGGGCGCTGACATTGACCGCAGCTGTCTCCTCCATCAAGTCTTAGACCTCTGTGTGCTAGTTTCTCCATGTGAAAATGGGCATAGTAAGTTCTCTCATTCCCCCAAAGCCCTTATTCCTAACTTGAATTTATAAGATAAAGGTGAGATTATAACTTTCAAAATATAATAAAGTGTATGATAACATTCTGTACCAGGGATGCCCATATTTCATCACAGACCCAGGGTTCTGGGAAAATCTGTTGTCTGTGAAGCCCAGGAGGCTGACTGCACTCCACATCCCCACCTGCAAACCCATGCAGCATGCTCGACACAAAGAGCACGGTCCCGTGATGCCACACTGATTCCTCTTAACCGGCCACTGGTTACATGAGTCTTACGAGGGCAGACAGTATTATCCAGCCTTGGCCGCCCCAGCAGGACCTCCTCTGAGGCCACATCCTTCTTGGGGGTGTGACCCTTTGCTGTCAGGAGGCCCCTCTGTCTCATCACTCCTTTCGGGATGTTTCTGGGCCTATATGGCTCACCTGACCATCTCCTTTGGTCCCTTCCTTGACCCAGGGAAGTCTCAGGTTCTCATCTTCTGTTTGCAAAGCACCCATCCATCCCTTCAGCAAGTCTCTGCTTGTCCCTTGGTGCTGAGCATGGGGTCCTCCTTCCCAAGGCCCCACTACTCCTCTAGTCCCTTAGGATATAGACTTCACCCATGCTTCTGGGAGGTGGAGCTGAGTGTTGGCCTTTAGCTCTGCTGGGAATGGGTCTGGTCCTGGAGAAGGACAAAGCCCCTATCCCTTTCGTGGATCACCAGGACCTTGCCTTCTTCCCCATCATACTCTCCTCGACTCCCTCCCCAAATCCTTCTAGGGCATTCCCAATGTCAAAACCCTGAAAACATCCTCCTTCCCTGACCCCACGCCGCCAGGTGTGGGCAGTCTCCCCGACTCGTCCACTCTCACCCTCTCTCCCTCCTTCTCATCCCCTGTTCTCCATCCCTGCTGCCACCCCTTGGTTCAGGATCGGTCTTCTCTCACGTGCTTCCTGCCACAGCCTCTTCGGGGCTCTGTCAGCTCCCTTTGGAGCTGCCTTTCTCTGAGAACATCTGCTCAATTGTAAACATGCCTTCATTCCTGTGACTATTTAATATCTTCTCAACCAGTCTGCAATTCCCACGAGGGGAGGAGTCAAGACTGTTCCTGCTCAATATAAATCCCGAGCACCAAGCTCAGGCCACATCCGGGTGTCCCCTCCCACCCCTTCTAATCCGCCATTTGCACCGTTGCCACTGCGCTCCTCCTGAAGGCAGATCTGACCACGAGTCCTCCTTTTAAAAAGGCCTGGGGGAGACTCTTACCCTACTGGGACATATAAAGTCCTTCACAATCTGGCTCCTGCTTTATTATCTGATTGAGTCTTCTGCCATTTTCCCAAACTCTCGCTTACTTGCCTACTCGCACCTGCCTCTTTTCACAAAGGTTTATTCTTAAATGTACCGCAAGCTCCAGGACAACACTTGATTCCAGCTATAGGTGGCGACAGACGTTATGGCCGAGAATCCAGATGCTTCAGCAGGGAAGGACTCAAGATTGTCCTTGCCTCCGGCACAAGGCACAGCTTTCTTTGGGGCAGATTTCTTAATTGCACGTGTGCCCCAGGGGCCTTTGCTTTTAGCTCCTCTTTTCTGCTCCCCTTTCGGTTTCTGCACGAATGTCTCATCTTATCCATCTCCTTGGCCTGCTTCTTGGGCTGGTTCATGGGTTTCTTCTCTCCACCTCTGTGGCCAGCTGGACATGATGTTTATTGTCCCTTCCCCAGACCCTGCCGCTGGAAGTGGCTTTTCTCATTAAGAAAATTTTTGTGTATCATTAGGCATTAAAACATCTGAACAAATCAGTATCTGGGCAATGAGGCAGCTGCTTCCTCCTTCACTTAAAAAAAAAATGGCCTGCACCTTTACCTTACACAGGCTGGAATGCCCTCCTAGTCATCCTCTAAGACCCTTGGGTTAGGGTCACCCCCTCCATGAAGCCTTCCCTGACCTTGCCATGCAGAGTTCATTTCTTCCTCCTCACTGTGCTGCCCAAGTACCCTTTGATAATGATCACATGGTGTAATGACTGGTACCTTTTTCCCCAGAATTTCCTACTTGTGAGTTCCTCAGGGATAGAAATATTGTCTTATTAATCTCTACAACCCCAGGACCAAACACAGCACTTGGCATGGAGTCACTGCTCCATAATGTTTGTCAAATCAATGAGCACCCTTTGGAAGATCATCCTGCTTTTTCCAAGGACGGTCACAGGCTGCATGTTTAGAGCTAAGATATGTAGAATTATCAGACTTCCAGTGATAATCAAAGTCTGAATTGGGTATGCTGTTCTTTAGAATTTAGTGTCATAGGAAAGTGTCCCACCTTTTAAAGGCACTCAGCTTCTACCTCAGAGCATAGGCCCTGGTGTGGCAGGGAGGGATTTCAGGTCAGAGGGTGGAGGATGGGCTTGGAGCCGTGCAGATTTGGGTTCAAATCCTCTTCTTGGCTCTGTGGTCTTGGGCAAGTCCAGTATCTCTCTGAGCCTCAGTTTCGTGATAGTAGTGTCTGTGCCATTCCATTGTTGCGTGGATTAAGCAAGAGAGCAGATCGTGTATTTGCCATGAGCTGTTCAGCAGCAGGGTGGTGTGGTGGTCCCATGGTAGGGTATGTGTGGGTAGAGTCTCAAGGAGCCTCTCCTTCAGCCTCAGTGCCCATCTCTTGGTTCATTGGAAGGAGAAGCTGGGTTTCCTTTGGCTCCACTGCTGAATCAGTGCCTTCTGTCCCTGGTATGCAAATAAATCTCTCTGTATCTTAGAGTGTGGAAATTTCCCCTGACTGTCATGGAAGACAGAAGCTGCTAATTTTGCTAAGCATTGCTAAAGCTCCTTCCATTAAAATGATTCCTGGGGAGACAGCATAACCTTAAGATAAGTATTTTTTGATTAGAAACATCTCAACCCAGCTATGCTATGAAGCTCACTCCACAACAGCCTGTAGAAGAGATTGGCTGGGATCATCTTTTCAGAATCAGGGGTTACATTTAATCTCCAATTAGAATTAAGTCGGGGAGGCCAAGTTCACCCAGTGGGGAGACCAGGAGCCCATCCTGGGTTGTGTTAGCAAGCCCTTCTCTTCCCTGTTCTGGGTCATCTTGCTGCCCCTCTCCCTTTCTTCTCTGAGTGCCTGTCCTGCCATGGTCACCAATCTGAGTATAGGGAAGGCCACCCTTTCCTTACACATTCTCACCTAGCTGTATTACATCAGTGAGCCAAGGACTTTGTCTTTTTTCTAACACTGTCACTAGAGTGCTGGACCGCAAGCTTTCCCTGTGATCTCTAAGCAGAAAGTCTTTGCCTTACGGAACGTGTGCATTCTTGCCAAGTTGGCTACAAAACAAAACTCCAAAAAGCAAATCTTTTTTGTCTATTGACTTCCATGATGTAATCAAAGATATGTTCCCAATAAGAACAAAATTTATAATGGTTGGAATTGAGAACTTAAAGACTTTTTAAAAGGAAATGCATTCTCAGGCGATTTTCCCTCCGCTTCCTCACCCCCGTCTTGGGACACTTAGATCTTATGCTCTGAGAACGTAAAACTGGTCATTTGCAGTTTCTAAGAGAAGTGGCTTGGGGATAGTGAGCCACCAGCAGGTGCAAAGTCTGTCACATGCAGACAGGCCCAGCTGACAGCCCAGTGACGGCGCACACGCGTCCCTGTCCCGACGCCTTCCTTCACACCAGCCCCCAACGGAGAAGCAATCGTGAAAAATAACTCTGACCTTTGAGAGAACCCTTGGTTCCCAGCACGTGGGACAGTCTGATTGCTCTGCCTCTTCCTTCTGCTTCCACCTTTTCCCATGACTTTTCCTGATCCCAAAGGCTCCCTCTGTAGATTGGCTGTGCTGTACATCCAGCTGAGACTTGTGGCTGGGTCAGCCCTGCTCTTGACCCAGTTTCTGTGGCACTGACTTTTGGAGGAACTGTGGGCTGATATTGTAGCTTCTCCTTGTAAGGGGAGCGAAGCGGGATTGCACATAACCCCCACAGCAGGAGAAATGGGACAGAAGTCCTCATGGTCATGCTCCCAATCTACTTCTTTCCCTACTGCCTTGAAGCTGGCTTCCTAGCCCCTGTTCATTCCCACACTCTTGTTTAGGAAGCATTTAGTGGGCAATACTGTGTATAAGGAGACCGGAAGCACAGGAGGGACATCAGTCAACAAGGCATCTCCCACAGAGTGCATACGCTTAGGTTTGCCTCCAGATGATCCAGAGCAAATTTGCTTTTGGGTGATTCAAGCTTACTTCGTTCCTTCATCAGTTAATTGCAGAGTATTGGAGTGATATAAAGTGGTGCAGCTGATTCACTAGTGCACTTGGCCCAATCTGGTGGGCAGGCAGTAGGCGAGGCCCCTGTCCAGAGAGGGTCCTATAGACTACCCAGTTGCCTTTTCCTGCAGCTCTTCCAGCCCCTCCTCCTTATTCACCATCTCCATTGTGATCACTCCCATTCATTAAAGGCTTATTATATGCAAGCACTGTATTCAGTCCTCTTTCTTCTTTTTGGATCCTTACGACAACCCTGTGCAGCTGACCATCTTAGTTTTCTCATTTCAGAGCTGGGGACATTCCTGCCTGGGGCGTTGAAGCACTTGCCCGAGGCCACACCGCCATTGAGGGGAGAGCTCAGACTGCTGAGGGAGCCTACTGTGAGGTGGGACTTGTTCAGGGAGCCAGCACAGTGCAGCACTGCCATTTTCACTGGCTCGAAACAAATTCCAGGCCACTCAGAGCCTCCTGAGGACCAGTGTCAGAGCCTGTTGGTCCCAGCTGTGCTGGGGACCTGACTGTTCTTCCCTCAAAACTCTGCATGGGAGCTTGATGAAGGCAGGGAGAAGTTCTAGGACTAGGGGAGTCTGGGCAGGACCTGGACTGGAAACACTTCTGAGCTTCAGGCACTTTACAGAACCCCTTCCTTTATTTGTAAATGTCTTTATGAGCGGGGTGAGAAGTCTTGTTTCCATGTTGCCAGTGAGGATACAGAAGCTCAGAAAACTCAAGTCACTTGGCTTAACGTCATTAGCGACTTACTGCCTCTGCCAGGATATAAACCCAGATGTGCCAGGTTCTTGTGCTATACCACTGCTTAGTGCTACTGATGGCCCTCCAGGAGACCTGCCTGGCATCCCCCCAACCCCCAGAGGGTAGGAGCTCTGGGTCCTCAGGGACACAGGCACAGTGATCTCCGGCACCACCTCCATGGTGGAGGCTGTGGCATTGCTTGCTCTGCCTGCAGTAGCTACTTCTGGACCCCGTGTCAGTGCCTCATGTCATGTTCACACCACATGCCTCTTGCATCCCTCGCCTGGGCTTTTCTTGCTGCCGCTGAGGCCCATGATTCTGCAGGACTTGTTCAGTGCCCTTGCACAGCACTGGCTGCCCAGTCAGGCACAGTGAGCTGCTGACCTGTGGCCGCTTGCAGACCTCCCTCCCATGCTGTGCAGACATGGTCCCCCAGGGGCTGCCCTGGAAGTGAAGGTGTGTTAATGTCCTAGAGTGAATTTGACTCATGAAGGACAGCAGATGGGAAAGATATGGCTGGTGGGTTCTCTAATTCTCATCCTGATGGGCTATCCTAAAATGTGGTGTTTCTGTGTAGTCTCCTGGGAGAAGTCTGCCGTGACAGGTGTGTCCTGGTAGATGGTGGCCATTACAAGCAACCTGTGTATGCTTTCTTTCCTCTCACATGCCTTTTCCCTTTTCCTTCATTCTTACCTCATTTGAATTGCAACTCCCTCTCTCCAATGAAATGCTCGCATGCAAGACTTGCCCAGGGTTTTGTTTTCTAGGTAGCATAGGCTAAGCCAATAATAATAATAGTGATAATTCCTTCCACTTACTAAGTTTACTGAGTAAATCAGCTCATTGAATCCTCACACTATCCCTATGAATCAGGTCTTATTATTCGCCTCATTTTTCAAGATGAGCAAGCTAAGGCTTAGAGAAATTGAGGAACGTGATCCTGGCCACACGGCACGTAAGTGGCAAAGGACGGACGGAATCCAGCTCTTCTGTTCCTCCAACTCCAGAACCCGAACTCGAAACCATCCTTGAAAAGAGTGGCCTTTCATCTTTAACAATGCCAAGGGGACCTGAATCTCTTTGAGGAACCGCCTGAAGGAGGCTCCCAACGATCCCCAGGAAGCCCAGGGAGCCCCTCCAGGGAGAGCCCTGGGATACTCACGTTGTAAACGCTGGGTTGTACTTTGCACCTCGGTAGTAGGAGTACAGATTGAACATCCCAATCATGAAGGCCACAAATACCATGATGAAAATGACCATGAACTTGAAGATATCCTTCACGGTTCTCCCCAGGGAGATCTGCAAGGGCCCGAAACTCTCGTTGGCTGGCAGGATGTACGCGATTCGAGAGAAGCTCAGCACGACAGCTATTGCATACAGCCCTTCTGATATGATCTGGGGGTCTGAAGGCCACCACTTGTCCCTGGCTAAAAGAAAATAATCCTGGTTACTCCCTGGGTGACAGGATCTGCTCTGGAAGAGAAATCAGTTAGGTTGTAGAGCCTCTGAACTCATCACCTGCCATTCCTGCCCTGGTCTTTAATTCAAATACATTGTAGGTGTCACTCTCCCTCTTGGAACATGCCGGCCCAGCTGCTGGGAACAACCTTCCCTCACTTCAGTCTCAGCAGTCCTCAAGACTCTGTTCAGGTGTCATCTCTTTCAGGAAGCCCTCTGGGACCCCCACAGGCTGGGGCAGCCTCCCTAGTCCTGTTTGCTCCCATGGTCCCCTGTGTACCCTCCTGTCATGGCCCTTCCCATGCTGCTCTATCCTGTCTTCCTTCCCCTTGTTTGAGCACCACAAGCAGAGGCCATGCCATTCCCTGGAGGTGGCGGGGAGGAGCACAGATTCAGAGCCAGATAGACCCAAGGTTGAAAGTGGCCTTTCTACACAGTGGCAGTGTGACTCTGAGCAAGTCAATTAACTTTTTAAAGCCTCATTTCCTCATCTGTCAATGGGGATTATATCATCAACCGTACAGAGCTGCGGTAGGATGAAATGAAATCATTTATGTAAAGGGCTTAGCTGGAAAACAAACTCCAGGCCACTTGGGGGTTCCTGGGGACAAAGGTCTAGCACACAGCAGGTGCTGAAACATGTTTGTTAAATGGCCATACGAAATCTTAACCTCAAGTGTAGACTAGCCACAAATCAGAACAAATGAGCTCACATGGGGGCCAGGAATCTGCAGGCTTTCGCCTAAGAAAATGCTCTTGGGTTTTGTTCCTTAGGTAGTGTGTGTCTGGAAGCTGAGCTAAGGCCCTGAACAGGTGACCAGTCACCCAGGTTTTCTGTGACAGCCCTGTTCCAGGTGGCAAGAGTCCTGGGACCTGTCCCTGGTTGGGGAGATTCTCCTTGTGGTCACTGGTGAGGGTCTGAGCCACCCTGGGTGGATTCCTGCAGCAGAGCAAACCTGCAGAATGTTCCTATTGCAGTTCTAATGGTGCAAGGAGTAGCATCTTTCTCTAATAAGCTGCCTGCTATGTGTTAAGACATACAGTGAATTTCCAGTGAGGGGAGCATCTTCATCCTGGGGCAATGTGTGTGGGGGCCGCTATGGTGATCACAATGACTGGGTAGGAGTATTATTGGGATGCTAATATCCTGCAGTGCGCCAGACAGACCCGCTCCATGGGAACTGCCCTGCTAAACAAACCAATTGCGTCTCTGTTGAGAATTACTAAGTGAAACTTAAATTGAGAAACGTAGAGAAACCCAAATTAGCCCTTACGCTTAACATTTGCTGTAATTTTCACAACAGCCCTGTAGTGGAGGTATTCTTGCCATTTTAAAGATTGGATTTGGGGTATGGGGTCCTTTTCAGAGCTGGGTAAATGCAGATAGATAGCTAGGATAATCCATAGCAATTCTTGGCATCTCAAGGGAGATGGAAGAGGAAGAATTTTGTTCTTTATTTTTAAAGTGAGACTCTGTTAAACAATTATAATAATAAAGAGCAGTAAGAAATCTCTAGTAAGGGAAGCCAGGCCTTTACTTGCCCCAAAGTTTCATGTAGTGCATTCGAAATTATATTTGGAAATATATAAAGTCACAGACTCTATGTTCTCATCAAGGTTGTAACTCTGAAGTCTGTGAAAGACAAGTAGGGGAACAAATTATATTTTTCCAGTGTATCTGTTGCCCTCTATGGATAAATAACACATCTAGATAACATGAAATAGGACACAACATCATCAAACAGACGTCGAAAGGAATTTCTTTTCTGCCTCTGTAATTTGTCATCTTAAACCTAGCTGTAATAGTAAAAGCCACTCCTATTATCTATTAAAGTAGAGTTAGCTGTCTTCAGACCCTGGTGACCAGGTCAGGACTTTTAGTGAAAAGTATTCTACTGGGACTGGCTTGGAAGAGCTGTGATAGATGTAAAAGCAAACAGCACTCTGATGATTCAGACAAAGGGGTTTTCTTTCTTTTCGAACTGTTTCCATGAGAAAACCTGCCCTTTCGCACTCTGAAGGATACCTGCCTACTTGGTGCTGTACAGGTTAGAAGAGCCCACTGCCTGACAGACCACGAGAGGGCGCTCCTGCTCCATTAACGGAGCAAAAGTGACTGCTCTGAGAGTCAGATTTCAAGGGCACAGGGTGAACCATAATGCAAGGGCAATAATGTGTAATGCTTTGTGTTGGGTGAGACTTTAATACAATCCGTAAAAGGAACAGAAGTCACAAGTGAACAATAATGTGGCCTGAAGCACGGCATTAAGAAAATTATCCAATGCAGTTATCAAGCTTCTCCCATCTTTCCTTGATGAACCCTGAGCAGCACAGAGGGGAAAATATCTAAGCCCATTTTGCTTTTAAAACATCTGAATTTGCTAAACCAACAAATGAAGAGTGGATGATTTGTAATACAACAAGACTCTCCATTTCTCAATAGGGGTTTCCCTACCACATTTACATGTTACATAAGCTGCATAACAATCTATATTGAGCATGGGCAGTAACTCAGCTTTTGTGTGAAGTGGCCAACCCTCTGCAGATCATTGCTGTAACTGACTGTGAAGATTCTGTAGTCACAAGCACCATGTGGCCTACATCTAAACAGGGACATTTGACACTGAGACCTTTTATGATGTAGCAGCTGCCACTAGTGACTGCCTATTAAATGTCCAGCTAATTTACTGATAACAAATATCCACTGTTTCTTCTCCCCACCCACCTTTCTCTTTTAGTATAGAAGGTACAGTGTTTGAGCAAGAAAATGACCCCAGAGGTAGTAGTGATAATGGTAACTGTTACTACTTAGTTAGCATTTCAGAATAGAGTGCAAAATTCTTCATATGCACTCTCTTATTTAATCCTCAAAACAAACTTTCTGACATATGTATTATTCTTATTTTACATATGGGAAAATAGAAGGTCAGAAAAATTAAGTAAACAAGTCCTCATAGTAAGCTATAGAAGTAGGATTTGAAATGAGGTTTAACTCCAAAGCCTGGAAACATAACCACTATGCCATTCTGTATCGTTTCCATTTCACGATGGATCCCTTAATATCCAAGGCAATCCTGTATTTCTGGGAACATTGTAAAGCCTGCCATGAAAACCTGTTTCTTCATCTATAAAACAGGGACAAAAAAAGACCCTTTTTATGTGGGACTATTGAAAGGATTGGAGTTTATGGTGTAAAATGTCTGTATAATTCCTGGCACGTAGTGGGTCCTCGATAAATGGATGCTATCACCTTTATTATTATTACTAAAAAATCAGTCTAGTGCCTTACACTGTATGGCCTTGTGGTATCAAAGAATTGAGGCATCTTCCATGAGCCTATCTTACCATGAGAAAATAACTTTTTAAGTGGGAAAGCAGGACTTATTTTTGAACAAAATTCAGGGATCCAATATGGAAGGAAAAGTTCCTGGATCCATGTGAGAAACGAAATTTTTTTAGAAAAGGGAAAAAAAAGAAAAACAAAAAAAAAAAAGAGAAAAAAAAGAATGCCACAGAAACGCTCCAAGAGCCTTTCCAAAACAAATCCATCCTTCCCAAGAAAAATGATTCATTTCTTGTAGTCCCCAATTCCATGTTCTATACAGCTGGTTGTATTGCAGGGACTAGGACCTTCGGGAATGGGGGGTGGGGGGGAGGGGATATCTGCTTTGATGACCAAGGTCAGCCACAGCCCGATACAGACCACCCGCTGCCGAACCAGCCAAGCGAAAGGCTCCTGGCCACGCCCCGGAAGCGCTTGGGGCGGAATGCGGCAGAGCACGGCCGACTCACCGTAGGTGAAGTAGGCCACTTCCGGCGGAAGCGAGACGTTGTGCAGCGTGTCGTCCTGCACGTGCTGGTCCACGTAGAGCTGGGCCTCGCTGGCTTTCAGGAAGGCCATGAACCTTGCGGTGAAGGAGGCCACAAAGATGGACAGCATCCCGAAGTCCAGCAGGTTCCATAGGTGCAGCACGTACTCCCGCGGCCCCTCCTCCCAGATTTCCTTGCATTCAGACCAAATCATTCCTGCAGGAGAGTGAGAAGGTCAGGCGCATTTTTCATTTTCTGGGGCATTTGTGACCACAGGGTGGGGCACGGGGGGGAACCAGGGGACAGATGTAAATGTAAGCTCTTTGGAGCTGGGAAAGTTGATATTCAGCAGCGAACGGAACCGTGGCAGGTTTAAGGTCAGGAAATGCTCTGACTGCAAGAATTTGTACCACCTGTCCCTCTTCAGATAAACCACCTCCACATGTGAGGAAAGTTTTCGTCAGTCAATTGGTAGATTTTTGGACGCAATATAAGAGAAATAGAGTGGCTGACAATTATACATTTTAAGAACTGGAAGGTCATGAGGAATTCATCCAGTTCTAAACTAAATATAACGAAACTGAGGTCTAGGAATGGGAAAGGGCTTTCTGAAGGGCTCGCATATAACGTAGAACCCAGTTCTTCTAACTTTTCATTTAGAATGCTTTCCTCTGTATTTCTGTGACTGTTTCAGTGAATATTGGTTTTGGATCATTGGTTGTTTTCTTACTCTTTTACTGGATATTGGAGATACAGACCTTATTGTTACATATTGAACAATGTAGCGGTATATAAACAAGATGTTGCCAGTTCCCCCGCCCCACCGCTAAGCCAGCCTTGTGAGATAGCTTATATTAACAATTTGGTGTGTGTACCTATTCCTGCATTATCCAATATGGTAACCAGTAATCACATGTGGATACTGAGCACTTGAAATGTGGCCAGTTTAATTGAGAGGTGCTGTGTAAGTGTAGAATACACGTCAGATTTCAAAGATTTTATACAAAAAAAGATAAAATACCTCAGTAATTAAAAAATATCAATCACGTGTTGAAATGATATTTAGATATGTTGGGTTAAATAAAAAATATTATTAATTTCACCTTTTTTTTTTTAAAGATAATATAGCTATTGGAAAACTAAATATGTGCCTTGTGGAATGGCTTGCTCTGTATTTCTGTTGAATAGTGCTGTTCTCTACCTTTGTCTTCACTGATTATTAAAACTAAATTAGATGGTTAAAAATTAACTATTCAGTAACATTTCGAGCACTATGTGTACATATTATATATTATAAAGTATACATATTATAAACAAATGTATGTAAGAATTAACTCCCTCAAATTTTTGCAGCAGCTCTATGAAGTACATTCTATTATTATCCTAGTTTTCCAGTGAGTTGTAATGTGCCCAGACAGGAGGCAGGAGATGTGGAATTTGAATCCAGAAGGTCTACCCTTAAAGTTCATGCTTTTGACCACTATACTCTTCTGTTTCTCCAGGAAGTAAAATTGGGTTCCAAGCAGGTGATGAATAAAAATGACTCTTGAATGTTTTCTGATTAACATCAGAGTATTGACAGCTACTCAAACCTAGAAAAGATTTGATTCAGAACTAGTCCGTTCTATGTTATACCATGCTCCACTTAACCTGCATACTTAGGACGTTAAAGTTGTGACAGAATCACTAACTGGTTGATTACTGAAACAGTTGCAGCTCATTGACCACATGATCTGTAAAGGTTGACACTGTCAGCCTCTCTTGGCACTACCCTTTCTCCGGCGCATCAGACATGACAGCCTGCCTTCCCAGGTTCCTTCTGTCCTTCCCACTGCTCCTCCTCAGCTTCCTTTGTCACTCTTCATTCTCCTTTTATCCTTTAAAGGCAGCTACTTTCCAGGGTTTCCGCCATTCTTGTTTTTTCCTCTGCCCTTGAGAAAGTGCATTCATCCCTGAAGCTTTGTCCTTCATTTTCTTGCACTTGTCCCACAGGTGAAGATATTCCTTTCTTAAGAGCTTCAAAGATGAATTCCTACCATGCAGAGAGACTGCTCTAAGCAGATGTCCTGCCAGTGCCAGAAATCCCATATACCTCAAGCTGGCCTCTCTGTCTCCCTTTACATCACAGTCCCACCATTGCCCAGTGCTCTGTCTCTTGCACCCAAACTCCCCGCACTGTCATTGTGGAATCACCACAGTTCTGCAGCTCCTCCTCTGGTGGATTCTCAGATCCATCCCACCTTCTCAGTTTTCACCTCCATCTTCTTACTGACAGATGCTCACATTATGATACAGTGGCCTTTGAGGACCTAGCTGCTTAAAAAGCCTGGTGTTAGGAATGATACTAAGAGCAGACAAGTGGTCATGGGGATGGAAGCATGGCTGACTTTGTTCCAGGCCCATATCTGGCTGCATCTGAGTGAGGAGCTGATCATCTCACTCCTCTGGGACTCCGTCCAAGGACTTTTTTCATCAGAATTTTTCTTTTTCTGGTGAAAATGGCCTATCAAATAAAAAGAATTGAAACAATGTTTTCCTAAGGAGAAAAGTAATTTGAGGGCAGCTGTTCAGAGAAGTCTTGGCTTTGTTTGATGAAACAGATTCTAAAACCTGCATGTCTGTATCAAATTGAAGTCTCCACTATAGGAAATATCCCCAAACATTGCAAGGCTGTTTACAAGACACCCTACCCTAACACACACACCCCTTGCCTTTTTTTTTCCCTTAACAAAGGCACACTTCTCAAGCTTACACTTTCAGATTTTGTGTGGTGATTCACTGAAGTAAAATTTCCTTAACACTGAAATGTGCTTTCATCTTTGCCTGTTCAAATAGCTATTTAAAATATGTTATTGGAAAAAGCCGCTATAGACTGGAAAAAATAATATCTGTTGCTTTCCTCTGTGGCCCCCTAGCCCCCGCAGTTAAAATTTCCCCTGTCTTAGTGGAAATGCTTTTACCTGGGCCCTAGGAGAATCACTGGCTATCACTTATGGCTATTATTGGCTTTAATTCAGGAAGCCCTGGGCTAAGTTCTACTGTGGCCACTTATTGGGTGTGTGACCTTGGATAAGTCCCCTGATTTTCTTGGGGTTTGGGGATAATTTTAAGCACTGAAAGCTCTGTGAATCTGAAATGCAGATTATTTACAGGAAGCTGACTTTTCTGACCAATATAGTAGCTCCTCATTGGGCATTGCAAATCACTTCCTTCATGGTCCATTGCCCATGTCAGTCTTCCTAGATTTACATAATAACTTACCCAGACTAATCTAAATTATTCCAAGGCCATGAGTAAAAGTAGCATGGACCCAAGGGTTTGAGCATCAGGAGTGCTTAATGAAAAAAGAAATGTGTGAAATTAAGTACTTGAGTGAAATTGGGCCCCCTGCTTCCAAGGTGCTGAGGGTAGTTCAACATTTTATATCCAAGCTGAGCCCCATGGTCTCTTACCTCTAGCATGTCAATCAGATGAGTATATAGAGCCCAGGAGCTTAGAGGGTAAGGGTGTTGGGCACTGGAGCCTCCTTCAGGCAAAGTCCCCTTCCCTCAGGGATGCCTGGAGTCCAGAGAACAAGGTCGCTGATAATTAACAAGGATGACTGGCAGAGGAACAGGTTGGGAAATGCTGGGAAGCCTTGGGGGAAATGAGTACCTTCATTTGGGCAGGTTCTGAGTAACCTGTGGGCTGTGAGGTGAAGTTTGGCAGTTCAGAAGGCGGTTCACTCCCATCCCTGCCTCATATGGCCCTTTGAAGTCCTGAGAGACTTCAACAGTCAGAGCCCCTTCCTCTGTATAGACCTTCGTCTGCACTGTCCCAGGGCCGCCAACAGAGCAAGCTTCTTCCCACAGCACCTGCTGGGAGGCCTGTCTGTTCTTTCGGCTCAACTTCTCATCATTGGGTCAGGACATGGTTGTTCTGTTAACTCACAGGAGGCAGAATATACCTAGAAGCTCTTAACCCCTCAGGTCCTAACATCCAAACACTTTCTTATTGGCAGGTTCTTTGCAACAAATCTGGGCGTCAGACACATTCAGAGTTCATTTGTTTTCCAGACAAGTTGATATTAATAGATTCAAAAATTTTCTAACAGCACTCACCTTCTTCTCTAATTTTAGTGGCTAACTGTTACTGAGCACCTGCTAGGTGCCAGGCCCTGTGCTAAGCATTTTTCCAACCCTAAAGCTTCCTTACAGCCTGGTATGTAGCTACTATAATTATCTCCACTTTACATATGAAAAAATGTGTGTATGAAGATGGCAAGCAAGTTATCCAAAGTCACACAAGCAGTTCAAGTTTTTTCACTGTGCTGTTGCCCACCATGCCCTCTGCTAGGCCCAGACTTACTCTCACTGGTCAGAAACTCATTTACCCACTTTTTAACCAACAGTGTTGAGCCCTGACTTTGTGCCAGGTGCCATTCCAGGGATACAACAACCAAGAAGATAATAGCCCTTCCCCAGCAAGCTCAGTCTAGTGCTGGAGACAGATGTTCACAAACAGTAGTGCTTCAGGATGACAGATGCTGTAATCAGAATGTCCAGGGGACTGTTTGTGGAGGCACAGGGATAAGAGCAGGCAGCACTAGAATCATGGGACCCAGCAGGGTGCTGGGCACAGCATGTATCTGTTGACTGATTGAAGGAGTGTACTCATGGAGGAGGTGGCATGTGGCATGAGGAATCAGGAGTCAGCTAGGTGAGGGAGCGGGGGCTGCAGGGTGTTCCGTGGGAGTGAGGGAGAGCAGGCTCCTCCAAGGAACTGCAAGAGGCTCAATATGGCTTCAGGGTCTGGAGTGGGGCTGGAGATTGGCAGTAGGGAAGGTTAGTGAAGGCCCAGTAGACTATGAAAGGCCCCCCTTCAGGCCATGAGGTGGAGATGGGGCTTCACCCTGACCAGCTGGTTAGCTCCTAAAGGTGGTAAGTGGAGCAGCAACATAGTCTGACTTGCTGGGAGAAATTTTGGCAGGTTGGCTGGAGTAGTCTGCTTGAAAGACTTACTTCAATAAATGAAGAAACCATCAAAAGAATGAATTCAGCTCATTTGATTTTGCTGTTTTATTATTGGCCAAACCTAGATGTGTGATTCTGGAGCTAGGATGTAGCATTGCCCTTGAAGAGTTTATAATCCCTGGTGGGTGCGGTGAGGGAGCAGCTTAATCCTCACATTTTACCCATGTGAAAACTGAAATTCAGAGAGGTAGAGCCACCAAGGAGACAGGGACACAGTCAGGACTGGGTTTCCTGACGGTTGGTCCCAATCTATTTCCTCCTCTCCAGCTTACTGTAAATGTACTTCCTACTATGCTAGGCATTTACATCCCACTCCATCAATTGAGCTTTCAGTACTAGGGCATGGTTGAGAAAACACTGCCAGGCTGTCTGTAAAAGTGATGTAGAAAGAGTCTTCGTGGTGTGATTCTGTCCTTAGAAATGGTATGCATTGTGGAGAGGCTTCCTGCCCTCCAAGCCCGGTGGCTTTCTGGAAACCACTGCTGTTGCTACAGTCCTCTGATGAGTGTCTCTGTAGCCACACTCTCCAATTGAAAAGCTGTATTATTGGCTCTTTCAACTATCCAGAGTGGATGTTCATGATGCAGGCAAGAAAAATAGTTTCCTGTGGCATGAAGTGATGTTGGAGATTCTCCAGGCAGAAGGATCAATGATGTCTGGTTCCTTTGGTCCTCCCCAAAGCAGCTTATCTTCCAGCTCTACAGAACACGTGTCTGCTAGCAAATTCACCCCTATTTCCCCAGTCACACTCTTCTCTTGGCTTCCTTTATACTGTGTCCTGGTTTTTCTTCTACTTTTGTGTGTGGTCTTGGTCCTTGTGGCCTCCACCTTCTCTGCCCTGCTTTAAATCTCCTGGATTTACCATCTAGAAGTTTCTCAGAATTCTGCTGGTAATCAGGCAAAGCATCGGGAGTTAAGGAAGAATGGATTTCTGATTGGGTTTGACCCTTCCACAGAATTGTACGGCAGAAGAGGAACAGTCTACATGCCCAATGAGGGCTTGGGGAAGTAAGTTAGAGTATTGTCACACTGTGCGGCCATTGGGAGAACCAGATGCCCACATGGGCGAGGGCCCACAGAAGATGGAAAGAGTCAACTGCTCATTTGTATGATTACAGAAATATTAATATTAATTGAGACAGACAGGAAATGAAGGAAAGCATGTAGTATTGTCGAAAGTGTTAACTGTTAGGAAGAAAAAGAGAAGAGGAGATAGGAGTGCATTGGGGCTGGGTAAACTTACAGTTTTAAATAGGTTGTTTCAAAAAGACTTCTCTTTGAGAAGGAGACTTTTGAACAAAGACCTGAGGAGGTGAGGGAGTGAGCCCTGCAGCTCCCTGTGGGCAGAACTCTGAGGCAGAAGGGACAGCCTGCACAAAGTTCCTGAGACAGAAACTGTTTGAAGCAAGGAAGCCAGTGGGGCTGAAAGAGAGTGAGTGAGATGGAAAGTGGTGGGAGATGAGGGCATGGAGGTGGGGCGGAGAGGTGGAGGGCTCTGTAGTCCTTCATAATGACACTGGCTATCACTGAAGAGTTTTGAGGCAAAGCACGACACAACCTGATTACATTTTAAAGGGATCCCTCTAACACCTTTGCTTAGCATATGCTGAGGCACGGGGGTGGGAAGGGCAGAGGCAGGGACACCTGGCCGAGGCCCTTCACCTCTCTGTGGTCCACCTCTCCCTCCCTGAGGGGAGCAGTTTGAACTTGCTTGGGTCCTAAGGTTCTCTTCAGCCCTAGGGCTACTACGGGTAGAGAGGGAGTAATGGTTTGGGGATCTGTATCACCAGTCTGTCCAGAGAACTGCATTCATGAGTCTTGAGGGAGAAGAACTGTGCTGCTGTGTTTCTAGCTGATCCAGGGCCTTCCTGGCAGGGCCTGAGAGTGGGGTTTGAAGACTCCCTCAGTGAGGGCCTGTTGCCATTTTGAGCCTCTCCGTGTCTGAGCAGAGTGGATCGGACTGTGGACCTTGGGGTGTGCCAGCACAAGGAGCATAGTCAGCATGGAGCTCAGTAGCTTTCCCTGCAAGATTGTTGCTATTAGTAGTAGGGTTTAATTATAAAGAGCTCCAGAGAGTATTTAGAGATAAGATAATATCAGCCTTATTTTATAGTTTCTTCCCCAGTTTCTGGCACAGTACAGTGTTTGGTACATAATATAATGCTTTATAACTAGAAAATATTTATGGAGAAAAAATTGAGAAAATATGAGGAACAATACCAGAAAACTTCCATGTTGCTCTTACTGCTGCACCTGCATGGTTACCTGCTCTGTGCCCTCGACTCCCCCTTCCTTCTGTTTCAGTGGGTGGAGTGCCCACACTCCTGCTGAGGCCAAGTCCTCCACATGTGTACTGGATCCCCATCCCATCTTGCTACTCAGGAACTTTGCTTCCAAAGTCAGTGGTCAAGTCTCAGACGTCACATTACAGCAGCATTCAACCCAAGTGATCACTCTTTGGTTCTTGAGACAGTTACTCTGATTGGCTTCTGGGACTGTACCCTCTTACCCCAGTCTCCTTTGCTGGATAGGACACTTTCCATCTTCTCATCCTTTGTATACTGCTGTGCCCTAGGGCTTGGTCTCAGTTCATCTGTCCATATTCACAGCTGAGGTGATTGCATATAATTTACTTTAAATAGACTGACTTGCCCAAATTTATGTTTTCAGCCCCAGCCTATCTGAACTTCAGCGTGTATATCCGGTTGCTAGTTGACATTTCCACTGGGGTGTCTAATAGATGATCTCAAACCAAATTCTTGATTTCCATGACTACTCCTCCACACTACTCCTCGCCTGGTCTTTCCTGTCTTAGAGAGTGGCTGTCTACTGCACCGTTACTTGAGAAAACACTTGGGATTTTCCTTGACAGCTTCCTTTCTGTCATACCCCACTGACAATCCAATCGTAAATATTATTGATTTTTCCTTAAAAATATAATCACTATCTACTGTCTCTTCACAACCAACCATTTCCTGTCTGAATGACTGCAGTGGCCTCCTAACTGGTCTCCCTGCTTCTGCTCTTCTCTCAGAATCATCTGTTCTCTATACAGCAGCCAGCAATCCATTAGAAAATGAAGTCATGGGATGTCACGTTTGTGCTCAGCACTCTCCAGTGGTTTCCTGTCATACTCAGAATAAAATCGAGACTCATGCCATGGCCTCCAAGGCCTTGCGTGACTGACTCTGCCTATCCTTCTGACCTCATTTCAAGGCTCTCTTCTTCATTCACTCTGCTGCAACAACACAGTTTCTTTGCTGTTCCTTGAACTTATCCAGCTTGCTTCTGAGTGCAGGCCTGTAGCACATATTGACCCTTCTTTCTGGAATGTTTTTCACCCAGATATCTGCAGAGTTTGCTTTTTCTCTTCCTTCAGGTCTCTGTTAACATTTCACCTTATCAGAGGAGGACCTCTATAGCTAGGGATGCATCCATTACTGGGCTCATGCTCTAACACTGAGGAAGAGAAGTGTGAGGACTCCGGAGGAAGTCACGACTCAGTAGGAATACAGTGGTTGACATATGGACGCAATCCCACTTACAGGGATGTATGCTTGCACTCACCAAAGTCTTCTACCTGCTGTCCAGGTGGGGAAATGGGGTGGGTCAGTGATGTGTGCTCTAAATACTTTGTTTTATCCATAAACCCAACATGTGAGTTTTTTTTTAAACTATGTCTTATTTTGGGTTACTGTGACAAAGTACTACAGACTGAGCAGCTTATAAATGAGAGAAATTTATTTCTCACAATTTTGGAGGCTGAAAGTCCAAGATCAGGGTGCCAGCATGTTTGAGTTCTTGTGAGAGCCCTCTTTCAAGTTGTCGACTGCTTGTTGTATCCTCACATGGCAGAGAAAGGGTGAGAGCGCTTTCTGGGATATCTTTTATGAGGGCTCTAATCCCATTCGTGAGAGCTCCACCCTCAAGACCTAAGCATCTCTCAAAGGCCCCACCTCTCACACCATCAAATGGGGATTAGGATTTTAACATGTGAATTTTGGAGAACATAAACATTCAGTCCATTGCAAAGTGTTTAGGGTTAAAAGTGCTTAATTTAGTTAAATTGGAGAGATGAGTGATATACTAGGGAGAATTGGAATAGACTCAAACTGTGAAAGTGAGGCCACAGAACTTACTCTGCAACAGGCTTTAAACTCCCTTTGCAGCTTGGGTGCCACTGACTCCACTAAATGAGCCTTTGGTTAACAGACTTGCTGATTGGTTGATTAAAAGCTCCTGAGCAGCATAGTGTGCTTCTCTGCCTCTGCCCTTTGGGCCAAATCATTCTACTGCTCATCATGTTCTTCCTATTGAGGTCCAGCTTGGAGACCAGACTCCCAGCTGGTCTCAGTTGGGAGGTCTATAGGTTATTCCCCAGTGGTTCGGAGTGGTTCACGTCTGGCGGCCCTCCTAGGCAATGTCATTTAATTAGCACAGGGCATGTGTTGGGCTGTCCTTTCAAGTGTTTGTTCTTCTGTGAGTTTGTTGATTGATGGTACAGACACTTTGACCCTGAATGCATTTTGACTTAGTGTTTGTGAATGTTAACATGAAGAAAATTAAAACAATATTGAATTTTTGTTAAGAAAGGCAATTTGGGGTGAATACCATTAGGTCAATTTAATTAATTGATCAGATCTTGATACTGCAGAATTTAATTTTTTTGTCTTTTTAATTTTCAGTTTCATTTTATTCAAAACATTCTCATCAAATTCACATCTTTTTGATGTAAATTGTGTAATTTATTGGTCACACTTTGTTTATATACAGTACCACTGATTATAGCTTTTACAGTTTTTCATTTTTCCTACCAAGTCTGATTTTCCACCAATCAGTTTTGCAGTTTTCAGTGTTAGAAAAATCTGTAACACATTTGGCCATGTACAGTTTTAGCCATTGCCAGTTTTATTTTGTGTTGCTTATTTCTACTAGTAGTAGCTCTTGAGAGTTAGGCAGAAGAGAGGTAGCCTTTCTTGGCTAGTCAGTGAGGTAACTGGGAACAATCTCCTTGGCAGTTCCAGTGGGAGACAAAAATATCACAAACAGGAATTTCATGGCTTTGTTATGTTCATTAACACAAAATAATGAGAAGATGTTATCTTCCTAACTTTTTAGATTTATATTTTTTATCACTGTTCTACTATATAACAGTATTCAGTGATAATGAAAAATCTTTTAAGCTATACAGTTCTATACTTGTTTTTTAAGAAGCAGAACTTGATTTCCTAAGGCTTTTAGTAGACTATATTTAAATGAGCAAAATCATGTTTCCCCACACACAGACACTTCAATACATGTATAAGGAAGAATACATAATGAATTTCCCCTAGACATCTCCTTCAGAAGTGGGATTTATATTGCAGGTCTGTGCATCTTATACACCAGCACATACAGAAGTTGACTCTGACTTCCTTGCTGGTCATCCCCTCCCGATGTTGTCTGCCTAGAGTACATTCAAGAGGAGAGAAAGAGCTTCTGAAGTCAGAGTTTAATAATGCCTTATTAGAAGTAGAGGAGGAGGGAGTAAAAGAGCGACTTGCTTACCCAAGACCCACTTCATGATGAGCATTTCTGTCCAGGAGAACTGTGTCGTTTTCACTCTGAAGATCTGTTTCGGGTAGTCTGTGAAGGTTTCGTTGGGCAGGGTTTTAACGCCTTCAAAGCGGTCTGATGCGTTCACAACTAATAATCCCAAGAAGATTGTAAAAGAAACTGCATGGGCTACAAATTTCATGAAAGGGCTCCTCAGGGTTCGTCCTAGCTGGAAACAAAATACGTACAAGACATGTTAATCTGGCAGCTCCAAGTGGGTGCAGGGCTCTCTGTAAAATGGTTTTGCCAAAAGTTGAACGAGAGAATCCTTCATCTTGGACAGAAACTGCTAACTGAACCCAGACGTTTTCTCTGGTGCTTTTATGTGAGAGGCCACTTGACCTTTTCTACTGACTTTAATTTTTCCTGTTTAGAAGACTTAATGGGAGTCATAAGAGAAAAGTGTAAAACACACTGATAAAGCATCTGTGTTACAGTCTGACTGCACAGCTACCCCCAACCAAGTGGATATGAATTTTGTGCTCTGCCAATCTAGAAAACAAAATTAGTTTCAGTAGAGTTCAGAATTTTAAAAAAATGCATCTTGGATATGATCTGTTGCTCTTTTGTCTATTTTCTTGAATTTTGTGCTTAGATGATTTATTTTCAGCGTTTCTTATATCTTGGTAAATTTATTTAAAGCTATACATTTCCCACTAGATACTGCTTTAGCTGTGTTCCCATTTTGACATGTAGCATTTTCATTGATACTCAGTTATAAATATTTTATAATTTCCCTTTTGATTTCGTTTTTAACTCAGAGGTTATTTGGTTTTCAGACATACAGGAATTTTCTCCCTCTCCTTTTAAAAATCCTAATTTTTTTGTAGTGTGTGTTCTGATCATAGCCTCTATGATACTATTCTCAAACTTGTTGAGATTTTCATTGTGGCCTAGAACATGATCAACTTGCTCAGTTGTTCCACATGAGCCAGTGATCCAAAAGATGCCCTGATAGGCAGCATGTGTTGGTCACATCTTCTTTATCCCTGGCATGCCATCTAAAGGCCATTTAGATCTTTGAGAACTAAATTGTGGGCTGCACAGTGAGTCTTTGCTGACCCCTGTAAATGAATTCTCTTGGGTCTCTTAGGGTCTCTGCTGTCACTGTCACCTTAGCACCAGATCTTACCCCTCACTCAGGTATACTTATATGACAAGAGCAAAGAGGGAAACCTTTTCTGGAGCCTAGCACCTACTCTAGGGCTCGTGTTCAGTTATAGCCAGTGACTAGTTAATTGACGTCCATGTTCTGCTTCATTCAAGAGTCCTAGAGTGAAATGTTGCCCAGCATACAGAATATTGGTTCAGTAGAAGATCATTTATCGGGGTTTCTTCAGGTAAAATTTCCCTAATTATGACTGTGTTTAGCATAGCATTTATAAATCAGATGGCTTGATAATGTTCTTCTAATATGCTTAACTGGTATGGTAATCATCCACTTTAATTGTGCTAGTTATTATTATAACATTGTAATATTGTGGGGAAAGGGAAGGTTGAGGAGAGGGCAAAGGATACCAGATCTTGTGTGTCCCAGCAAGGTCCCAGAATGTCACAAAAAGATGGGGAACACAGAGGTAGACATAGCTCTCGAAGGATTGATGGCCATGTTTTCCCAATCCTTTATCAGTGGACTTTACATAGCATTCTTTGGTGACAGCCTGGAGAAGAATATGGGGACACCTCTCCACCTTCTCATCTAGGTGAGGCACCGGATTTCAGGAGTCTGTGTGCACACACACACATGCTGGCCCTGGGATTCCCCAGAAGACCTGCTTTGAGAAGTTGAATGTTGTTTGTTTCCTCCTTCGAGTTGTTATCTTCTGGAAGAAGATATGTCTGTAAAAATTACTGTATTTACACACTGTAAGAAAAAACCCTAACAAGGCCCCGTGGTGATTTGGAAGGTTGCCCTGGGCTCAGTCCCACTTGATCTAGGCCATAGGGAGTAAGAGCGAGGTTAGAAATTGATGCTCCTTTCCTGTTTTTTCTTTTTTCTTTTTTTCCTGGGCTTGAATGCATCTTTTAACTGGTAAAACTTTGATAAGGGTCAGATGAGATCAAATCATTTCAGTGATTTCCTTTTTCTTTTTTTTGGTGATACTCCCTATTTGTCTCAGTTTTTGAAGCAAACTATGCTTAGGGAAAACTTCCTCCTTTTGCAAGGCCACCAGGTGAGCTAAAAGAAAGGAGAAAAGTCAACCAGTGTATAGCAGCAGCGGGGGAATCATTAAAGCTGAATCAGGTAATTGCGTTAGGTATGAAAAGAGATGGTAGAACTTCGGGACACGTAGGCTTTGGCCTGTTCTGCCAGAAGAACAAAACTGGTAAGTCTGAAATGTGGGCTAAAGCAGCTCTGCATTACTTGACTCTTAGGAGCTGAAATCAGGCTTACGGCACTCTGTTTCTGGCTCACCCCAAACTTCCTGGCTACTAACTATTCTTTTACTCTGGGAATTATATGAACATGAGAATAACTGAGTAATGCTCCTGAATTAGCTCCAAGTGAACTGCATTCTCGAGCCGTCAGGGTGAGCACCTGCTTTTGCTTGTTGGCACGCCTGTGTTCCAGGCCACTGGGCTCTTAGCCCTCCCTAACCACAAGTGTCAGCACCTAACTGGGGCCTGGTGGCCACATGCCCGCAAGGTAGGCCGTGACTGCAGTAGAGCACACAGAGAGTGTTTCCAGCGTCTCTCTCCAGTCTGAAACACCAGAGTCTTCCTCATCAAGTGGCACCCTCACTTGCCGCCAGCTTCCAGTGGCCGCAGCAGGGGCTCAGTACAAGCTGTATGAAGCTGAATGGAGGCAAACTTTGGATCAAGAATTTCAGAAAGAAACGTGTTATCTTCAAGGCTGTAGTGGTTCTCAAATTTTTGACAGATCCTGGTTTAATTAATGGCAGATTCCTCAATGCTCCCTCCAAAATTCTTTTTCAAACTGTTTAACCAAGGACTCCGGAATCTTCTTTCTTTAGTGTGGAGGGAGTGTTCACTAGGTGTCTCTGGTCAGGGTGTTCTCACGTTACAGTATGATTCCACCCTTTGTGCTGAGGGCTGAGGAGGGGCTGAGTAATGGGATTTTAAAGGTAGGGCTTCCAAGGAAAGAAAAGGAAGGAGTAGAGTTAATCATATGGTGATTTTTGACTCTTCCCTTCTAGAGAAGCTCTGCTAACGCTAAAGATGTGAATCAAATTCATTTCAAGGTCAAGTAGTCAGCAGCTAAGAGGTTTCCATTCAGCACTGAAGGTTGTAATGCTGCTGCTGTAACGGAGGATGGCTGGTGTGTGCATGTGCACGTGTGCAGTGGCTAAGGCTAGGTCTCTGGAGTCAGAGACCCTAGGTTTAAATCACAGCTTTGTAGTTTTTGGCAGTTTACTTAATCCCTTTGTGTCTCAATTTCTTCATCTGTAAAATGGGGATAATAGTTCTTATTGCATAGGGTTGACATAAAGAATGAATTATTTAATATGTGCAAAACAATAGCACCTCACACACAGGAAGCAGTCAGTTTGTGGCACTGGAGAGCCTCAGGCAATTGTCCTAAGGGTTAACTTAAAATAAGTCAACTGTAAATCAGTTATATTTCAATTAAAAAAATGAACTGACTCTTGAAAAGCTTACATGCAAGAGTTCACAAAAGGAGATCTATACAAAGTTCTTATGTATTTATGTTATGAGCCCTTTTGGGGTGCTATCTATGTACAAATGGATCCTGGGCACTGGAGATGATGGAGACAGAATAAGCTATAAGAGTTGGTTCTTTCAAAGTTGTTGATTTCCTAGGGGGAATAGAAATAGGCAAAGCACTATGGTAGGAAGTGGAGATATGGGGAGAGAATTTTGCAGGGTTCAGACTCGCCTAAGTATGAAAGTGATCAGCCTTCTGATCTTAAGTTCTATCCCAGCAGGCTGACAGGTGATGGACTCTCCTTTTGGTTTTGAGGGCAGAAGCTTTGTAACAAAAGAGCAAAGAATGCTCTATTTGCTGGTGCAGATTTCCCCTCCATCGCAATGCTTTAAAAATTGTATCATGGTTTTCTTTAATTTAGTGTAGCTCTCTGGCAGAGACAAATGAGGAGGACACAGAGGCCTTTGGAGGCACCATTCTTACTCTATTGGCCCTGGACCTCATGGTTTGAAAACCTTTGTTTCAAAGTGTTTCAGCTTTGACAAGGCAAAGCAGGGACCTCCAAAAGCTGCAGTCACTCATGCCACCCTCACTTGGGATGAGGCTGAGGGGGTTGGGGGCAAGAACTAACACTTCCTGGTATTTTTTGCAAGCAAGAGTTATGTGGCAGTAAGGACTGATAAATTGCACACTACAGAGACATCAGGTGGGAGTCTAAAGTTGTTTACAGCTCTCCCAGCCTGAGTCCTGGGACTAATTTATAAGGGCAGTTGAACAGCAAAGGTTAACAGATAATGGGGGTAGTCAGCTTCCTCTCTTGCACCTTTATAATTAGAACTTGCTCGGTTCCTCAACACTTTCATGATGCCAACTTCTGCTCCATTCTACCTGCTGTAGCGATACCGTTTCAGCCCTTGAGGATGACTTGTTTTTTCAGCTCTTGGGTTTTAACAAACAACTTAAATTATGAATCAGAATGGATTAGCAAAGGATGGAAAACAGCCTAATTAGTCATAAAAGCCCTTTGGCATTGGAGCCCTTGTTTAGAGGGGAAAGAGCTCTGTAGGAAACGATTTAACCTGACAACATCCATGTGGATAAGAACTCACTGGCCTCTCAGTGAGCTGCCTGACCTCACCCACGTTGGGGGTTACAATGAGAAGTGATTAAAACAACAACAACAAAAGCACTGTTCTCTTTATTGGCCCTGGAAAACCTGTCCTATGCTCCAGACCTTCAGTTATCACCGTATGTACACATCTGTGACTTGGTTACCCTCTTCAGCCACCATATTAGTAAGCTGAATTTCTGTTGACACTCTTCACGTATAATCTCCTTATTTAACTGTCTTTTTAGGGGTCATCAGAAACATGTAAAAGTAGAACTGACATCCTTGGGAATTCAATAGGAAAGAAGAGATGAGGTCATTCTGGCAGACTAATCAAGTACTTTTGGTGTCCCTAATAGCCCCTAAATTAGGACAGCAACTATTAGGAAGTAAATGCACCACTAAGTTGGAAACAGAAATTTCAACATTTGCTAGACATTCATGGACATTAGCTGGTTGATGAAGTTTAGCAGTGACATTTTATGAATACATTTATGAAAGGATATCAAGGTCTGATTTCTTTAAGGGAGGAGTGATAAGGCTATTAGAACATGAAATTGCTGGAATGACACTGGCTTTTTCATAGAATTACTGGACAGATACAAAGGCAGGGACCCCTTGGGTGGAGGGATACTAGCACATTAACAGAGTTCCCCACTATGCCACTCCTCTTGGGAGGACGTTGTATTCCAGGGATCGGGAGCCTTTAGAGAGGGCCAGTTCTTCACGTGGAAGATGTAACTTCTCTATGATCCCTAGTAATGTGATATCTCTGCCAAACTTGAAAAGATTTCTTTCTAAGTGGTGAAAGAAAAGACTAAAAATATCGTGACTGTTTTATCTGTCCTTTGGCTGCCTCAGAGCAAGTTTGACAAGCTCTTTAATGAGGGAATCTTTCCTCAGAATGAGGGTTGCTACCAAAAATTACCTCATGCCATAGAATAATACTTGTCACTCAGCTGTGGACACAGCCTCCACTGCATTGAGCTCAGACTTGGAGCCCAGAAAGTGCAAAGAAACCACAAGTGGCCTAATGACAAGCTCATGTTTATCTTGAGTGCTCTGCTTTTTTGTCTTTCTGAAAGTTCCAGGAACATAAAGTGTCAGTCAGACGAGTATTTGAACAGAGGAGAGGAAGCCACAGCCAAACTTTTCTGCAGTCATTTCTTCTAGAATATTCCAAAAGACTACAGTAAGTCTGACTCCTATCTCCCATGGTGGCATCATTCTCCTGAGCTGTGGACTTCTGCCCTCCCCTACACACATACTTTTTTTTTTTTTTGCATCACATCTGCATGATACTGGCCAAGATTCTTCTCAGAGCTACTGAAAATCTAAAAAATCAGTCAGCAGCTGGCATATCCTCTCTTTCTGAACACTTCTCCATGCAGGCAGAGGCAAACCAATTTGCTGGTATTGGCTAGTCTGAGTTCCCTGAGAGCTGTCACATTTAGTTTTATAACAAAAGTGAGGGTTGGCAGTGTTTGGCTGTTACTTGAATGACTGATGTGCTAGAGTTAGTCAGGGGCTCAGAGGGTGTGGATGGCAAGCCTCGTTATCCATCTGGGCTCCGGGTAAAGGCAGTGATCTAACTTGCAGTACAGACTAGATAATTCTAGTATGAAAACGTGTGCCTAAAACCAATCACCTGCTTTACTCCAGCTTTACGTTTGGTTAGACTTTTTTCATTCACTGTGCCTTTTTCAGCTCATGATACTATGGAGAGAAAAAATTGCCTTCACCTACATGTGTGCCATTTGGGGAATGGTGATTTAGAAATCCATGTTGTGGTAGACTGCCATCGAAATAAAATACTTAGTAGATAGAAAGTTGAACACCACAAATATTCAGTGTGAGGACTTTTATTTTTAATGCTATTCTACAGAAGAAGGAGTGTGAGTCCTAGTCTCTCTCTGACACCCCTTCTACTCTAAGGCAGTCAGTTCAGTGCCTGCCTGGCTAGATGGCCTCATCAGCCCTGGAGTCTTGGGCCCATCGTCCAGGCATGAGTTTTCTCTTGGTGGAGTTGACAAGAGGATCCACTCACTGATGACACTTCTATTAACTGCATTAGCTGATCACATTCCCTGTGGAACCAATCTCCCTGTAGTAGTATCTCTTCTACTGAATGTTCATTACCTAAGCTTAGTTCCCTTTTTAATATATCACAAAGTAAATGCAGCTTTGGAACCTTTGATTACCACTTAACCCATGAAATATGTTTCAGAATTTCTGCATGGTTGGTTTTATAGGTGCTAACTTTTGCCTGAAGCTGGAGGGACTGTTTGTGCTTTCTGTGGCTTTGGATGAGATGGCTGAGCTATGGGGATGGTGGGACAGCTTGGCACCTGCAAGTTCCACTCCTTCCGTTATGTACGTGCACCAGACACTCCCCCTTCCTCGGGGGAAAGGAACCCAGCTTTGCGCCTTTCACGCTCTCCTTCTCTTTCCTTTCTCATTTTTCCTTCTAGTGACCTCATTAGCTGCCCATGTGGGCCAGAAGCCAGACAAGGAAGCCAGGAAACCAGAGGATGCTGAGAGGGGTCTGCAGTGCCTCAGTATGAGAAGCCTTTGACTCTCAGCTACTAGCTATTTTTCTTTGCTGAACCTGCTTCATAAATAATTGCCTTCATAGTGTAACTGAAAAGTGAAGTGAGATACTCCATGACAAGGGCTTAGTGAAAAGAAAGTTCGCAGTAAATGCTGGCTTTTCATACTGTCGTTATCATGATTATTATTGCCAGGAGTTTGGAGGACGTGTTTAGGGCGTTGCATAATTGGATAAGGAGAAGTGCTTTTATTTCCCCTCTGTTCTGTTATTGCTCAGATTATGCCTCGTGTGTATAAAATTTCCCATTTTATCTCTCATTGTCTTGAAAAAAAGAAAAGATGATTTAAAAAAAGCACATCTTAGCATTTTCCCTCTTATGTGGTTTTCTAGTTTTGCTGGGTATTTCAGGGCTGTTTTCTTTAAATGTGAGAAATGATCAGCTGCTTATTTGGACAAAGTGGACTTTAGGTCATGCTAAGTAGAAAGAAAGAACCGCAAAGACATGCACCTTAAGCAGTCTGTACCTTGCTGCACGGAGCAATCCAATAGGCTATGGCGAGAAAAGGGAGGCCTAGGGAGACTCCAAAGACAGCCAGGAATTTCACAGCGATAGACTGTTGACGTAAGCCTGAGAGATTTTCATACCACATGGTAAGCAATTGCTGTTGACAGTTAGGATGAGCAACGAACTGTAAAAACAAAACAAAAACAAAAACGAAACGCAAACAGGAAAATGGCATTGGTAGCACTTGAACAGTATATGACCTATGAGTAGCTTGGGGCGGATATGTTCCCCCCCAGGGGTGGCCTGGGTGTTCAAGCGGGAGCAGCTAAGTCACGTACCTGCTGGGCCCTTCTGACTTGGAGGTGCTAGGGGTCTTTGTGCTGTGGCCAGAGTCCTTACAGGACTGGCTGAGTTAGGGCTTGGCAAACTGAGGGCCTGGAGAAGTCTTGGGCACGGAAAAGGACAGCCAGCTTCTGAGTAAATGCTTGTCTCCAAGCCAAGGAGACTCATCTCTGGGCAGAGTTAATATGGGAGTCAACGTATAGGAATGGATGGAGCATGAATGGGGTTTTGGAGTCTGACATGGGTTTGAATTTTGCTCTGTTTACTAGCCAGGTAGCCTTGGGCCAGCTACTTAACCTCTGATCCTCAGTATTGTATCTGCAAAACAGCCTGTCACATTGTCCTGTAGGATTAAATGAGATGTTGTAGAGAGGTTCCTCTCTCTTTTCGTGTGTTGTCTAAGAGAAAGTGCTTGCAGTGTCTCCAGAGCACATATTAACATTCCTTAGTATTTCCCCACTGGATTTCTGTAGTATTTGGCTTGGGCCCATGTTTTTGGCGTGCTGAAGCACTGAGACATTGCATCCCCCATGTAGTGGCTCCTTGCTCTACCACCTCCCTCTCTTGGAATTGCCTTGCCCTAATGCCCAGTTACAAGATGGGCCTTTTGTGGACATTTTGTATTGTTGACCTCACCCCTCTTGGTATATGTTGGAGTAGGGGTGGAATCCAAATTTAAATCCAGGTTTTCTCAGCTGACTGAGACTGTGATGGAGAGAGGCAGTCTCTTTATTTACTGAGGAGTTAACATGTACCTTGAGATACCTGGGTAGCTATCTTCCATTCTGTGGAATAAGTAGCAAAGCATGCCAGTTAAGAAGAGAGAAAGAAGGAAGTTTGTATAGAAAGAGGCTCAAATAGTGTCTGACCCTCTCTAAGGCCCAGTTCCACTCTGCCCATGTGATCCATAGATTCATACACAGCATCTTCCTTTTTCTGCTTGATCCAGCAAGTTGACTTGAGTTGCTGCAACCAAACATCCTTTTCTGCATTTAATAGGTGCTGCTTGTTTAGTTGATTCTGAGTCCTGGCCAGTGGAAACTGGTAATAGGCAATATTTAAGTAAAATTTATGGGAATAAAATGTACACTTGAGAAAATTATACTTATTAGCTTATTTCCTCCCTTGAGGGAAGGAAGCCACTATCTGCTTTTGGCAACCCTGTTCTTTGGCCCTACTCAGGGTAGCCATGTGCCATAGGAGCTGGGACCCATGGATTAGAGCAGCTAGACTGGCATTCTTCAGAGGGACTGACTTTTCAGCTGATTACCCTGGAGCATAATGTCCCAGTTTTCATCACATTTGCCTCATTGGGTCTTAAGAGGACATATACAACAATTTCTGGGAAATGCAAAACATTCCCTTTTCATTATATGAACAATATAAATAGAGCTATTAAAAAAAATTCCCAACACAGATGGCAACATTGTCTTGTTTCCAATTTCTGAGAACTCACAGTAGCAGCCAAGTGATTTTCAAGGATGCTGTCAAAGCTTTTTTGGCCCTGCAGTGGCCCATGGTGATGCTATTACTCAAACATCAGCTGCAAATGAGGCTTTTTGGGGAGTAGCGTTATTGGATTCATGGCAACAATTGTGGTTTTTTCCTTCAAGAACAAGAGCAACAGATTCTCCTCAACCCAGGTAGGAACCTCCAGGCCATTAGGTGATACGCTTTCCTGTACCCTTTCTGGCTCACAACAAAGTAGAGCAAACAGCAGTGTCATGTAGGTGTTTTACTAATTCTCAGTGCCTCGTCACAACAAGGTCCTATAGTGAGTGGACCTGCAGGCATGGAGGGCAGTCAGTTTTGTTTTTCAATGATTAGCCTTCTCTGGGTGCTGAAATGGCCCTGCTCTGGAGAAATTCAGTCTGATTAGAAGGTGAAATGTAGGCCCGTAAAGTAGCCGAAGACCACTTGGCACACCCTGCTCTGGAAGGACTCCCATCCTGCCCCATCATTGGCCTCTTTGTCTTTGGGGGAAAGCCCATCCATGCTGCTTCTGCTGCCTCCTGCTGGCAAATCAGCACAACACACTGGGCAGCAGAGCAGGTAAGAAATTCTGAGAGAGAACACAGTGGGAACCATTCCTGCTTGCCCTTATGTGCCTCAGAGGAGGGCAGTGGCCCAGCTAAAACAAGGGCGTCTCTCTTGAGACTGTGTTCTCTCATTAGACCTTTATTAATTTCCACAGTGGCATTTCTTCCTCTGTAATAAAGTCACCTAGCTCCAAATATGCTATTTATTTGTAGACAGACTTTAGAATATAATGCTTCCAGAAAGCTGACAGCAGCTGATAGCTGAAGCCCAAATTTTTATTTATCTTTATGTGGGCACTTTTTTGTATTTGTAGCAGGACTTCGAAGACAACATCATGACACACAGTTCAATGTGTATCAAAGATTTTTTTCCCACTGTGCTTTTGAAGCACAGAGAAACATCATTCCTGACCCTAGGAAGAGGAGAGTAACGTGAGGCACGCCATCAAGACACAAAGAATACCCTAACCAGAAGGACGCTCAGTCAGGGAACAGAGGCAGCAATAACTCCTGGGGGACAGGTGCAGGGGAGATTTTCAAGAGCAGGGTCAGAGAGGAACAGAGGAAGAAAAGCCCACAGCTAGACAGAATAGAGTGGGAACTCAGAAAACCGACATGGTTGTGGGCCTGCTTTCTTTGGCATCTAGCTTACAAAAGGATGGAACGATCAAAAGATGGATCACACCAGGAGGTTTTCCCAGGCCATTCCTGCCCCTAAACCATTCCTGTCACAGAGCATGGAAGAACTTTTATGAAAGCTCTTCAAGGGAAGACCTGGTCTGACATGCCAGTTATACTGGTGGCATGTTGAGCAGCCTTCATGTTCAGTATAACAGCATTTGTACCCAAAGCTAGCTTTCTGTTAATATCTCACCTAAACTTCCTTGTCCTCCCAGTGCCCGGTGACTTAGTGAGACTGTAATATTGGCATATGGAAACTCTTGGGCATGTTGGCCAAATCTTGGCTCTTACTTTGCTTTTAACTGATCCATGGGCTACTAATTTTCTTTTATAGCCTGAAGGAAAATTATTCCCTTCACTCTTTTCCCTGCTTAATATTCATTCACATGGAAATATCTAATATTTTAAGAATAGATAGAAGAGCTGTCAACATTCCTTAACTGTTTTATGGGATGTTAACACCTTTGGGCCATATATTCACATTATAACAGGGCTAAGACTTTCCTGATGGAGGGTGTTTAGGTGTGTGGACTGGTACAAGGCTGTTTGGGTTCAAGTCGTGGCCCTGCCACACGCTGGCCGTGTGCTCTTGGATCATTGACTCTTTCCATGCTTAGCTTCCTTTTCCTGTAATATGTGCCTCATAATGAGAATTAAGTGAGTTAGTATTTATAAAGTGCTCAGGACAGTACCTGGTGAATAATAAGCACTGTATTAGTATTTGATAAATAAAAATAAGGCCATGATTCTCCTTTCCTTTCCCTTTTTTTCCTCTCCCTTTGCCTTTTATTTCTCTGCCCTCCATCCCACCCCCTGCAGTTGTGCTCTACACTCTTATCTTTATTCTGACCTCCACGTTGCTTCAGCGGAGTTTCTTGAAGTGTTGGTGCCTTTGGAAAGGTTCATGTAGCCTGACAGGTTGGTGAGGCCATTCCCTCTCTATCCAGCTCCTCCCTCCTCATCCTCCAATGAAAATGCCACTTGGTTTATCCAGACAGTTAGCTGAAAGTGAGCTGGCCTGTGCAAGGGCAATCAGGGTCCCCATCACATCTGTTCATCCATTGCTGATGCTCCCCTCCACTCTGGAGCCCTTCTTCAAGGAGGCGCCATGCAGCTCACTGAACCTGCACAAATACTCCTCCTCCCTCCTAATGCCCTTCCCCTCCTCCACCTTAAAAGCGGTTAAATCCTGGATTTAGCCCTCTTTTGAGGGAGGGGAAGAGGGCTACATCTGATCTCAGGCTTTGAGGCTATGTGATTTCCATATCCTATAGGCACAGATTTTTCTGACACTAGGCCTCATTTACAGAATAAAGAGATGTGGCAGTGCATGATTTGATAAGCTGAAGACTAATGTAGCTGGAAAAAAATTTATGAAATCCAATGCTTATAGAGAAAGTGACTTTATTTTATACAGATAAACTACCAAAGGCTGATGTCTAATGTGACTGTGGTCAAGATTTCCCGCTTAGCTCATCACTGGCCTTTCCTTATTGGATTTCTTTTTTTCCCTGCCCTGGAAACTGTCTACGTAGACCAAGAGAGCCAGCTGCTGTACCAGTTATCAAGTGGGTTTTCTTAATATGGGCAGTCAATCTGAACTAGAATAATTCTGTGGTGCCATTTCCTATTTGGAGCATCTTGTAGAATTGGGTTTGGTGGTGCTAATGTTCTTCCCTCCCATTTTGTCTTGGCAAAGCTCTCAAGCCATGGAGGTTGAGGAGGAAAGAAGAGAAATGGAAATGTCAGTCAGTGACTAGTTTAGTCTGTTGGTCTGTTCATTCATCCATTCATTCATTCAACAAACTTCTCCTCAGTGCCGCCTCTCACCAGACACTGTGCCCAGCACTGGAAATACAGAGAAGTTGCTGTCCTTATCCACACAGAGCACTCAGCTCTGTTGGCCCTCCTGGAGGAGAATGCTGACTGTGTGATTGCCCAGTGCTCATCAGGAGTCCTCCCACAGCACTGAGCCGAGAGGGTGCTGTTGAGGCCACCTGCTTTCCAGTCTGGCAGTGGTGTGTGGTGCCAGAGTCCCACCATGGGCTTAGAGTGAGCTTCTAGCTGACTCCAAGTGACTGCCTCTGCTCTGTCACAGTGTCACAGAGAGGCCACTCTCCATACTTGGGCAATGACTCTCTCCACCCCACTTAGGGCTATGTCTTAGCCTGAAACCAAAGGAGAAATGGAAGCAGCTTCTAGCAAACCTTCTTGAATTATGTTGAGCTACTCTCATTCCTGAGCCTTCCCTTCCAGCCAGGCTGCTCTCCATACTGTTTCCAGATATGGTCTTTGTAGCCCCCTGCTGTGTTCAAGGAAGGTCCATCCTGATCCTCTGTGGTTCAGTTGCTGGTCAGCCTTCAGCACCCAACTTTCTCTTTACATTCAAGTCCTACCAAGTCCCTCAGCCCCCTGAGATGTCCTGGACTCTTCTGGGTCTTGTTGTGTGGCCCCCTGACTTGGCCATCATGGTGGTGGGTCAAGTTGTGAAGAGCTGTGCTGGTATGTGTACATCTGCTCTCTTTTGCTATTTTTAAGCTCTTTGAGGGAACCAACTATCTTTGTGTCACCAAGAGTGGGCAGCCTTATGTTTTGCATGTAGTAGGTGCTCAGTGAACATGTTTAGTGATAAATTGTGCTCTTCCCAAACCTCTGAGATTTGCTACATGATTTTCCCTGTGAGTCATCATTCCAAAATGATTTCTAAATATGACAGATCCCCTCTTACTCAGCGTCTGATGAACACTTAACTGTCTTCACATGTTTGCTAGAGGGCAGACAGGGAAAGGTGATGAAAGTTAAAGCAGGCTCTTGTCTTCTTGTGGAGAAGATTGAAATGCAAGGCTAAAGCAGGGTTTGAGGAATGTCTTTTGGACTGGATGAGGATCATGTTATTTCTATGTATGTCACTACCACTGCAAACTGAGATCAATCCAGAAAATATATAATAGTAATTATTTTTATCATTATATGGGATACCTGATGTTTATTGATTATTCTGTGTCAGGCTGTATGCCTAACAATCACTATATTTGTTAACCTTCACATCAGATCCTTGAGATATACATTATTATATCCCTGTTTTAAATATGGGAGCGTGAGACACAGAGAAACTTGGTAACTTGCCTATGAAACACAAAGGTGATTATTACAGGGTCTGGCCTTAAACTAGTTTTGTGCTTTGAACTAGTATCTTTTATTTCCACAAGGTAAATTTTTAATCAGGCAGACACGCCAAAGTATAAGGGGCCAACAATGATTTCTCCAAGCCCACAGAGGCCATGGGACCTCATGATTCATGTTGCTGTTAGAACTCCCACATCTCTGCTTCTGCCTGTGGGCCAGTCAAATCCCAGTGGATATAAAAACCAGGAATACACAAGGGGGAGGGCTTAAAACTAGTTTCCTCGACAACTTCATCATCCTAAAAGAAGTGAGTCATCATGCTGAAGATGAAATCTTTGGCTCTCTCTCCTGCACACAGACAAGAGTAGCAATAACTGATTGAGCAATGACTCAGCCTGGTCACCACTTTGTCAGGAACCAGGTTAAAGTGGAGGTCACTTTAGCCCAGATTTACATCCTTGAGAAGTGCAGACCCCAGGCAAAAACCCGCTTTGCTGAGAGATCTATTTAGGAGCTCCAGCCTCTTGCTAAATCCCATCTGACACTGAATCTTACTAGGAAGAGTTGTAGTTTCACATAATTCTTTGAGCCTGAGGTCTGACTGAATAATGTTCCCCAAGTGGATCCATAACTCTGCAGACCTTCCCTGGTGGCTGTGCTGTCCTGTGCAAAGATTCACAGTCATAGAACATGCACAGCCTCTGGGGTCAGCCTGCCTGGGTACCGTTTTTGGCTTTACCACTCACTGACTAATGAGGGACAGGGTAGCTTAACTTTTCAGGCCTCAGTTTCTCCATCTATAAAATGACTATAAAATGACTATAAGCATGACCACCTCAAAGGACATTTCAAGGGTTCAGAAAATGCAGTTCCACTTTTTGGTTTATGGTTCAATTTTCAAATGCCACAATACTGCTTTGTTGTTGTTGTTATTGGTAGAATATTTTATTTCTGCAGTAAAAGTCAGAACACATTTGTATCTTAAGCCCTGTCCAAAGAGTTATGTCATGCATTAAAATTTTTAATCAGTGAAGAATATGCTCACTTAGAGTATTCCTCTACATATTTTTCATGGTTTTTAAGTAGAGAAAGAAATTTGATTGTCAATAAAAGCAAAGTTTTTCTTGCAAGAATAATTCTGTCATTCAAAGAGTTTATCAACTAGGAGAACATACATCCAAAGATACTGATATTGATATAGGAAATCAACATTTATACTTAATTAAACAACAGAAGACAAAGACAGACTAAAAACGCTTTCTTGAAATATAAAACACACCCTCCAGCCAATACAAAAATTGTAGTCCTAGGTTGATAGAGCTAGTGGTAAGTGGTAAGGTGGAGTAATCATACATTTCTCCAGAAGATTTTCTTAAATTATCAAATAAAATATTAGGTCAGTTGTAGATGAAAAAATAAACTATCTGGAGTTTATCTATAACTTTCTTTTATGATTCCAAATTTTCCAAGTTTCTCTCTCAGAGAAATGTGCATATAGCTCAGCAATGATATCCTTGACATGCTTTACTTTTTAAAATCACTTTACATTTTACTTTTATGTAATTATTTTTAAAATAATGCTTAAAATTAATTTCCCTCCTATGAATATAATGCTGATATATGCATAACATATATTTTGCCCATATTTCATCTTTACTTGATGCTTTTATTTGTATGTACAGTTTTATATTTGAAACATGCTTAGGATTTTGTGTCTCTTTTTTAAATTTAAAATTTTAAATTCTTGGCACTTGAAGAATATCAATATTACCAGTATTTTGATGATATGAGAAATAAGTGCTGAAATAATGGTATAACCATTGGTTCAAGAATTGCTTGTAACCCAGATATTCCAGGTCTTGGCAGCTGGTGAATACAAACCTGGCCCCATTGGTAGACATGCTTCCATCCATCCACCAGATAGATAGTAAATGCCGACTGATACTGTGCACCAAGTGCATTCAGGCATGGAGGACACAGCAGCGAGCAAGACAGTCAAGGCTTCTGCCTTTGGGAAGCTTATTAATTCCCAAATCTTGATGGTTTGGAGCCCTTTCAGGCTATATAGCAGGGTTTGGTTTTGTTTTTAATCATTCATTGCCTCCTCTTAAGCTTGATTGAAGTATCCTACGTATGAAATGTTTTCTGAAATACCCCTTTGTAGCTGGTCCAGTGCACGGGCACGATGGCTGCTGGGCGTTGGTAGCTCTGTTCTGGCTGCCCCCCCCCCCATCAACCCTCTGATCTCTTGTTCTGCTTGCATAAAGTCTCCTGGCTGGTCCGTGCCTCTGCAGAGTATGTCTAGCCCTCTGCCCTCTGCCCTCTGCTTTGCTTTCAGACTTTCTCTGAGTTCTCTGCTGCTGACTTTCTTCTCCAGTTCTGTTGCTGGGCTGGTGGACCCCCATGTGGTGGTGGGCACTGAATTCCTCAGGTCCTTGAATGCCTCCTTGGCATGTGGGGCTTCTACTTTCTTGGCAGGGATGACCACTTGTTCTCCATCATACGTATTTCCAGATTTCCATCTGTTTACCCCAGAAATGGCTGTCTCTTCTCATGCTTTTCTAGAGGGCAGCAACCCAACAGGGTCTCTGGAAGTGATGCCTCGGGTGAAGTAATGCCTTCCATTGTTCCATAGTTTCTTTATTTCAGGATTCAGGCCTGCATGATTCTGCTTCTGATGCTCCTGAGTGGAGGAGTACTTGTCTTATTTCATTTTATTTGACTACATGAGTTAGCCTCCTGAAAGCTGGATGGAGAGAGATTTTAAAACTGAACCAGTACTCTTAGCTCCCTGCACACAGCTCATCTTGACTCGTGGGGAGGCCGAGGAGGATCTGAGGACCACTGTCTGCTGAGCTCAGATCCCCTGCTTGTCCCTCACACACAGATCTTGGCCAGACTTCTCACTTCTAGGAATTTTTCTCTCAGACTTCCCTTAAAAATTAACCTTATTTCCTATTCTGCCACCTCCTACCACCGAGCTGACCAACAAAGTTAACCCCTTTGTAGACAGTGTTCAAGTTCTTTTTCATGTGGTTCTGGGCCACATAACAATAAGGTGTGTTAATTATGAACACCCCTCCTCCTCCCAAATCACCATAATTTTTCACTTCTAGAGCACAGAGAGAACTTTTAAGGGTGTCTCCTATTACCCTCTGTCACAATGCTCATTTCTACCCTCTGATATTTTAAAGGACATTGTTATGTAGACAAAGAGCCCGACACATACCTCAGCTAGGTACTTAATAATGTGGGTTTCTTTTCTCTTGGTGATATCTATGCCTGCTGTTACCCGAGGCTTCCAGCCTGGACATCCTCAGTGGCTCCTTTCACTTCTCTGGTAAGTGTGGAAATTCATCACACCCCCAACGCTGGGAAGCATGCAGCATTTATTTCTGGTGAAGACACATTTTGGTCATGGAGGCGACTGCTAGCTCTCTGTTCTTAGATGTCAAATGAGGGGTATGAATATTCAGCAACCAATGCAAAGGTCCCCTTGACACCTCTGTTTAGTATTTGAAGAGGCAGTAGTCTCCTTTGTTATTCAGGGGGCCAACCCCCAAGCCATGAGATCTATAGAAAATTTCTTAATAGGTTGAGTTGATTTTGGTCAGACTTTGAGTGCTGGGTTTTTTTTTTTTTTAATCAATCTATGGCAAATAAAATCTCTCTTTCAGCATGTTCATATTCTTTAGAAGTGGAAACTGAGTCTTATAAATTACTGTGATGTATTTAAGGTTATATCTGTGTATACATAAATTTATGTCTATCCATCCATCCGGAGAATACCTACTGAACCAGATACCAGGAATACAAAGGTTTCATGTAATATCTCTCAGTATTGCTCTCATGACCTTCAAAGTCTAGTCAGGGAGACAAACAGGCAAATTCAGTGTAGCTCAGTCAGTGCCATAACAGAGGTTAGCAGAGAAGAGACACCGAGCCCAAGAGGGGATATGGAGGGACAGTAAGCAGAGGCTTCCTGGAGGAGACATTCTTAAGCTGAGATGTGAAGGCTATAACCAGGCCACCAAGAGAATCAGGGAGGGTCTACTGAGGAGAAGGAGCTGCTAAGAGTTTGGGCTTCAGAGTCAGATCTTGATTTAAATCTTGACTCTGACTCTGAGCTGCATCTGTTTCATCTGAGGATGAAAATGAGGATGACAGTATTGATGGTGCAGTGAATGAGCGCATTCAGAACACTTGACGTGGTGAAGGGGCAGATTAAGCACTTAATAAATTGTTGTTATTGTTGTTGTTATTATTAGTGATGCCTTAGAGCCTAATGTGTCAGGCGAGGTGCAGGTATCTCAGGGTGAGTGGACCATCAGGGAGTGATGGGAATTGGGAGCCGCTCAAGGGGTCTTGCATCATGCTGAGATGGAAACTAAACATGACTTGGAAAAGCAGGTACCTTGGGAGTGAGAGAGAGTTGTAATATACTTTTATTCTACATGTGGGCGAGATGCCCATCGTGTAGGTTGTATGTGCACACACTTGTCCCCAGCGCTGCCCATGCTGTCCTCCCACTTACCAAAGAGCAAAACTACATCATTTAAATTACATCATCGGATAGTCTCAAAAGGCTCCAGGGGCACCTGATCCATGGAACCTGCCTAGTAGACAATGATAATTTATTGCAATGTCCAGGATTCATTTTATAACGTCTTTAAACGTTAATGATCAATAATGTAATTATGACGGGGAAAGTTCCTGGGCTAGTTGTGGGTTTAATTTAATTTACAAAGCCATCTGGAGCTATGCAGAATACTTTTTACATTTTTTCCAGACCAAATTTGGATAGCATCTAGTCACTGTAATGTAAAAAACTTGTAGCAAAGACACTACCCCTAAGCTCTTAGAATCTAGAAGGGAAGCCCATGGACCTGGGTAAAAGGACAGGAAGGGACTGAGTGGTAAGCAGAGAGGAGACCTGTTTTGGTTAGGATGGTCAAGGAAGGCCTTGGTGTGTTTCAGGAAGAATGAGGAAGCCAGTGGGCTGGATCATAATGAACAAAGAGGAGAGTGGCAGGATGTGAAACAGGCAAAAACCAGATTATCAGAAGTCTGATAGACATAGGGAAAAAATGTGGTATTTTTCTAACCATAGTGAGTGCCACTGGTCTGGCCTCTTGTCTGGCTGAAGGAGGCTTGATTCTTAGCAGAGACCCATCCTTACTAGCCAGATAATGCCCCTTTCCTGCTCTTGGGGAGATGGTAGAGGGGAGATTACAGAATCCACCATCATTCTTGCACCCTCTCTATCTCATCCTCAGTTCACTGAGCTCTTGGGCAAGAGCTCCCTCCTCGGTCCTCATCTCTTATCTGCCTTGATCCTCTTCCTGTGCTCTTCTTTCTGAGAGGAAGAAGCATCCTTTGTAATCATAGCTGGCTCCCACCTGTGCTGTTGATTTTCCCTATGGCCTCCTGACCGTCTGAAGCCTGGTTCCTGAACTCTGCTGCAATGTTTCTCTCAAAATTTCTTCTGGTTGTCAGATGCACCAGTCTGTTCTGGGTCTTCCTTCTCTGTGACAGCTCTGTAACCCAGATGCCACCTACCACTCGCTAAGGAATGCCTTCTCCCTTGACCCCTTCTGCATTGCTGGGTGTCTGAGTAACCTGCCTGGGAGGTGAGCCTGTCTCATTTTCTTAGCCGAAGGCTCTTCACGGGGGGATGAGTGGCGTTTTGCCTTCTGCCTCCTGAGGAGGTGGCCAGGAGGGCTCTGGTGAGCCAGGTGGTCCTGGCTCAGGAGGAAATTTGCAGTTTCTGGAGGCTTTAGGGATGGTTTTCAAAACTATATGCTGCCCTTTTTTTTGGGATCAAGGTCCAGTGAAGGGGAGGGCCTTGGGGGAAGAGGGCACCTGGTGGTGGAGAGACACTCCCTGAAACCTCATTGGCTTTGGGAATTTTCTTTGAGGTGTAGACATCAGATTCCACTTGAACTCTCTTCTCTGGAGATAGAATGACCCCAAAGTGGGGTTAATTTCAGATTGCTGGGGGATTGACCAATGCCAAGGGGTCTTTTGTGGAAGTTCAGCATCAGTAGGCCTAGAGATCTTGATTCATTGGAAACTCCATAGGGGAAGAGATTTTTTTTCTGTTTTGTTTTTATTATTCTCAGCATCTGCTGTAGTATCTGGCATATAGTGCTCAACAAACAAACTGTTGAATAAATAAAATGGAGCCACAACTTGGACAGATGGTAGTGATCCGTGTGTGTTAGGGGTATAATGTGTCCACAAGGAGAAGGGTGTAGGCCAAGAGCCCTCTTTGGATACACAGATGAGTCTTCAGGCCTGTGGTGTGATGCAGAAGACAACGCCCTAGACTGACTGAATTCTGACAGGCAGAATTTCCTGGCAGCCTGGGTGGGAGACACTGGGCCAGATTTCACATGATTTAGAAAAATTAAAAAATAAGGGTCAGCATTTATTGAGCACTTATGATGCACCAGACATTTTTCTAAGTGATTTTCACATATTAATTTAATCCTCACAATATTTCTGTGTCATAGGTAAAATTATTAGCTTTTTTTTTCAAGGGAGGAAACTGAGGCATGGAGAGGCTAAGTAACTTGTCTCCAGTCACACAGCCAAGATGTGAACCACCCAGGTATTCTCTCTCATTCCAGAGTTTCATCTATACCAAGTAGCAGATAAGATGTGAGGTTTCTTACTCTTGAGATTCGTGAAGCAAATTCATACTGGTTGTACCTGTTGCTTCACAATTACATACTTAATACTGTATATACATTCATGTATTGTTTATATGTAACATTCTAATAGTATAATATAATAATCCAAACAGAACAGATTATGTTTAGAAATAGAGAATTTTTTTTTCTAGCAATGTTGTATAACAACTTGGAGTGAGTTGTGCCTTGCCTGCCAACCAGATAATATGTAACCAGTTCCCTAACTAGTACCTGCTACGGATCAGAATAATTCCTGAAAGATAACATTTGTAACGTGCTAGAAGCCCATATTTATCCAGTACTTACTATGTACTGGAACTTTGTAAGGCAAGTATTACTACCCCTACTTGAGAGATGAAGGAAAAGCAAGGTTAAGTGATTTGCCCAAGGTGACCCCAGGCTGTCTCATTCCAGAGCTCATGATTCTAAGCACGAATCTACACAGAATCTTTTTTCCACATCATGTGGAAAGGTCTGTTTTTCAGTAGAAATACTCATTCTCTGATTATCTGGAAGGGAGTCAGTTATTTCAGGTAGAAGTCTTTAACAATCATGTAAAGAACCTTTAGGATATGCGTGCACTGTTTATGAATATGCAATTATAATAGAACACTATGTATTATGTATATGGAATATGTATGCCCCCTGCCCTCATAGTACACTGTCACTTTTCTCTGGACAGTGGTCTGTTATAAGGTAAGGATCTGTAAGTAGTGCTAATGGATTTGGTTGTCTGAGCTTTGTTTTTATAAATCTTCTCTAATGAGTCTTACTTTTACTAAATTTCAGCCTGATGGTCATCTCTGTTAGGGCAACTTAAGATCAGAGTAAAACAATTTATCCTGTGGTTGTTAGGCCAGACTTTCACAGGAACTTCCAGGCTGAACTTGTGCCCTCGATTGAAAAGTCTTTTTTTTTTTTTTTTAGCTCCAAATGACGGTCACACAGATTCCTCCCTTTAGTGATCACAACCACTGTCTTACTTCGTTTAGGCCCTCATCACCTCCCACTAGCCTTCTCCAGTAGCGTCTTAGCCAGTCCCCATTCTCATGTACACCATCAAACCGTGCTACTAGAACTGTCTTAAGGAAGCAAGGCTACCTTCAGTCACAACATGCTATTGACTTGGCCACAAATGTGTAAAAAGTCCTATATTGCACTAGAGTCATACACATCGACATGGAAAAGATCAAGGGTCCAGTATGGAAATGCTAAAGGATATTCACCAGTATCTTTTGGTGAATGTAGTAGAGTGGCTGTGGGCAGAGAGAACTCAGATAGAAAATGCTCATCTTCCTAGGCACCAGAGGAATGAATTTTAAAATAAGCATAAGATATTATTTTGCATCTATTCAATTAGAGGAGAATATCTTAATAATACCTAATGCTTGCAGAGTAGTGAAACCAGTTCAGCTGTATAACACTGTTGACATTGAAAATTAGTATAGCCTTTTGGGAAAATAATTTTGCAGTGTATTCCACAAATATTTGTATTCTTTGACCCAGGAGCCTCATTCTCAGAAATTCAGTTTTAGGAAATAATAGAAAAGAAGGAAAGTAAGTGATATGTATGGAGATAATAGAAAAATATAACTACATATAAAAAGTGAATATGCACCAACAGAGGAGATACAAACAAAAGTGTATCAATCTTATGCTGACATAAACATAGTAATCATAGAAAAATATATACTTTCTAATGTAGGTAAATCAAATCACAAAATTATTTACCCTATAGCTGTAAGTATGTCTAATGGGGGAAAGAATGGGACGAATGTAAACCAATGAAAACAGTTGACAAAGAGGCACATGACTGTAGACTGTCCTTTTCCTTTTAAATATTTTTCTTATTGTTAAAATGCTATTTGTACAATAAGTAAAATGATAAATGCACACTGCAGAGACAACTTGAGGATTCCCCTTCCATTATGGAGTGAAGACCATACACTTCAGCATGTCTTTTTCCCAGTCCACCACAGCCGGCCTGCTTCCCCAGCAGGTTGTATCTCCTTCAACCCCAGTCCCCTATCCCCCACCCCATTGTGTCCCCTCCACCCCAGTCTTTCTTCGCTTGTGTTCTCACCCTCACCGTCTATAATTCTCCAAACTTTATCACATCTTTGCGCTTTCCCCACTGTTCTCCTCCATTTGGAATCTTCTTTTCTTTTGAGCTCTGACCTACCTTTCAGGGTTTGACTCAGAAACTTCCTTCCTTTCCTCCACAAAGATTTCCCACATCATTTTTTCCCCTGAATTAATCTTTCTTTTTTATGTAAAAGGCTGGATTCACAAATATGTAGCCCTTTAAGATGTATGTTTCTGATGACAGGGGACTAGGTCTTATCTTTTGAATGTCCATAAATTTTCTTGATAATAGGTGTCACATGATTATTCCCTTCTTCTTCAAGCTTACAAGTCTGCCTGTTCAAAAACAGCTAATACCTGTCAGAAGGGGAGTGAATAAGCAAAGCAGTCAGAAGATGATGCATCAGATGGATTTATTATGGAATAATAAGTATGAAAAGATAAATTGACTTGTAATTCCTTCAGGATGCAATTTGCTGGCCAAATTGTTACTAATTTTGTTGATCAAACAATGATATTTTGTTTTTAAGTAAAATAGGGCCATTAGTTATGATCTGAGTTTCCATGAACTTGGTGCCAGTAGTTGTAGTTCAAGAATGAGACAAGTAATGTCTAGTAGCTCATGGTCTCCTATCCTACTCATCTCATTTTGATTCTCAAGAGAACCCTGAGAGTTTCCTCAACAGCTTTTGGGAATGCATCTTACCTTGAACATAGGCTTTTGTTGTATTTGAGAAAAATAAAAAGATACAGTGCATTCATTCATTCAACCATTCACTTATTCAATAAGTATTTCTGAGACTCTTTAGCTTGCCTGGGTCTGTTCTAGGCTAGAAATACAGTGGTGAGCTGCTGCCACAGAGTTTTCTGTGTTGGGGGAAATAGTAAATAAGTAGACAAATGGAACAGATGATATTGACTACCAAAGAGGACACTGCAATTGAGAGTAACTGACGAGAGAGCAACGTGGCAGCATGTCTGCAGTGCTGCTTATGTTCCAGAGCTCCCAGTGAGTCAGGCTGAAGTTAGGCTTCACTGAAACCACGTCTTTGCTGCTGCTTCTGCCCACTGCTGTGGTGAGGAGGAGGGGAGGGAGAGGGCAGAGGTAGGTAGACCAGTTAGAGGCTACTGCAATAAATCAGGCAAGATAGGATGATGGCTTCGATTACTATAAGTTAAAGCATCTCTATTAAGCAAAGATTTTCATTCACAATTGTACTTAGAAAACTCCCCTTTCATCAAGAAATTTCCAAGTGACCTTAGGCAGATGAATGTTAATAAAAGAGTAAAGCATTATAGTAAGTAATGGGAGGAATATATAAAGGAGCAAATGCTCATTAAGACTCTGAATCCATATATGAGCATTTAGTATAGAAATAATGAGAGAGAAATATGTAGTTGGTCTTTAGCTTAATTACTGGAGTGAGTTAGGGGTCCTTGAGGATACTGTAATTTCTAAGATCTGTTTGACTCTGGGATAAAAGTGACAGTTTGAAAAGGGCTCTTATTCTTTCCACTTTGGGCTAGTAAATGCATCTAATTTGCATCTCTTTCTTGGAGACAGTGGGGATTTATGTTCCTTCCTTGAATGCTCCTCAGATTCCTCTCTTCTTGTTGACCCCTAAATCGGGATGTAATAATAATCAGCCTCTGAATACCTGAACAAGTGCAGCACATGATCGATACAATGATAGCTACACAAGCTAAGGCTACACAGCTTAGGAAACATGAGAACCAAGAAGAAAAAATCCTTCAAAGGATTATCTTTTCATGCAAATATTTATATATTCAAAGAACTGAACAAAAGGCAGCAAAATAATCAAAAAGGCAATAGTTTTCTGCCTGGTTGTGACACCTTTGAGGAACTGAAATCTCTTTTGCAAATGTGCAGTAGTATTTGCTCTTTAGAGAAAGTTGTGTCAGATGATTCTCAGCAAGCCTGAGAAAGGGCAGAGAGGAGGCATCAGGCACTCTGCTTTTCCCTCTTCACGCTGAGCCAGGCAGGGTGTGGGGCCGGCTAGCAACTCGGCCAGTGGGTGGAGCAGCACTCCTGAGACCCACCGTGGAACGCTCAGTGGCCTGAGCTCCCTGCTGGAGGACAAAGGCTCTATTGCCTCTCCCTGCTGTGCGGGGCTGCCTTGGGAGCTACCAGCTGCTCTTTTCCATCCTTAAGACTCCTGGGCCAGAACCAGTGTTAAGGCTTCTCTGCATAATGAGAACCCTTTTCCAAGGTTACAAACCTGGAAGGGATACAGGTCAGCAATGAAGGAAATGGAGATGGATGGCCCTTTTCTCTCAGGCCAGCCTGGAACGTCGTTTGAATTCTGTTATATGGATTTTTAACTGTCAGGAGAATTACAGATGTTCAGGGTGCATGAAGGCCCATGGCTTCATGCTTTACACCCATCTAGCTATTCATTTGCTCATCACGGAGCCTGCACATCTATGTAGTGTGACTACTGTTCTCTGTCTTCAGAGACCAAGGTGAATGAAGAGAGGTCCTACTTGCCGGGAGCTGTGTCTTCACAAAATTTAGACTCATTAGCGAGCCTTTCAAAAGCACAGTCCCTGGGCTCCCACCCAGAATTGGATTAGAAACTGGGTGGGGCACAGAGGCTGGCATTTTTTTTCTTTTTCTTTTTTTACAGAGCTCCCAGGCGGTTCCTTTATGCAGTTAAGTATGAGAATTTAGTTTGTTCTAGAGAGATACATGGAGTTTAATTTTGTTCTAACATTGGGTTTGGTCTAGATAGACGCAGTGCATCCTTGGAGAACTACAATCCCTGATCTCAGTGGCTTACAGTTAAGGGCTTATAGCCTATATCCTGAAAAGTATTCCAAGATTCTCAACAGGGGATGATTTTGTCTCCACATCTTCCCTCAGGGACAGTACAGACCATATCTGGAGACATTTTTGGTTGATACAACTTACGGGGAGGATACTGCTGGCATCTAGTGAGTAGAGGCCAGAAATGTTGCTAAATATCCTATAAATGCACAGGACAGTGCCCACAGCAAAGACTTATCTGGCTCAAAATGTCAGTAGTGCTGAGGTTGAGAAACCCTGGTTTCATTTTAGGGGTGGTTCTGCTTGTAAAATCAACATGGCATACAGGTTCCATTAGCTAATATTTATTTGAACTTACTGTTTTCTAGCTATATTATGTGTCAATAGACATTGATTTTTGTTTATTAGTTACCATTGTTTGTTCCCCTTATGCAGATGAGAAAACTAAGCCCCAGAGATGAAATAACTTATCTAAAGCCACCTATCTAGCAAAGGGAGGACTTGGGATTTGCTCACGTGCAATCAGGTTTCCAGCCACAACAGTATACTGCTGCCCAACAGGTTCTCTGTTTCTTCTCCTGTGAGTTTTTCCAGGCAGCAAAGGGATACATACCTACTTGCATTGGTCCTTCTTAAGATTGCTGCTTGAGAAAAACAAAGCTACTTTTCCTAGGCAAAAGATAGCCCCTCTGAGCTGAGAGATGAATGGACACGGATCATTTTTGTGCCTTGTGGCCAGGCTAGGGCCTTGGAAGTGCCGAGAGGAATCCCCAAAGAGGATGCTGATTGATGCTTTTGATACTGTTGGATTCCCACAGCATGTGGCAGCTCCTGGGCATCCTGCCATGCAGTTTGGGGGTAGTGCTGGACCACCAGACTGTGTTTGTGACAGCTCTGGTCTTCTTAACTCTGAGCATCTGTTAAAGAGATGCCTCAGCAGGAAAACACAGTGGGAGAATATCTGCTCAGAGCATGTGAGCATCTGATTGGCCTCTCAGATGTCCACTAGAGAGCTCTGGCGTTCCCGTGTCCCCTTTTCTCACTGGCCCTGTGCTCTGTGCAGACAAAGGAAATGAAACAACCCCAGTAGAGGTCAGCTGCCCTCTCTAGTGTCCCTACATGTAGTCACTGTACTAGGGTGAGGGGTTTCAACCAGTTTTGCGTCTACTGCTGGGCCTCGTTGTCTCTCTTAGTACAGAGTTAGGCCAGGAGGCTCCTGAGGGTTGGAATAGCGTCCACCTTACCAGAGAGAGTCCCGCAGGCCAGCAGATATGTAACTTCAGGCATGTTACTAAAGCTGTGTATTTAGTAAGTGGAGAACGTGAGCTGGCAGGCTCCTGGCCACATAGCTGTATATCGCTGCACTTAGGTTCTATTTTCTTTTCCTGGGAGTTTTTCCAGGTAGAAAAATGGGCCAACTTATAGCATGACTGAAATGTGTACAAGATGGTGATTTTTAGAAGAAAGAAGCAAAGGGACATCTGTTGTTAGAGGCCCTGGCCCAGCTTTAGACAGGATGGTGATGTGGGTGGAACGGCCCCCCACACCCCTCTCCTCTAAGCTTGCCCTTCCCTCTGTAGCATTCTTCTGTGAGGGAACCTTCTTGGTGCTGTGGGCACGTGTGCTGCACTTCTGGGCTCCATGTCTATGAAGGAATCTTGAAATGAAGTTCACAGCAGGAACTGAGATTGATGGAGGACACTGACTTGGTGTGTTACCATTTTTCATAGAGATTTTCCATTTTTATTGAGAACACAGGCTATTGCCAAATAATTTACACTCTTTAGTCTAGGCTGGGCTGTTGGATCTACTATTCAGCTTTGTCTCCCATCTCCCACAGGGTCCTTCCCAGACTTTCTGATTAAAAATTTTTTTTTCGGGCTGCCTTTTACCTCACAGAGTGTTTCTGCTACCTATTTACAGAGAAGTTGATGCTCTTAATATGAATTCCCTCAGCTTTTCTCCTATTGGTAGTCATTAGTGCTATTTGCCAAGTAGCCCCAATTTTTTTCCCCTCCTTTCAAACATATGGCAGGATTATATACTACATGCTGGCCCCTCTTGTTGTGGGGTGGGCGATGTGACTAACTGTTGACAGTGATTTGTGAGTAGAAACAGTGTGTGTTTCACCTCCAGGTAGAAGCATTTAGTTGCTGGTGTGAGACTCCAGAGCTGGATTTCCCTTTAGTGGGGTGGAAACATTTGAGGTGGTGGCTGTTCTCTCAACCTGAATTTCTGAGTGAATTCTGTTCCAAGATGGAAATAAGATGAGCAGTAAATAAACTTCTTTTGTTAAAAGCCACTACAACTTTGATTTTGCTTGTCAGCACAACATAGCTTCACCTTGATTAACAGCCTGTTCTTTTCCCCCAGCAATTACATGGCATCTGTACTCATCCTTTTGGCCTTCCAGCCTTTCTCCGAGGAAAAGCTGTCTCTCCATCTATCCTAATATATGCAACCACTCTGATTAAAGTCCTCCAGTGGCTTTCTGTTCTTACAAACAACACCTCCCCCACCCCTCTTTAGCATGGTCTACAAGCCTCTGTGCGGGCTGGCTCCTGTCTCTTCTTTAGACTCATCCCACACCCTGCTGTTCCTCAGGCCATCTAACTCGGCCACATTCACCCTCTTTCAATTCTTCTTATATGCTGTGTTTATTCTCACTGCAGGGTCTTTGAACATGCCTTGAACAGCTCTGGACATGTTCTTCCTGCCAGAAATGTCCTCCCCACTTCTGGTTAACTTCTCGCAGAGCCAGCATGAGTTCCTCTGAAAGGCCTTTATTGACCTCCCTGATTAGATCACATCTACCTTTAGAGGTTATAATATATTTTTCTCTTTCATGACACTTACTTCAACTGGAACATTACAACTTATTGGTGTGCTGTTTTGATTAATATCTGTCTTCTCCATGATGGTAGACATCATGTCATTTTTATTCACTACCACATCCCCCAGGATTAGCACAGCATACTTTGTAGGCACTCGGTGAAAGCTTGTTGAATGCATGACTGAGGATACAGTCATACTGTCTAGTTTGATAACCACTAGCCACGTGTGCCTGTTGAAATTTTAATTAATTAAAAATATTAATAATTCAGTTTCATAATTATATTATACCTATTTCACATTCTAATTAGCTGTATGAGGCTAGTGACTACCAGATTAGACAGTAGAAAGTAGAACGTTTCCTTTGTCATAGAAAACCTTTGGGTAGTGCTGGCAGGATTAAGTCCCAGTGCTTGTGCACGGCATACGATGCCCTCCAGGATCTGGTTCTGACAGGCTTTCCAGTTTGTTTTCCCACAGTAGTGCAGCCACAGGGAAACACTCATCCCCCTCTAAACATGTTCCTTTCCTAAATAAGCTCCGTCTCAAGAATTTCCACTTATGGGAAACATTTCCTGAAGTCCATACTGAGCTGGTCAGTGCTGCTGCTGACCTCCATGCTGCCCCCCGCCCATTCATGTTTGCCTTGCTCAGGCAGGATTATAACCATTGGTTTACACGTCTTTCTCCATTGCTACATGAATCCCTCTAGGGTAAGGCCTGGTCTATGTCTTTTCAGTCTTTCCAGTGCTCAGCACAGAGCTGGTGCTGTAGTAGACATCACTGAATGTTAAATGATGAGTGAGTGAATGAATGAAAATCACAGGGGATATTTCCTTAGTACAACAGTGCGAAGAGAAAAGAAACTGTGTTACTGAATAGGACTAGTGAGGGTCCCACCTGCCTCCTTCCTACCTCCCACGGTCCAGTCCCAGGTCTTTATTTCATAGAATAACCCAAGAGTGTGGAAGAGTCAGGAAAGAGCATCTCTAAAATCCTGGGGCTTAGAAGGCTTGACTGAATAGAGCTGCTTCTTGAGGAGGTCAGGGGGTCTCATTAGTTGGAAGGAAAGATGGTTGGCACCATGATTATATCCTCCACATGCCAGGATGCTACAGCTAGGGGCCACCTGGAAGTCTGAAAGAGGTAACTGCTGTGAAATCCACTTTGCTCATCTAGGAAAGTGCAGACACTCTTGCTGCTATAGTCATAGCAAACCTGTCTGCACCTCACCCGCTGCACTGATGGCTCTTTGAGGGCAAGACTGTGTCTTACTGTCCTTGGGATCCGTGTCTGTAGAGCTAAAACAACTTGTCAGCTAAAACTAACCTCCCTTATTGGTGATACTGCCTGATAATAGACATGCTTTCTGCAATGAGAGTAATATAATTTTGGACAAAATATTCACGTGTTTTCTTTTTCAGTAGCAGACCTTTGCTTAATAATGTCCAAGGAGCCTCCATCTTTTCTACAGGTGTAGTTAAGGCCTCTGTTGTGCAAATAGGACCTCGTGAGTCTCTTTGTCTCACTTTCCTTTGGCAGTTAAGCCTGGAGGACCCATGCCCAAAAAGTTCTTTCAGTGAATAGGAGAGTCACCTGATCCTCAGTAAGGCAGACCTGGAGTCAGGAAGAAGGAAGAGATGATGTAGGGATAAAGAAGGAAAACAGCATCCCTGTAAGCCTAGAGATGAAGAAGTGATAAAGAGGAGAAAGGGAGGGATGAGAGTGAAGGCCCCAGATGTGAGTCTTCAGTTAGACAAGTTGAACAGAGCGCTAAGGATTGTGTGTTGGTCTTTGTGACCAGTCACTCAGTCCCCTTTCTGGGTGCACACCGGGCCCAGCTGAGACTGAATGGATTCAGAGACTGATTGGGTGTTCCCAGTTGGTGGGACTGGACTAGCAATGAGGAAAGATGTGTGAACCAAGGGTTATTTAGAGTTGACACGTGGGGAGAAGGGAAAGCCTTTAAGAAGGATATTTAGGTGTGGTTTCCTGGAGACAGAGATACAAATGGAGAAGATAGCAAGATGTCCGTTACTCACATTGGCCCCAGAGAAGGAGACTAAGGCCTGTATATATACTGGGGCCAAAGGCCAAAGCTGGAGGGATTGTTTTCTTTATCTTTACCAGTGAAGCACTGATAGAGTTGCTTCTAAGTTTACCTGTGACTCAGTCGGGAAGAATCCTTGCGTCTTCACAAGGAATGCTTGCCTTCTGAAGGGACGGGGCCTATAAAGGCTCAGGTGGACAGAAATGGTTAACAGAAATGTCTTCTGTAATGTGAGCAATGACTCTAAGCCAGTGCAATGTGTATATTAATATGGTCTCGCTTATACCCACAGGCTGGTGAGGCCTGGGCTGTTTGTGGCACACATGCTTTATTCCATTTGATTTTCAACACAATTTAATGAAGTAGGCATTATTAACCAAACTTTATAACTGAAGAAAGTGAGACACAGAGAAGCTAGGTGACTTGCTTATTAAGTGATCCCCTTAATAAGTGGTTGGACCATGATTAACCTCAGAGAGTACTCTCTTAGCCACTTTTCCAACACTGCCTTCCAAACACAATGGTTAACAGTTCAGGTGACACATCCACCTAGGCCACTGGAGAGGTTGTCTCCTGATTAAGGCAGAAGACATGGAGAACAACCATATCCTTACAAGGTCTTTGGTCTCTGGGGGAGGAACTTTAAGCTATAGGGCTGATGTCCTTACAAGGGGACATTTCTGACATTCTCTGGGGAGAAAACAAAGGACAGACAAAGGAATGTCTCTGGGACAGGAGGACCTCTCTATCTCAAGGAAGGTGGCATCACTGAATGACAGTGATGATGCTTCCCTGTGGAGCTGCAGAGACCTTTTCAGTTTCCAGAGCAGTTCCTCTCATAGCAATTCGTATGCAAGTTCACAGAAAACTTTGTGAAGCAAAAGCTTTATATCCATTTTTTAGATGGGGATTGAGGCCCAGAGAGCTCCAAAGACTTATCAAAGCCCACGTGGCTAGTGAAAGTAAGACTCATGCCAGAAGTCTGGTCTCCTGACACCCTCTTCATGATTCTTTCCTCTTCACCAGGTGGCCCCTTGTGCCATGGTGGGCTCATTCTCTTTATCTGGTAGAGGTTGACATTATGATTGAGGCAGCCAGAGGACCAGACACTGGGGTGGTCCCTGAAGAGATGTGAGCATTCAGATGAAGGACATGGTCTAAGGCACAGTACCAGCCACAGAGTGGCACGCATTTCATTCAGATCTGTGTACTTCATAGATACACAGGCTGAATCTGTATTAGTTTCCCAAATACTGTTACATGGAAAACTAGTTGTACTAGGTGTTCCATGAGAAAAGGAGTTCTGTGATCAGGTAACACATATTGTACTCCCTCCTCCCCTTCTAGACTTGCAATGCCTGTTAGAGGCTGTATAATGTCTTTAAGCACAGAAATCTTTCTGACTTTGCTTATTAACTCAAGCTCTCCACATTTATTTGAACAGAAAACATTTTTTTAAGGTCACACCTATTAGCAGTTCATGGAACTGCCAAGAGCAACTGGTTTGTTTTAATCACTGAATTAATGGTTTTATTTGCTATGTGGGCAGAGCCATAGGAATTTTTTATGATTTTGTATTTCAGTCTTAAGGCTCATATATGTGTCAGGTGTAAAAGGCAGTGTATTTATAAATAGGCCTTGGTGCTAGTTGTTTCATAATTTAAAGACCTGGAGTTAGATTTTGCCCAAGCAAGCATGCTGAAGTTCATAAATTAAAAATGAAATCTCATAATATTAATAAGGTTTTAAAATATTAGGTATTTTCACTGGTAATTCACGGTAGAATAAATGTCAAGGAAAACTGTGAGTCTGTCTGCTGTTGCATGATGGCATACATGTTGAAAGAATTTACCCATTGAGGGTTTTGAAATGAGCAAGGATGACATTTCATGCGGGTCATTTATCATCTTCCTACCTATGGATTTGAGCAGACACTTGACATTCATGATGGATATTTCTTGAGACCTTTATGATTCCCCTAATTGGCAAATATCACTAGAGTAAATAATTTCCCTCAGAAAACCTTTTTATTCTGACCCAAACTGTCATGTCCATGGAATGTTTCACTTTTTCTTCTCATTCATCACCAGGACGGTTTTGTACTTGGTAACTGACAATGAGAAGGAACATATAGGCTATAAGGTAGTGGCCACACTCTGGACTAGCTGAATAATTTACCCTCAGTGACAGTTTTGCTAAGAGATTTGGATTTATGTTTCAGAAAAATGGTGAATGCTTGCATTTCATGGGCTCTTGGAATTACTCATGAACAGCCAAAACTGTGAATGTATTTCTGCAAATGCCAAGCATCTCCTGTTCTTTAAGGGGTCAAATGCATCTTCACCTCTCACCCTGTGCTGGGAGGCAGGGGGATGCTGTAGCTTGGTAATGGAAAGAAATGCTTGTGGTTCTAGAAACTCAAGCTCATCATTACCATTCATTGCCAAGCAGTCTCCGCAGCAGAGTTTCTTTGTACTCCAAAGCCATGAATATCTCAGCAGCTTCAGGAAGGGATTGCTGTACTTAGATGAAGAGCCTCCATGAGCTCCTGAGGTAAGCTAAAAAATGAGTTTTCCTGAGCTAGGAAAATAGGATTGGACATACTTGAAACTGCAGCCTGACTCCTCTCTTCCCATAACTGTGCTTTTTATTATTAATCTAAGGCCACCTTCCCCATGATTTATCAGTTTTATCTTTGGAATTCATAGTCTTTGGGAAAAAAAAGCAATTGTTCTTAGAATTTTTGATTATTTAAAATTAAAAGGGCAGAAAGATTTTATCAAACTTGGAAGCTCTCTCTAGATGAATTCCACATATGTATGTGGTTTGTTGAAGGATGGCTCACACACAAATTAAGATAATCAGGCAAGAGGAGAAATACCAAGAGGCCACTTTGGGGGCATTAAAAATACCCTCTGGTAGTCACCCTGTAAAATAGCTGGGAAGAAACCCCCTTAGAGACCGACCAGCTATCTTGCTTATGGGAAAGGACATTAATATTTTTGGAACTCTGAAGTTTTTATCAGAATGAATGATGTTGTCTGACATAAAAGCACATTCTGAAGAATCCGGAGTACCTCCAAAGTGGAAATGTAATTGAATTTTACTCCTTAGAACCTCAAGTTGACCAGCCACTGGAGATCTGAGGGCTACTGAGTGCTAATGGCCACTAAAGACAATTGGGGCCAGTTGAGGAGATGGGGTGAGCTTAAAATACTCTTTTGAAAGTCTACTCAAGCTTCCTACTAAGGACTTATGTAAGCCTTGAGAGTGAAACTGCTCTAAGCCTTCGAGAACCATGTTTCCTGCAAAGCCTCTGACTTCGACCTTTTTTCTACACAAGTTCCCAGGCACTCAGAGAAAGCTCAATAAATGCTGTTGAAAGAGCTGAGTGATAAATGTTTCTCATGAAAACTTAGGAATTGGCCTGCTAGCTGATGGAAACACTTTCTGTGACCTTGTTCCTGCCAGTGATTTGGAGGCTGAAACTTTCCTCTTTTGTTCTCCAGGATCGAAGCCTGTCTATGGAATGACATATCTCTCTCTCCTGGTGGGCTGGGGGTGAAGAGCGGGGCCCTGAGCAGCCCTGCAAAGCTGCCAGTTCCCTGTCTAGAGACAAGTTAGATAATTGGTGCTGTCACTGTCCCCTTGCCTGAGCAGAAAATATGCATGAGCACAGAGGTAGGCCTTCCTGGAGGCGGGAAGGCAGGAGCGGTAGGGGAGCTTACCTTCTTGACTTCGTATTTAATGGCGAGTTTGATCCGGCTCAGACTCGGACGGTGGTGGTCGGACCAGACTTGGAAGTTCACATCACCATTTAAAATCGCTTCCACCTCTTCTGTGTCTCGGCATAGGTCCAGCACGCCCACCACAAAATCCTTGCATTGCATAGATAACTTCCTGTAATCGTTCTAACAGAATAAAGAGAAATCAGGGGTGTGATCGGCTTGCCCAGCACAGCATTGTCGATCAGCAGCTGTCCACCAAGTGTGAGCTTACGGAGTACATTGGAACCAGGGAATGTGCTGAATCTGGAAGACAGGGTAATTTCTTTTGACATAAGAACCTAGGGGACATCTTCCCTAAGACAGGATTTGTCAAGGTGTGCTCCATGGCCACCTGCATCAGAGTTACTTTGAGTGCTTCCTGTATCTGCAATTCCCAGGCTCTGCTACAGACTTCCTGACTCAGAATTCCTAGAGATGAGGCCCAGGAATCTGTCTTTTAACCTTGTTCTCTGAGTGATTCTGATGCCTGCCAAAGCCCATCCTGGGCTCTTTGAAAGCAGCAGTTCTCTGTGCCCAATTCTGAGCCAACTCTGAGAGAGGAGTGATAAGGAAATGCACTTTTAAGACTGATGGAAATATACTTCACTCATTTACCACCAGTCTATAGTGGTGACTGCTCTACACAGAAAGTTAACTGGAAAGATACAGCTGATATGCTAAAATTGGGGGAAAAGTGTACACAGGAGTGCTTTCTTTTTATGTGCTAGAAAATCTGCTTGTAAATTATAAATGTAAAAATCAAATGTAATTTAAGAGAATCTTTTCTTACCACAAATCCTTTTGTAAAGCAAATCATGGCTCCTTAAATTACTTGCCTGTTAAATGAACATTTTCAGACCTTGACCTATTTTTTGTTTTGTTTTGCTTTTTGATAAATTGCCTCTGGGTTTCTCTCTTCTCTTCTCTTCTCTTCTCTTCTCTAGGCATACCTTTCTGAATTATCTTTGAGAGGCTGACCGCCTTTCCTAGTGACATGCCAACTTCTCTCTCCCCTAAAACAGATTGCTTTAATTCAGATAGTGATCCAAAATGTTGGACAAAAGAATGTTTCATGTCACCCTCAAACCTGTATTCCGCCAAAATATTTTCCCCTAAAGGATTCCTTATTGGTTTCTTAGTTGAAACAAGTCTCTTCAGAAGTGACAGAAGAGCCAAATGTCACTTCCAATGTTAATCAATGTCAGAGTAGTAAACAGTAGTTGGTAGATTGGAGTGCAGTTTTGCTTTTCCAAATCCAGACCTGGATTCCTTAGCAAATAGGTGGAAGCCTGGCAAGCTGCAGAAGCTCGGCCATTTTTCTAAATTAATGATTCTTTTCTCCTTCCAGCAGCACAGCATCAAAATGTCCCTTTGCATTAGAGAAAGGGGTAAGTAAATGTTTGCTAAGGAAAAGGAAAAGGATCAGGAAAATGTTTTCAGATAAGAATGACTGCCCTTCACTTTCATATATATATTAGGAATAAGAAGAGTGTTTTGGAAATGCTGGGTAGAAAAATGACTTCTTAGCTCAGGCAGGTTGTCACGGAGCAAGTCAGACTGTACCATCCCAGAGCCTCTGCACATTTCTGGGTTCTGTGCAGTTCAGAACAGAAGGTACCACTTCATTAGGGATTTTCACTTCCTGGGCTCTTTCAACTAGCCTGGCCATAAAAAGAGGAGACACACCAGAGCAGCCAAAGCAGGTCGTTTGCTTTCTACCTTCTGTATTAGGCATTCAGTCTGGCAGACACCATGCCTGCTGTCTGCAGATGGCTGCAAGAGGCAGAGGGAACCGGGCCTGCCAGTAAGACGGAGATGACACAGATAAGGAGAGCTTTGGGTGGAGGGGGGGGTCATGGCCAGGCCCAGGCGTTCCCAGAGAGAGCCAGAGGTGAACATCTCTGGGGAATTATGATGATTATGATTTAGAGAGTCAACCCTGAGCTCAGTGAACCTTCCAACCATACTCCTCAATTTCAGTTGGAGATGAGACACACACACCCGAGACTTGACAGATGCCCTTTTACAGATAAATTAATATTCTTGCCCACTGAAGTCTGCCAGTTCTGATGGATGACAGATGTTCTACCTCCATCATCTCACTCAGTCCTTATAACTACCTCATGTTAAAAGGACTATCAGCATTTCCAACTCACAAAGGAGGAAGCAGACTCAGAGAGAAACTAACGGGCTAAATCCACTTTCCTTACATTAGTCACTGACTCATCTCTGGGTCACTCTCCCACCTTCCTTGAAGATTTTAGCTCCTATCTCACTGTCACTCCCAACATTAACTGCTGCTATTATTGGTGGCTTCACTATCCAAGAAGATGACCCTCCCAATACCCTGCCTCTCATTTCTTTGACAGCGTCTCTTCCAGTGACCTTCTACCCCAACTCAACCACTCATTCTCTGAGTTATTCCCAGTAACTGCAGTTTATCCACAACCCCAACTTTAAGTTTCCCTCTCTCTGACTGCCTCCTCCTATGTGTCCAGCCCTCTCCATCTGGAACCCCAGCTCTAACAATCCTTTGGTTCCACCAGACCTATAAACCATTGACTGTATCACCTCTTCACCGGTTTTCATCCCTCTCAGGTCCCTGTCTCCCTCCTTGTAGAGCTTCTATTTCATAAGCAATCATCATAATCCTTCCTGTACATATTATGAACTCTCTTGTCCTCTTCTTATTTGGTCCTCCTCGTTAGATACAAACCTGACTTGGTTGAGTGTAACTCTCCACTGCTCTACTCCTGCCTCTGCACAGTGAAGGTGGCTGGAGGACACACACCTGCACTGAGCAGGCATGCTGTCAACTCACCACCTCCAACTTCAGGTAGTCCTTAGTGCTGCTGGGCAGTTTACTCTCCCTGTCTCTCAAACAAGCGTTTCGCTTCTCCTCCTCTCAGTCATCTGACACCTTCTCCCCCTCTTAGTTTCCTATTTTACTTGGAAAATAGAAGACATCCTGAGAAAAGCTCCATGTGCTCATACCATCATGTATCCTACTTTCATGGGTCTGTGCTCATGGACACTTTTCCTTCTTCTCACTGTCGATGAACTGCCCCTGCTCCTATCTAAGGCCAACTCCCCATCTTGGATCTCAGACCCTTATGCCTACTCAAGGACTTGGCTTCTGCATTCTTCCTTTCTCTCTTCTGCATTGTTAATTTCTCCCTTTATCTGTTGGCTCAGTATACAAACATTTTGCTATTTTCTTGTCTCATGAAGTAATGCCTCTTGACTGTACTTCTCTCTTTAATCACTACTCCAGTTTTCTGTGCTGTTTTACGGCAAAACTCTTCCATAGAGTTGTTTATACTCATTGTTTCCAGCTTCCCTCCTTGTGCTCGTTCTTACCCCATTCAGTAAGGCTTTCACACCCTACCCACTGCCTCCACTGAGACCGTTCTTATCAAGGTCACAAGAGACTTTCATGTTGCTCCATCCAGTGGTTGGTTCTCAGTCCTCATTTTCCATGACCTGTTAAATGCTTTGACTTAGCCGGTCACTTCTTCCACCTTGATACACATTCTTCACTTGGCTTCCAACATAACATACTCTTCTGTGGTTTTTCTCCCTGAATGACTCCTTTTTGTATTCTACTTGATTCATTCTCCTGTCCCTGATGTCTCAATTTTGGAATGCCCCAAAGATGTCCCCAGTCCTTTGAATTCTCCTATCTGTTTACACTCATTGCCTTAGTGATCCTACCTAAGATCCTTAGATACCATCCATATGCTGATGACTTCAAATTTTATATCTGTAGCCCAGCCTTCTCTCCTGAACTTGACTCATATATCCAATTGCTGTCTTGATATTTCCACTTGGATGCCAAATAGGCATTTCAAACTTAACAAAACTACCTCTGGGTCTGGTCTTCTCTACTTAGTCCTCCTCATCCTTTCATTTGTCTAAGACAAAAAAATCTTGGATTTATCCTTGATTCCTCTCTTCCTTTCAAACCTGGCATTTAATTCAATAGCAGATCCTACCAGCTCCACCTTCCAAATATGTATACATAATCTAACCTCTTCTCACCAATTCTGCTATTTCTACCTTGGTCCAAACCATCATCATCTCTTGCTTAGACTAACAGGAGATTCCAAACTGGCCTCCCTGATTCTGTTCTGGTCTTCTATAGTGTTCTCTCCATACATCAGTCAGAATATTTAGAAAAAGTAGTCAGGTCACGGCAGTGCTCTGCTCAAACCCTCCAGTGGCTCCCCATCCACCCAAAGTAAAAGTGGAATCATTATACTGTCCTATAAGGACATACATTATCTAGGCTCTCCATTCTCTCACTGATTTCATTTCCTATGGTTCTCTCCCTCCCTCATCCTACTCCCACCACTCTGACCCCACCTCATTCTTTAAACACATTTGGCATGGTTGAAACTTTGTATTGGGGATTCTCTTTGCTTGGAATGCTCTTTCCCCAGGTATTTACATAAACAACTTTCTCAACGCCTTTAAGTCTCTACTTGAATATCACTTTCTCAGAAGCCTTTCTTAACTATCTTTTAAAAAATTGTAATCCTCCATTTGCCATCATCTTTTCCTGCTTTTTTTTTGTTTGTTTTCTTCATAGTACTTATGACCATATGACATACTATATATTTTACTTATTTGTTATATTTATTGTCCATGTCTTTCACCAAAATGTAAGCTTCTTGAGAGCAAGAATATTTGCTATTTTTTCCACAAATATATCATGAGAGCCTAGAACATTTCCTGGAACATGATAAGCTCTCAGTAAATGCTTGTTGACGCCATTGGAGCAGTGTACTTGTCTAAGATGACATAGTGACTAAGTGGTAGAGCCGAGATTCAAGACAGGTCAGTCTGACCCAAATCCTGTTTTTCTCTCTCTCGTCTCTTAGTGAGGCAGCACGTTTCCTTCTACTTAGCACGCTTAAAAACTAGAGGCTTAATTGGGCCTCACTTTCACCTAACTTGAGGAAATAAAGGGTGGACTGGGACATGGATATATGAATACCTGACAGATTCGATAGTATAGTAGGTAAGTGCACAGGTTTTGAAGTCAGAAGGACCTTGAGATTGAACTTCTTTTTTGCTACTTGTCAGTTATGAGAAATTGAGCAAGCCATATAACTCTTCTGCATCTCAATTTTTGATCTGTAATACTGTATACACCATATAATCACTGGGAGAGTCAATGCCAAACAATGTGAAATGCTTAGTACAGTTAACAGTAAATAACACAAATAACAAAACTTGCTCCAGCTTCTGTAATTAAAAACCAGTTTAGTTTGTTTGACTTTGGTTAAAAACCCCAACTCTCAAACTTTTTCAAAGCTACTGACAAACTTAAATCAAAAGAGAGAAGCTCATTATTCTGTCGGTGAAAAGATAAATAGATTTCTCAGACTGATGCTGTGGAGACACCCACACAGTACAGTGTAATTAACACTCATTCCTCCATGGAGACCTTAGAAATTAGATTAAAAAAGAGTGTGAGCCTCACATTCACTCCCCCACTCCTCCCTTCAGAGATCCACTTATGGGGAAGGAATGTTTATTGAAAGCTCCAACTGAAATACAAATGGTGATAAATCAACATATGTGTGCATTCTGTAAACCTGGGAGGTTTCTGCTTTTCACATTTAGGCTGAGTTTTTAACATGTAAATCAACTATACTTCAATTAAAAAAAGAAGTTTAAAGGATGATACAAAACTTTGTTTCATAAATACTATAGTTTGGGAAATACGGGAATATAAAAAATAAATTGAGAAGAGAAGGGCCATGGATGTTAAAACTGAGATGCTGAATTCACAAAAATATAGGTCTTGCTATTCTAATTCCAATAAATTAAAAACTGATTAAATTATTAAGAAAGAAATCAGTACAATAAAAGGTTTCTAGACATTTTAGTATTTAATTAAATGATCATAGTTATCTTATAAAGCTGATAATATAATTATTCCCAAATAAGAGGAGGGCTGAGATTTGATCATGGATGTAACAAGTTGGAGGTCATTGGTCACCTTGATGGGAGCAGTTTTGAGAGGGTAGAAGGCATGACTGGTAAGGATAAAGAATGGGAAGAGAGAAAAGAATTGTGATATCGATGACCCTTTTGAGGAGTTTCATTGCAAAGGTGGACAGAGAAATGGATAAATAGCTGGTGTGAGAAGTAGTGTCAAGAGAAGCTTTCTTTTTACCTTCACTCACTCTTCCTCTTCTCCCCCTCTTCGCCTACCTGCCTTCCTTCCCGCCTTCTCCTGATGGGAGAAACCATAATATTTTGTATGTTGATGGGAATTTTCCAGTAGGTAATTATGCTGATCATTGTCTGTGATATCAGTATATCATCATATGAAGCCAGTAATTCAATAGCTATATGAATGGAAGATCGGGTGTAGTGTTTAAATGGAGGAATGAATTTGGATAGAATCATATATGGTTTATCTGTAGTAGGAGGGAAGGTCAAGTATGTGGGTAAGGATGCTAGTAGCTGAATGCATTGATGGTGGGACTCTGCAGAGACTTTTTTCTACTGCTTCGATTTTTTTCCAGTGAAATAGGAAGAAAAGTTATCAGCTGTGGGTAGGAATTGGGGAGGAGGTGATGGAAGTGTGAGGAAAGGAGGTCTGAAATAGATTTTAGAGAGATTTAAGAGTAAATAGATGGGGGAGGCAGGATATGATTGCTGAAGAACAGTAAGAACCCATTTGAAGTTCATTGTCAGAAATTTAAAATGAGACCAGCTAGCGTGGTTGATTTTTGTCACCACATTCACCTATCTGAGTGCCAGCATGGAGTAGGTAGAGAATTAGATTTTACCAGGATTGTATTTTTGCCAGCGAATACAAGAAATCAACATAGGGGCTGAGGAACTGAGGCTGTAGTCCACAGAATTAAGGCTGGTATGGAGACAGGACTTCCACGGGAGAAAGAAAGTAGAAAAACCTAACTGTATGTTGTCTACAAGAAACCCACTTTAAATATAAAGTTGGTGGCTTATTACAAAACTAAACATACTTTTACCATATGATCCAGCAGTCATGCTCCTTGGTATTCACCCAAAGGAGTCGAAGACTATGTCCACACAAAAACCTGCGTATGGATGTTTATAGCAGCTCTGGAAGCAACCAGGAATCCTTCAGTAAGTGAATAAATAACTGTGGCACATCCAGACAATGGAATATTATTCAGTGCTAAAAACAAATGAGCTATCGAACCATGAAAAGACATGGGAGAGCCTTAAATACACATAACTACGTGAAAGAAGCCAATCTGAAAAGGCTTCATACTGTATGATTCCAGCTGTATGACATTCTGGGAAAGATAAAACTATGAAGACAGTAAAAAGATCATGGTTGCCAGGGGCTGGGGGGAGAGAAGGGTGAACAGAGGATTTTTAGGGCAGTGAAACTACTCTGCATGATACTATAATGGTAGATACGTCATTATACATTTGTCCAGACTCTTAGAATGTACAAAACCAGGAGTGAACCCTAATATAAACTGTGGACTTTGGATGATAATGATGTGTCAGTGTAGGTTCATCAGTTGTAACTAATGTTCCACCCTGTTAGGGGATGCTGATAATGGGAGAGGCTGTGTATCTGTGGGGGCAGGGGGAATATGGTAACACTCTGTACCTTCTGCTCAATGTTGCTGTGAACCTAAAAGTGCTCTAAAAATAAAGTCTGTTTAAAGAAGATGGTCAGATTAATGAGTTGGAAGTCCTGGGGGTAGGCAAAAGATTGACAGAGTTGGGGTATTAGAGGGAGATGGAAACATTCAAGCCGGAAGTCATAGAGTATGATATGTGATGATGCTTGGATTACGGAGAGTTTTCATTGAATGATCATGACAGGTGTAGGCTCAGGGAGGCTCATGGTGACTAAAGTAAGACCACAGAAGGAGATGAGTTCATAAAACTGAGCTAAGGTGTTAAAAGGATGATCTGTGTATATATCAAAGTGTCAAGAGTTTAAATAGCAGAAATTAAAACCATGGAGAAATGACAGAGCATGACCCATTGTTGCAGACTGCATTGATGTGGAGTAATGGGTAACATAATCTGATGAATGTGGTTCAGAGCTCAGTGTTCTTAGGGAGGAGAGGAGAAAGGTCTGGAAGAGGTAAGGCACAGGAAGAGGGGTACACCCTCCTTCCCCTTCTCCATGCCCAATGGCATGAGGACTGTGGGAGCAAAACTAACCCCAATGGGAGGACTACTGGGGAAGTGTGTCCTTAGGGGAGCCAGTCTTCAGAAAGAGCAAGAAGATGATGCAGCTCTAAGAGAAGGGGGCAGTGAGACAGGGGATTTTGCCGAAGAAAGACTGTGACTTTGAGAGAGTGAAGTGGGAGGGTATCTAGAGATGAAGAAAGTGGATGTGAGGACAGAGCAGGGTATACGAGGAACCTGGTGGGGAATTGAGTGCAGGTTCTGAGGGGTGACCCAGGAGGCAGCCATGACATAAAGAGGGACTAAAACACTTACTAAAATTGTATCACTAGGATTCAGTGAGGTAAGACAGGGGAAGCACGTAACATGGGACTGGGCACATGGGTCTGGATCAGTGCCTTTTAGCTGAGAAAGGACTTAAGTGCCTCATCCTGCCCTCCAGTACTCCTTTCTGCACATCCCCTCACTCAGGTGATGGATGGGAAAACTGAATGTTAAGATTTAACACACATGGCTGAATCCTTATTAATTGTAACTGGAATCACTGAAATAATTAATGGGTGTGAAATGCAGGGTAAGAACCTGAGCCTGTCGCTCATTACTGCAGATGCAAATTGAAAAATTTCAATCCATGTCTTAGCTTTCATGCACACACTTAATTATTTCATTAACCTTCACCATATCAATAAGCCCGTGCTCCATAGGATCATAAAAGGCAAATATCCTTCAGCATTTACTTCCACTTAGAGACACAGATCCAAAGAAGGTGGTTCAAGTCCAGTATGACGTATAATGACGTATGAGTCAGATAGCCAGCATTTCTCGCCTTGGCTTTCCCAGGGGGGTTTAGACATCCCCTGGGTCCTCAGAATCCATGGTTGTGACCCAGGGGTGTGGATGGTAGTGCTGGCCGCCTGCTCCAGTGACCCCCTCAAAGACCCGGCTCTCAAACTTTGCCACTGGTCACCCCCTGCCTCCTTGACAGTTTTATTTGCTATCTGTGGGAGACCTGCTTTTATTCATCCTGAACTTACTCCCTGCATTTCCCAACAGGTTCTCAGGATTTGGGGAAGATGATTGTATGTGAGCCATTGGTGATCTTAGATTTTCTCAGGACAGGCCTGATCAGTCTTTGCATGAGAAGGATGGCTGAGTGGGTAGTGCTTGGGCTCTGTACTCAGTGTGTGGATTCATAATCCCAGCTCTGCTGCATGCTGTCTGTGTGATTTTGAGTGTGTAATTTAATTTCTCTGTGTTTTCTAGCTTAACCTGTATAATGGGGATGATACTGTTATTAACTGTATAGGATTGTTGCAAGGAGTAAATAAGCTAACCCATATAGGTTGCTTTACAGTTATTTGTGGCAAGAATGAACCAGTATTATGATACATGTGGCTTGTAGGTTAGCAGAGTGTATGGAAAATTTGTCTCTTTTGTGGTGTTGATCTTCAAGTGCCTTTTCTAACAAAGCTGACACGTCCATTGTTGGATTTAATTGGCAGCTTCACCTTGTATCCGCCCTTTGGGGAAGGGGCAGGCAGCGCCTTGGAGCATGGGGTTGGAGCAGAGTGCTTGATAGCCCACAGCGGAGGTGCAGGCCCTGTGTGCTGAGCCTGGACCTACAGGTGACTGCACTGCCCTTCTTAGCCAGGCAGTGTTGACAATGCCTCTGATACTTTGGTTTTCAAACTGGTTTTTGGTTTACTTAATTGGTAGCCTCTGACATTGTAAGGGGCTCCTTAACCCGTCACCATGACATTATGATGTCCCAGAAGTAATGGTTTGCTCTGCTTGTTGACTTTATAGCAAGTCCTCTCTGACAGATTTAGTGGCTGGCCTAAGGAGGATAGAGGCTGTCTTTCAAGGAAACAAATGAGCAATTCAAGTAATTTACTCAAATTCAGCAAGTATATTTGAGCACTCACTGTGTACCAGGTACTGGAGATACAACCTAAATGAAATGCAGTCCTTGCCTTTGAGGAACTCAGGGTCTTGCTAGAGAGAATGACAAGTGTCTAGGTAACGACCACAAGGTGACGTAAGTGTCTTGGGACATGCCATCCAACTACAGGTATGGGGAACTTCCAAGAGGAGGCAGAGTATAAAATGAGCCCTGAGCATGAATAGAAGCTAGCAGGGGCGAGGCAGGTGTAGGGAGGAGAGGTCATGGGGACCCAATCCAGGAAGAGGGCCTGGCAAGTGCACTGGCCCAGAGGCAGAGAACATTCACCAAAGGGTAGACTGTGATGGGTATGAGCTCCTTTAAGCACAGATGGTTATGTGCATAAATTATGTACATTATCCAGTGTTTTACGTAACTTCTCACAATTAAACACGAAAGCGCTCATGTATGGAGAGAGGAATTCATGTACACTCTCCGCACATCCTTATCCAGATTAAAGATGCTGCTTAGTTCTCTCTTGCTGAGCTCCCAGAAGAGCCTCTCCTCAGCTTTCTACTTTTTCTTCGGGAACCAAGATGGGAAGGTAAGATGGTCTGCCTTTGTGAGCCTTGCCCCGACCCCACCCCTCACAGCTCCAGGCCTCCCTGGAATCTCCAAGGCCCTGTCTTTATCTCCTTTTCCTCACCGCCTCCCCCCCTCCCCCGCCGCCTTTCATCTTTCTATCAACCATAGGTCACTGCTCCATGGTAGAGTGATTGCTCCAAGCTGTGGCTCAGGAAATCAGTCAGGATGTGTGAGTTGAAGGAGAAAGAGGGACCCATAGGAAGCCCCATGGTTCACTTACATAGAAGCAGCCCCACCTCTCCCCTGCCTTCCTGGGGTTGGCCTCAGTGTGACTGGTTGGTCTCTGTGCTCACTAGAATGGGAGACAATATTAAAGTATATGACTGTTACAGTTATTACTACTGTTAGTTAACATTTACTGAATGCTTACTATAGGTCAGGCCCTGGGCTGAGGGCTTTACATATTTACCTCATTGAATTCTTATGACAAACCTGGGAAGTAGATACTGTCATCATTCCTCTTTATAGGCAGGGTAACTGAGGCCCAGAGACCTCAGTGGCAGCTGACATTTGAACTTGGGTATGGCTGACTCCAATTTCCATAATACTAACACTGGGGAGTACTCATCTGATAAAAATACCAACTGCCTTGTCATGTCCTCTGAAACCCTGAGTATCACCCTAAAGGGGCCTGTTGGTAAGAGACAAGGTGATGAAATGAAGTGAGGCAGTATCCATGCATCTGCACTGAGGGGCAGGTCAGGAGGTAAGCCTGGCTGAGCTCAGGAAGCCAAGTTTGCCCTGCACTCTTAAGTTACCAGCAGGTGCGTTGGCATCAGAATGCCAAGGCAGAAGTTATCCCTAACAGGATGTGCCATCCCTGTTGCTCCCCAGGCCCTAAGGCTCTCCTTCAGGTGCCAGTATGTTCACTCCCCCACATCCTTTTTGGTCTTACAGCTCCTACCAGAGGGCCATCCACCTCCATTCTATAACAGATCCCCCTACCCTCTGTAGGATCACTGTCTTTACGTTGAGAAGTTCTGGGAATGGGTGAGACAGAGGACTGGCAGGTTTGCCCCCTTACAATGGCTGGAGCACTTTGCAGCTCACTCACTCCTCAGATACACAGAGAAACTGAATGTGGCAGGGTGAGGCGACATTGCTTTTGCCAGCTGAATTCCAAAGGGGGCAGCACTGTGGCTGCTGTTCACGGTGCACCGGGCATGACTTTTGGGTCTGTTTGCCATGTAGGAGCGGAGGTATACAGTATAGCTGCAGAATGATGCTGAATTAACTTTCTGTTCCTGGATCCTTCCAAAGCTTTCATCCACAAGCACACGTAAACCACTTTGGTCTGTGGATTGGCTCATAGAAGAACTCATGTATTCCTTTATTTATTTATTTAATCAATAAAAATGAATAGAGCTTCCATCTTGTGCAGAGCACTGTGCTCAGGCCCTGGAGATACAGTGAGGAGCAAGGCAGGCATGGTTTCTGCCCTCAGGAAGCTGACAGACCAGAGGGAAGAACAGTGAAGGTCCTACAGCCAAGTGGGTTAAGGAGCTTCTTTTTTGTGCCTTTTAATTAGTTAAACCTGAGTTTCTTTATGCTCAGTCTCATAGTATTTCCTGGGAAAACATTTCCTTCCAAATAAACTCAATTGGTAAGTAGTAGAAACAGTCTGAGTCTGTTAGAGTGAGAGCTTGAGTGCTTTCCAGTAATCCATCCTTACAAAGTGTTCCACCCAGTTCAGCCTGTGCTTACTGAGTCTTCTGTGTTCTAGAAGCAGTGACAATACAGGAGATGTGAGGAAGAGTGAGATATGGTCACTGCCCACCCACAGGGGAGACTTCACATAACGAGTTGTTCTAATGTTATATGGCAGTGCTGTATATGAATGAGTCACTCATTCAAAAAATAGTCGTTGAGTTCCCACTCTGTTCCAGGCACTGTTCTCAGTCTTGGAATATGGCCAAAAGCAAAATAGAGCACCTGCCCTCTTGGAGCTTATCTTTTACTGAGGGCCCGGGGGCTGCAGATTTCTGTTTTGTACATATAGATGCTTAGGCAGGAACTCCCTGAGGAGGTGATGTTGGATAGAGAGTCAAAGATGATGAAGGAGGGAGTTACCTATGTAGACTTATGAAGAGGGAGAAGAGTGCAAAGCCAGAAGAGAGTGAGTGTCTGGTCTTTCTGAAGAATAGCAAGGAGGCCAGTTGCTGGGACGGAGTGTGTAAGGAGGAGAACAGAGCAGCAGCAGGAGACAGAAGGCCAAAGCCCTGATAGGCACATGTAGCACTCTGGCTTTTACTCTGGTGAGGCAGGGAGTCGTTGGAGGGTTTTAAGAAGTGGAGTTAGGATGATCTGGTATATGCTTGAAGTGAATCATTCTGGCTACTAGGATGGGATACAGTGTAAGGTGCAAGAGCAGAGGCCGGAGGACCAATTAAGAGGCCTTTGCAGTTACTTAGAGGAGAGATGAAGGTGGCCTGGTCCAGAAAGGTAAACAATTAAGCTTGCAAGTAGAGACAGAGGGTGGCAGAGAATGAGTCTCGGGAAGTAGACAGGAGCCAGAGGGAGAGAATGTAGAATTCTGAATGTCTTTGAAAGATAGAGCCAAGCAGATTTATTGATGGGTTGGATATCAAGAAAGAAAAAATAAAAGAAAAAAGAGATAAGGATGAGTGACGCTGAGGTTTTTGGCATGAGCAACTGGAAACATATTTACTATTTATGAGGTGAGCACTGTGTTAAATTAGCTCCATGTTTAGCAAATGTTTCCTTCCTCCTTCCCCATCTCCATGAGACAAGCATGCTTCCTTTCCCATTGATGTTGGGTTTGGTATGGGACTTATTTAGCCCATGAAACTACAGTGTGTGACCTTTATATAAACCTAGGTCTTAAGAGGCATCATGCATTTCCCCTTATCTCTCTGGGGGTTCTGAGCCTCCACCAAGAGTGCCCTTGGTT